>NC_090293.1:52356598-52676598 GCF_037392515.1 Haliotis asinina | reverse complement strand
GTCGGTTCGTCAGTCTGGTGTTGCGGTAGGCTGTGGCGTGTGTCACGCCGCGTTAAAGAAGGTATAAAAGTAACAAGCATTAACAACAGAGAGAGCAACAATTTGCCATAACTGAGTCGTGGCCGACAACCGAGCAAATGGCTGTCTGGATTGACCGACTAACCAGCATACCATGAAGGTAATGAGTTAAGGCAATGTGAAACACCAGTACACACTGGTTGCACAATGATTCAGCACTTCATATGCCAAGCTTAACACATAGCGGCGGCGGCGTCTCTACCTCCCATACAGCCACATACGGATGATGAACACTGTTTTCTGGGTATTATGCGTTGCACTTGAGATGTGGCGGGGCACATCGTGAGTAGAAAAATCGCACAAGGCAGGATATATTTCCTGCTGTTGGTCGGGCTTGCTGCGTCGTCGTCGGTGCCACCAGGTGAGTTTGGCAGCTGTGGGTTGATGCCTGTGTGGTGTGCCGACGCCCTCATACCTCGTCCCCGCCATGGAAGAAGAAGTCATATTGTTCAATGAGGGTTTGCATGATGTTGACCAGGAACACAGAGTACTGGCCCATCTGCTCATACGACGTGATCTCCACTCGCATCAGGGTCGGCCACCAGCATCGGGCCAGGTTGGAATCATCCATGCTGTTATACTCGCTGTGTTCTGACACTCTGCAACACAACATACACAATGAATATAGGCAATGCATCCACATTATACCCACTGTATTACAGCAATAATTACCAATAATTGCCATAAAATCAACTGAACAGCAATAATGTTGCACTTGCATTAACACTGCAAGTTTGACTGAAGAGAAGCACTTCTCAGATTACCCAGAATATTTGAACAATCTTTATGGGCAACATATATCATGAGGGTGATGTTTCGATACAGATTCTTACACCATCACACTGTTGTTGTCAGTCAAGTTTGTTCACTACTGTAAGTCGGATGTCAGAAGATTTCATTTAGTGATTTCATTGCATAAATGGTTGGAGTGGGGCACAGAACACACTGAACACGTACCTGTGTAGATGTGTTATGAGATACTTCAGTACTTCAAAGTTCTGCTTATATTTCTGATCTGGCAGTTTCTTGAGGACTCCTCGCAGGGCTAACAACCGACTGCTCTTGTCTCGAACACCTACAACACAATGGCCTTTCATATAAGAAAACATGATGTTATTTCTACAGATTTTCATTTCCATCCATTAGGGTTGATTGTAGAATTACACCTATATTAGCAATTACTTGTGCTATAAGCAACAATATTGATATACAATATATATCCACAGACCTCATATCCAAATTGAAATTATTTGGTGCAGAACTTCCTCATGCTAACATGCATCATTCCTAATTAATATATTTGTGTCATTTACTTTTTCAATCGAAAACAATGGAAACATAATTATTCATCTGTGAAGAAAAAAGGAGAACGTCTAATTGAGAGATACCAAAACACCAGGCAGAGATGTCATCGACAGAATCTATATTAGTAAGACAGAAAGTGATGACTAAGCACTTCCCTCTTAATGTGCAAGGCAGATACTTGCTGAGCAATTAATGACATGGTTTGTGTACAAGCTGTTCCCATTGCGAATACAGGAGCCAGGTTAAATTGGCGTTCTAAGAGATGTATTCTAATTGCGCAGCAGTGAACATTGTCTCTAGAGTATTAGTTGTGCTCAGACACCTACCTCCAAGAATAAAACATAAAAGTACACAAAATTGTGAATGTAAGTAGGATTTCAAGCCAAGTTGTCACAACTTTTACCTTTTCTGTGTTTTCCATCTAGATGCACAAATGAATTATGTACAGACTCAGCTTATTTCAATTATGCAAGCAGAAACATATTTAGTTTACTTTCAACCTTCCGTCAAGCATCTCCTTTCACTTAAATATCAATGTGCATCAGAGGAATTGTCACAAGCAACTGTGGACTTGTGTTTTTCAACAGACTGTTATCAATACATGTGTAATATGATGATACATAACTGCTTAAAAAGTGGTATAACCTGTGACTGTTACATTGTTACACGGATATTATGTGTCCAGTATTCAACCATCACACCATGTTGTAACACAGTGTAAGTTAAAGTACAATACACCTTCATCAATTATTAATGGAACCAAGACAATAATGATCCCTGTACCAATTACTGCCACTATCCACAACACAATATTGCCATGAACACCCTGGAACAATATCTAACCTGTTGTCACCAAGGATGACATGGCAACTCAATTCCCACGACTGCCGACACACGATTTACACAAATACAAAGCAGGACTGAGGGACCTACCTGCTGCAATGATGAGTTCGTCATACAGCTGCACTGGGATAAGGGGCTCAGTCAGGTCCATGAAGAACTGTTTCAAGATGGTTGCCACGGCATTCACCTGTATGTCTAGTGAATGGATATCCGTGTTGATATCTGCAACAAGTACAGCAATGGTAGTAAAGGATTCATCCAGGGCACAATTCGTGTAAGGATAAATAAAAGGTATAACTCAAAAATTTAATAAAATGCAGAGTGGGTTGTAAGGATTATGTCTTTATTATCCTTCCTGACTGTTGATGTTATATCTTAGGCAAAGCAGTTATGTTGAACAAGTGAGTATGTTTTTTGCCACTAGTAGCAACAATCCCGCAATATCCTGGTGGGCTTCACATATTGTTCCCACGTACGCAATCGAACCCTTGTCAGCGTGGCAAGCGGACACTTGGCTACCCCACTCCTCCTAGATGTGAAACACAAGTATAGGGAAGTGAATTATAAGAACAGTTTTTGTCTTAATGATAGATGCCATGGCACTCACCTTCATTAAACTTGGATGTGAGAAGATCCACCTGTCCCTTATTGCCAGGTATTCGGTAGATACCCTCTGCATACAGACCTGAAAAATATGCACCATGTTAAAACCAGGCCATGAGTTGCCAGAACAGATTTCCTCTCTATATAATTCCCTGGATATACCGCCAAACTGGATATAAAGTGTCATTGCCAAACTTTTTGAGAACAAATATTCCAATGCCAAGGATATAATGCTCGGTTTGATCACCAAATCCATTTCATGTTGGTGTAATACAAGAGTAATACAAGTAAATTATCCACCCTGGATATACTGCCAAAAGTTGTCTGGATGTAGTGGTATATCCAGGTTTAACTGTATATCAATTTGAAACACCCCATATAACACACTGTATCTTTGGAGTATTTGAACGTACCTTCCTCCTCTATGAAAACGATGCACTTTTCCACAAACACTGGGATGAGGGGATTGTCGGTGGAGGTGGGGAAGTCTTCGAGACAGCAGCCGCTCTGGGACGGACCAGAACTCTTGCTGGGGTTCTTCTTCATCTTCCTCTCCTCCTTAAGGCGCTTCTCCTGCAACAAACATTGACATTAGACCCTTACACAGACCTGCTGAGGACACCTGCTGAGGTATGAGGCAAATTAGGGGGAAGTTTTAAACCTTTCACAGAAAGCTATAAAGTAATTCTGACTGCACTGTGAACAGTGCACTAAAGCTGTGAATATTTTTGGTCCTCTGTTATGGTAAGTTAGAAACACAAATCTCTAACTCTCAGTTCAATTGTGACATGACAAGGGTGTCTTCATATGTAAAAAATATTTTGAACACCAACATTTTCATATATGTATACAACTACTGTTTATAGAGAAAAAATAAATAAATTCAGTACAATATTTCCCATCAAAACTAAAACAAAACAAAATGATCCATGATATAACATTATGGCCTACACATATTGTTCTTCCCTTAGCACCATGCCCAGCGTCATCACCTGAGACTCTTCCTCCTGTCCCCTGTCAAGCCTGGAGTAGCCACTCCCAACAGTGGAGCACACGGAGGTTGAACAACCCATTCCTCTGCTTATGTCTTTTACAAATAATCCAGTATCCCAACATTTACAAAACCTTAATCTATAGATTGAATTAAAGCACGGTAGAAAAGATCAATACCAGAACCTAATGTAACTTGATACTTAGGCATTCGACTAAGTCAGAAAACAGCTGACATTTGACACAGTTGTTATAGTGAAAGTCCTCTGGAATTATTCCATCACTGCTGAAGGCAACAACGTTTGTTTCACTATAAAGCACATGCATAAGGAAACTTATTTCCAATATCCAAAGTACAGCATGTTGACCACATAAGCTAGTTGCCCCTAGCAACCACATAAACAACTGGTGATATTGATCAGTGTACCTGGATCCCTTCCTCCCTCAGTATAACACTACCCCCATTATAAAGTATTACATGATCTGGTGGGAGGAATCGCATGGCAATCATTTTGAATAAAAACCTTACACCAGGAAAGTAATATAATAATACAGAAATAAATATTATGCTTCTGCAATAGAATAGGGGTTTTTTTGTCACAGATTTTTCACCTGAACTTTATGTTCAATCATTTATGCAGAAAATCTTAGTTGACATAAATGAGTTAAAACGGAAAAAGACCAAAGAGTTAACACATGGAAGCTTGTGTGGGTTTTTGCTTTGGTTTTCTTAGGACAAAAATCCATATAAGCAGAAAGGAAATTGGCCTGCCTTAAAAAGACATCACATTAATTGTCACCATGACATATATATGTGCAAATTTGTATTTCTGAAACAGGAAATGTAATTCTGTAGTTTTCTGCAACTTTTACAAATAGGATTACCTCCTCTTTCTGTCGTCTCTTCTCCTCCTTCTTCCGCTGCTTCTCTGGGTCCCTCATTGTTTTGGATTTCAGTTTCACCAGGAACTGGTTGCCGCCATCATACTCCGTCTCCTCGGCAGGAAACTACATTACACACAAGGAACATGTCAATGATGAGGGATTCTGCAAAGATCCTTAACATGGGCTGTTTTTTCTGATGACAATAAAATGGCAAGATCTCAATAATATAGTCATGTCCTGTCTTTGATATTGTTTATCATAAATACTAACTTGTTTATCATGTTACGATGTGACGTTTAGCATAGATTCTCATACCTTTTGTCAAGCAAGAGTTTAAAAGACTCCTAAATTAATCATGACCTGTCGAGTTGGAATATACCACCTGACTATCAGGCAGGTCGCCAACAACTTATTCTAACCAGGAATCCCTTTATCAAACATACTACCGGGATGACGACTGATGACACTGCTGATGTACTCACCCGACTGTGTGGCATGGTGGAGTATGGGGGAATCATAGGCTCAAACTGATTCTCGTTATGAAATGGACGACCTGTAAGTACAAACAGTTGCTGTGATATGCAAATAATTAGCAAAAAATATTTCTGTAGTTTAAAATCTTGAATCATCTAATCTTCATAAAAAATACTGTCATGAACTGTTAAAATATTTTTGCAATTAACCAGGTCAGATATATTTATGTGCAGCATGTACCAGGAGGGGATCCTACAATGTGGTCACTGTCTGACATGGGTGGACTGATGGCTCTCCCTGGACTCTGGCTGACCACGAAGCCCTTCTGACGACGGAATGATCGCCTCTTCTTTTCCTTCCTCCTGCCCGGACACTCGTCCCCAGTCCCCTCGCTACCTTCCGATGGGGAGTTGCTGCGAACTGCTGAGAGAAGACAGTAGTGAACACAACAAAATCACAGGCAGTAATCTGTACAGGAAAATACTCTAGAATCAACAGAAAATATATTGTTTCCAATTGTAGACCAATAACCCTACTTCCAAATAAAAAAGCCATTGGAGACATCTGATTTGTAAGTTGATGCAATGGAACCAAATTACTTACATTTCCCCCCAAATGTGGTCCCCCTAGGGAGCCCGATAGGCCTTCGTTTATCTAAGGACTGCATGGCACTGTCTTGAGATCTCTGTTTGCCCTTCTTCCTGTAGGGGGTGGGGCGCCTATTGACTCTAGCAGTTGGAGCCACCTCTTCAAGCTGGTCACGCTCCAGTGAACTGAACTCAGAGTCCTCGGAATCGGAACCTGAGAAGAAATTAGATGTCAAATGTCAAAGCTGACATAAACCCACAATAAACAGTATACCACTTAAATTTGGTATGACTACCTGAAGTGAGAATCATACCCCTAGACCAATGAGCCAGAGGGTAGGGCAGAAGATGGTAATTCTCTTGTTTCAACCATTTGTTATAAGGAACCAATAATCACTCGCACTCTCACATCCCATCCTACTTGAACTAGTACATAGCTAGTCTTACTGTCACACTATTCCACAACTGTATTCATACAGGTGTAACCACGTCAAACATACACCTAGTATGTCAAAGCCATTATCACGAAACACTGCAACTGATGTTGTAAGGGTCGAGAACCCCATGGGTCTTAACAACCTACCTTTTTCTTTCTTGCCAGAGGAGGACTTAACACGATGGACTTTCCCACGAGGCAGAGCGTCCTGAACTGTTCCATAGTCGTTCTCCAAAGGCTCGAATGTGTTTACAGCATCCTGGACAAAGTACAAGAGAGGAATTATGGCCACTGTCTTTACAGGTAGTCTACAAAATGCTGCACAGGGGGAACATCAGCAGTCAAGATTTGCATTACAAAGAAGAGTATGGGCATGACTATACACAGTGAAATTCTGCCTTGGATAGGCTAGGCTAGCTGTGGCTGTATTTGTCCTGACCCTCAATGAAGCAATGTGACACATGTAGTTTCACCAGATCCATACTGCTTCTGTACAGAACATGGGTACCCGGTGGGATGTGGGATAAGTCATATGAGAACATTCTACTGCCTCACAGGCAGGATGGGTTACCTGGGGTAATAATCAGATTGTACCCTTTGAGCATCCTTACATTTGATCTGAGCAGGATGTGAAGCCTAGAAAGGTGTGCTAAAAATATTCTTAGAAAAAAAAAGTCTGTGCCAACCTTCACTGTACAGTAGTCAGCTATCTCGATGGGCTCAGGCACTGCTAGAGGAGCCTGCACTCTACAGCCAGACATCTTGGGCCTATCATGACTTCCTCGAGACTGAAAACACCAAGGAATATTATTCATACAAGCCATACTATATCATAGGGACAAATAAAAAAGGTAATGTGTTAAAGTTCACAAATACTCCATATAATTATTTAAAAATGTACAGTGAAATAATTTGTGTAATCTGAGTTACCTGTGAGCGCCTATGTGGCCTGGTTTCCTGTGGACTGTACAGCTCATCTGCCCACACTGCATCCTCGGGGGACACTGGGCCATACCGGGGGTGACGGATGTCCATAGGGTCCCCCATGCCCCCGTGGCAGTATAAGTCATTGTCCGCCCATACTCGGTCGTGGTGCATTGCACTGGCAGTTTCATACAGGTTGTTGTCCACCCAGCCTATAAATGAAAATCACAGCATAATAATTAAAAACATTTAACATATAAAATGGCCATATATCTAATGTTTCGAATGTGACCATCCCAGTAGTCTGCAAAACTGGAACTGGATACTGTCATTACAAAATTCAGTAAGACTCAAAAAGTTGCCTCAAATTTTATCATTCCCAAATCTCAGGCAAGTTATTAATAAGCATATGTAATTACAAGTGAAGAGAAACTATTAACTCTAAGGAATATTACTGATCTGAAAGGGTTGCCCAAGGGTTCACAGATCCAGATTAGCAATGTCAGCACAAGACAGCACCCAACATGGGCACTGATTGCACACAATACATGCAGTGATAACATTGGTATTTATCTCTGATACATAAACCTCAGTGAAACAGTCAAGAACCAGGTTAGATAGTTTTAACAAATAAATATATATATTGAACAAATAGCTTAAATAACGAACCAGGTCTTCTTTTACTTTTTGTTATATATATATTTTAGTTCTCTTGATAAAAGCTGTATATCTGCAACATGAAGTCCTCTTTTGGTCAAAAGGCAATAAATGTTTCACGAAGTGAAATATTACCTTTGTCTAACTATACAATTTAAAACCCTTGCAGTTAGTAATAAACATAAAGAAAAATCACCCTTATTACTGGTTACAATGTACTATGAAATAAAATGCTGAAACCTATAAACACACAAACAAATAAGTGGCATTAGCATTGCAATGATGCAAAACAATGAGACATTCTGTCACAAGTGATTCCAATACAATATCACGTGAGAGTGCTTAATGCTGTGTTGGCAGCTACCACAAAAGAACAAACTATCAAGAACAGCCAGTTCTGACCCCTACTTCTCGACACACACCACCAAACCATTTCCCTAGATGTACACATGTAAGACAATAATAGGGAAACACAGAAATATCTGGCTACTTCAGAAGAAATATCCTGTCATGTAGTGATACTATGTTTGGCGCAGAGTGCTAACAGTAATGATGAAATACAATTTACCAAACCAGGAATTGTGTTGCACTTGGTGATAAGTAGTATTTTCCTCACAACTAAATGCTTAATTATGATTCACAGAAACACTATCAATACTTTGCTCACTTCTACCGAAGGCACTTTCTTTAGTCAGATGTGAATGGGTTCGAATCCCAGATGGGATTCCCAACAGAAGTACTAGAATCTGCACTTTTATAAGAAAATATTATCCCAAATATAACATGTTACATAAAGAATATAACTGGACATGCAAGATTACACTGTCATCATACAAACCTATTTTCATTTTCTTGTAGGGATGGTAATATCCACTACAGAGTAGCACGCTGTCCAGAAACATGACTGATCACACAATTAGACTCTGTAATATCTCTTCAGGTTCTCATCTAGTACATGTCCATGAATTGTGAACACTCAGAAATGTTCAGCATATATATATACTCTCCCTAGGCCTTGTACAAACACCCTGGCACAATACTCCAACACTGGCACCTTCTCCAACCATTATCTTTGACATGCTGTGTTATTGTTCCATAAACAAGACACATGGCCTGCAGCAACAGCAATTAATCTCTTCATTAATTGGTGTGAGTTTTAATTATCTGGCAGTAGAGCCATGCTGGCTTGACCAATGGTAAGGGTAGGGTTGGTGAAGTGTGGACCGTCATGCTCCAGTGACTGCATTGTTTTTGTACAATGATCTGTGTGGGAGATTCGTCAGATATGAGGCGTTATCAGTAGAAAAACAAACAGTAGTCGGATCAGAGGTTAGATAAACTATTGTCTTACAAACAAGGATTTGTCAGTTTGTTGAACAGTTTGTTTTACCCTGGGGTTTGTTGGTTTATACATGGAGACATGTCAGAGTTGTGTATAGATCTATGCATGGACAGACCAATACGCCAATATTGATGTACAAAAACTGACACAGTCAAGAAAATTGGAGATTACTCAGGATTATTCACATCTAAACTCATGTTGTGAGGTTCTGCTTGATTGTTGAACTAATGTTACCATTGCAGGGACAAATATTTGCCTGTCACTGTAAAACATCTGTTGGGAAATCCAACTCAGAGAAAGGATTTTCAATATTTCATTATAGTAACTGCTTGGTCAGAACAAAATGTTTACAAAGTTAAGTTGTGACAGGATACCTGTTTCAGTTGTTTCCAAATGTTGGAATCAGGTAAAAAAGGGAGAGGTACTATTAATTCTCATGACAACAATAAATAGTAGTTGTCTACTTCACCTTCACGAATAAGTTTAACATGTCTCTATATTCAAAGGTGTTGACATGAATATATGGCTCAATGGTTGGAATTAATTGGCTGCATAAAATGTCTTAATTATGAAATATTTAAAACTGTTTTTACATGTTTTTTTCACTATCTTGTTTTTCTTCAGGAAACATTTGACAGAAAACATATACAAATATGCATGATGTGTATAACTGGTTCTTACTAATATCTCCACACAAGATTTGACACTGTGTACATAAATGTGAATCAACATCTTTTCATTTTTCTAAAAACAGTTTCTGTGCCAAATGTGACAGTTTGTACATACACATGTAAATATTTTAGCAATTTATTTCACAATTATCACAATTCAATGTGAAAGGAGCATCAATGTGTATCTTTTAACATTCTCCTAAGCATCTGAAACACCTTCTTGCCTGACTGCCCCAAACTGGTCCTTTCCGACATGGAATATCAGAAGAAATTCATCATGATGCAGGACAATAAATCATTATTCATTCACACATTCATCTGTAATAAACAGTTGTTTCTTTCCTTGACCTATAATTTGCTTTTTTCAATATTTTACAAGTTTAAAATTGATTATACTAAGTAAATTCATATTTTTGTGGCCAGTAAGCTTTGATCAAGGCTGTTTTATAACTAACCATCACTGTGATGAGAGTTTCCTACCCTGCTTTCCTTCATAATTTCTCTATGTATGTGTTACAGGTACCTGTACATCACCAAAAGTTTAAGTCAGCAAACAAATATTTCTGTATAAGCCGATGACACCTTGCTAAGCCAACATGAGATGAAAGGATCAAGAGCTTATCCCGTGTTCCACTACACCTCCATGACAAACAATTGTCTGTGCTCAAAGGCTTAGCATTCACTGTCACTTGGGTACTGAGGATTAGTTGAGAAGTCGTTATAGACACGCATGGTTTCTGTTTTACAACCGACCCACTGAATGCATCTACAGTAGCGACAACTTCTGTACTTCGTCTGGCTAACAGTTCCTGAATCACATATTTCTCCCAGCCCTCCCTGTAATGTTAAAGTTCTATAAATGGAGCAAGTCTATTCTCCATTTCACATAGGCTCCTTCATAATGTAATTTGGATTATTTGTTTTTCTCGAACATGTACATAGTGAGTGAGTATGGTTTTATGCTGCTTTTAGCAATATTCCAGCAATATCACATAGGGGAACACCAGGAAGGGGCTTCACATATTGTTCCCACGTGGGAAATCAAACCCTTGTCTTCAGCTGCCCCACTGCCTCCTAACTTATCTACATATCTACTGTGACTAGGCATCAGTCTACTCTGTCAGCAAGGGTCCATGATATGTCATATTTGGGATTTCACTTTCTTAGTAAAGTACAAATTCTAGTACTTTTTTTCGGTTGTGTCCCATCCGGGATTCGAACCCGCACCCTCAGAGTCAGGCACCTAATCGCCAGCACACAAAGTCAGCCGCCTAGCCCGCTCAGCCACCGCGACTTCCACAAAATGAAAGTCGGACAACTGGTAGTCTAGACTGCGTACTTTGTGTACCCCTCTGATGAGTGTAAATTGGCACGGCTCCCACGGCCGAAAGCTATGATTACACGATGAAATTTAGAAAGTGGTGAAATGCAACATATGTCATATTTGGGATTTCACTTTCTTAGTAATCCCGGATGGAATACAACCGAAAAAAAATACTAGAATTTGTACTTTACTAAGAAAGTGAAATCCCAAATATGACATATGTTGCATTTGACCACTTTCTAAATGGCATCGTGTAATCAAGGGTCCATGATGTGGGAACAGGTCCACCTTCTGGGGCTCAACATCTAGGATTAGTGTTAACACTTTGATTACAATCAACACTTAATGGGTTAATGAATTCACTTAATGAATGGGTTTCCCCTTGAGTAGGGGTCCTACTTTGGTCACTTTTCACAGTCATTGTATTTTGAACCACCGAGTGTAGGGAGTTCACAGTTAGAGCAGGGGTTGTGAACATTTAGGGTCAATATTTAAACTCACTGAGGAAGGTTACACACAGTGTAGGGAGTTCACAGTTCAATGCTTTGGTTTGGTGTTCACAGGGAGTGATCATACAGAGTATGGGGTTCAAAGTTATGGTAGGGGTTGTCAATACTTAGGGTCAGTGCTTGCACTCACTGACATGGCTACCATAAAGCATAGAGAGTTTAATGTTTAGGGTTGGTGTTCACACTCATGGAGAGATCATCACAGAGTAAAGGGTTCACAGTTAGAGTAGGCTTTTGGACATTTAGGGTCAGTGTTTTTGCTTAAGGTAAGTGACAGTTGTAGCATGGAGGTCACACTGTAGGGGGTTCACAGTTAGAAAAGGGGTGTCAATGTTTCGGATCAGTGTTCACACTCAGTGAGAGATCACCACACAGTGCATGTGCTTCACAGTTAGGGTAGCCTTGGGTTTGTCAAGGTTTTGGGTTAGTGTGAACTGTCAGACTAACTGTCAACATTCAGGGCTGGTGTTTAGACTTTGTGTGGCAAGTTCATATTTTGCTCAGTGAGTCACACTTGCATGGGCGTAAGCATTTCAAAATACTGACTGATGTTGATAACAGGGGCAGAAGTACATTTACAATACTCTGCTTAGAGGTTTACAGATAAGGTTGAAGGTCCATATGTTTGGGCAGTGTTCACACATAGAGAAGAGGTATGTATCTAGGGTAAGGTGTTCACAATTTCGGTAGGAGGTCCATGTTTTTAGTCAGGAAAGTTCACTCCAAACAACTTCAATGATTATGAAGAGTGGCTCTTTGTGGAAGAAAACCTTTGACAAAACCAGTTTGGCACAACAATGTAGTACATGTGTCCTGACAATCAATTCTTGCCTCGAGACCGTGAAAAACTATAGGATGGTGATAAATATGTTAAACACTGTGACAAATATACTCCTATATCATTCAGTGAAGCTGGAAGGTGTTCAAAGCGGTTTCTATTAAAAAAAATCCCAACTACATTGTGATATATAAGCAATACACTGTGATAAATGTACTCCAACATGTGACAGTGAAAAGTCAAGGTCTCCGGGGAGACTCGTCATTCAGTGTTCCACGTCATACAATGCAGGTGAGAAAATATAACGCAAATCACATCTGCATCTTGTCATAATACATCACACAAGGACATCCGAGACATCGTGAGCAGTGAGAGAGAGCTGGAGATATCTAGTTACAGAGCTGAAGGTGTTAGTCATGCAAAGAAACGCTGCAGCAAGCACTAAGTGGACGATGACATGCAAATACGTAATATGGTGTCACCATCTTCGCTGCTAGAGGTCTGTTTGCTGGCTGCTGCTGCTGCCGCGGCGGCGTACTTCCTCTCGTGGTGGCGACGCATGTGCTCGTTAAGCGCCCAAGCTTGGAGAGAAAGATGATGGAGAGGAGGAATGAGATAGACAGAAACACAAACAACACAAGGAGAAATCTGGCTGAAGCTGCTCTGAAATGGAATTCCTGAAATGCAAACTCTGCAGATGTTGGAATGTTGGATCACTTATGAAAGGACGCTGGCAGAAAGCGAGAGAGTGAGAGAATGAGTGAAGGTATACAACACTTGTACTAATGTTCCTGCAATACCTCGATGATGGACACCCTCAATCAGCTGAACACACAGAAATAAAGTATGGAATCGAACCCAAATCAGGGGGTATTGAATGAATGTTTCAAGCACCTGACCACCAATCATGACGATGGCGAAGCAGCTATGTGTTGGGATGGTTGAAGATGATTTAATGTAAATATGAGTCCACCAATAACATCACAACGTCCCAAAATATCAAGCAAGAAGGACAATGAGTCTTTGTCCTAACCTTTATGCAAATAGACTAAAGGGTCCATAGATTCAAATACTCCATAAGGGAAACCTCAAAGATTCCACTGAGACTGAACATGCCTCATGGATTTGGTGAATGAACCAAAAGTATTTCGTAAAAGATAAACATACCCTCAAATGATTTAACCTAGCCTGTCTGACAAGACATGTTCAGGGCAAATTACTGTCAAATAACTTAAACTGACTTCTTAATCATTTATCCAGAAACTCATCTGTAAAGACTCAGACTTTTGCACAACTTCACTTGTGTTTTAAAATTTGAGTCTTAGATATTATGAACAGTAGATATCTTTAGGTAATTTACGTAAGATGGGGGATTTCAGGCCTGGATGAATCCTCGTGTCTTGTAACGCCTTGGGGTTCATTCGTAACCTTTCTATTGGCAATTACCATCCTCATTACAGTGCATCCTGGGAAATATCAAGGTGAAGCTGACCCTGACCAGCACATAGTGTGTGGATGGCCCAACCTAACAAGCATAAGTCAAAGGTCCTAATGACTCCAAGGCCTCAGGTCTTGTAGATGGTAGAGGCCACAAGACACCTCAGCATAAGCCATAGATAGTATGACATCCAATGATATTGCCTTCATGGTATTTTTGGATAAGGTGACCTTGGAACCAGACAGAGGCACACTGGATAATGAACTACATTTGCTTCAAAGTTTGTCACATTCAGATCACCGCGACGCATAATTCACAGCCATGACTGAAAGCAGTGGCCCTTGGTGTCTCTAACTCAAAAATGACAAAAAAATATGTCAGACACTCATCATCTGTCTGGAGAAGCTGCTTTATAACTTGGTCAAACAGAGCTTGGAGGACATGAATACCCACAATCCATTGCTACTATAAACCCTCCACTGATCATATTGGCTTGTCATTCAACATGACAATCTGTGTAGACAGGGGGAACAAGCTGTTCTGCCTTACAACACAGAGGACAACAGTGAGTGACAACACCTAGCTGGGATATAAATGACATATACTATCCCACAACACATATTATCCTGTCACAACAATGCTTATTATTCCACTGAACAATTACTACATATTCTAATAAACATATGAGATGAGTTTGGCTCATGTGAATTAAGTTTTCAACACAGAACCCTAAAACATGACATTTTAGACATCAAACAGCTCGCATAGAAGAAAAATGACAGAAAACTCAGGTTCACACTGCCAAAATTGAAACAAATTACGTTCACCAAGAAAGAACACAGCTGGTTTCACATTCACAAACAGGAGAGAAACGCAGATCTGTAAACAACAAAAACTGAACGCAAATGAGTGATGCAAATGACAATGAGACAACAGCGCCATCTAGTCACCTGACGGTTCAACAGGCATCTCAAGCTTCATACTACTGGACTTGTGGAAGTGACTAATCGATTGAACGTCTGAGTCGGAAAACTCTGTACTCTCACTCATCAGGCGAGAAGAGTCACAGGAGCTCTCCAGTATCGGCAGAGACTTCCGATGGTCTTTGTATTGTTGGACTGAAATTTGGGAGGAATTGGATTTTTAGCTATAGAGCCATATTCACTGATTAATATTGCTCAGTTTAGACTGAAAACAAGGAGAAAAATCACTTGTGTATTGTCATCAAACCTTACTAGAACTTGACAAAATTTCTCATTTTACCATAAAAAATGTAATGTCCTTTCTAACAGCTTGCATTGACTTCACAACTAGAGCTAGTCTATCCACCCATTCACACCCTCTAACAATTCCAACCCTTATTTCTTGCCTAACTGAAGTCTGTGACATGGGAAACTCGTCTCTGTCCCAGTTTGGTCAGGTAAGCTAAGTCAGTAAACCAAAAGACCTGTTGTTTTAAGCATAGCCAATAAGAGACTATATATTCAAAAATCATGAACTACAGTTAATACTAAGAGTGAGTGAACTTAGCTGTACTCAGCCATAGTCCAGCCCTACGGCAGTCGTCTGTAAATAAAGCAGTCTGGACAAGACAATCTAGTGAGCAACAGCTAAGCATCGATCTACGCAACTGGGATACGATGACATTTGTCAACCAAGTCAGCAAGCCTGACCACCTGATCCTGTTAGTCACGTCTTATGACAAGCATGGTTTGCTGAAGATCAGTTCTAACCTTGATGTTCACGGTTGATGACACTTAAGGTGGTACACATACAGACTGCAGATGCCTGCTAATCGCTTCCATCCCAAATTCTGGTCCTGGGCAGTCATTGTGAGCTTACACTCCACCTTCAGCACAACAGTCCATCATATTCTGTGTGAGACCTCCAAGTTAAGTCAGTGTGATGGTACAACAGCAACATCACCCAGTGAGATGCTCATGTTCCATCAATATCTAGTAATCACAAGATATCTTCATGTAAAGTAGCATGAGGAACTCGACCGTGTGAAATTCTCGTGTTATATAAGACACATCTGGGTGAAGTCATCGAGCTGGATTCACTCAGTGACATACCCATGTTTAGTCAGTCTGTTGGAATCATGAGATCCTTGTATAGTCATATGTTGAACCTGGGTGAGTTATTGAGCTGGATTCACCCATGTTCAGTCAGATACCCATGGGAAATACCCATGTTCAGTTAGGTACCCATGGGAAACATCCATGTTTTGTCAGATACCCATGTTCAGTCAGATACCCATGTTCAGTCAGTGTGGATGAGTCAGGAGATCCTAATGTAAAGTCAGAAGTCAGATTAGCCCAGATGAGATCCCCATGTGTAGCAAGAATATCGGACACACACTCGTCAATGGTGAAGTCAATATGGTGGACTCACCTGCATGCATGTGTTGCCGAGTCTTCACATAGCTCGGTCTGACTAGATGTTCACCATTTGACTGTGGTCCAACCTCTGCGTAGATGTCTTCCCCTGATGGCACGGGTGATGTTGATGACGCCCGTTCATGGTCACTGTCGGAAGGGTAGCGACCTTGGTACAGATTGGGTTGGTCATACAAAGGCTCTGAGTCCTCTGTGCTTTGGCTGTTGCGGAAATGATGATAAGTATGAATGAAGGAATTTTTACCTTCAAATTTGTGAACATTCAAGACAAACTTCAATATGGTGTTACTCTAAAATAGTTCCTGTTACAAACTAACGTAACAAGAAATAACCTATGACAACACTGAGGATCAGGAGTCTTCCAGTCTCAACATATTATTCACATGTGATATGTGAATTGATAGAACTATTTTTTAATTTCAGTTAATGCAGCAATGCATGTATATCCAACCAATCCATCATCTGTGTTCGACTTTTCTCTGATCAAGTGACCAATTTCCATAAGAAGGACATCTGTGAAATGAGACATAAATAACAGCAGGATGGGAACACATAGACAAATGGATACAATACTCAGGGAAGGTGTGTTTCCATGTTGCTTCTAATAAACACCCAGTGATGTCATCACATTGTTCTGCCATTGTCTCAATATCGCATTAGAACCTAACCTGTGCTATATCCATGATGTCACACGTAAACTTCCAAAGATTTCACACACAAAATACTGTTGATCTTATATCCAGTGCTTTTAAGAATATTTCAAGGAATATGTACATCAGCACGGCATATTTAATGTCGATTTCCCAAGATTCATGGAATGTGTGTTTGAAGCACAAAACTGATGATTAAAGGTATTTCTGATCTTTTTAAACATTCGTTTAAAAAAAACACTTATCAGTTATTCGGAGACATTTACTTTCATAAGAACCGTTAGATGTGCTTTTTCTTCACATATTCATGGGCAGTGTGTAACTAGTCGAGTCTGGACCAGACAATTGAGTGATCAAAATCATGATCATCAACCTACACAGCTGAGCTATGAAGTTTGTCAGCCAAGTCTGTACGTCTCGTACGGCCATCATGCTGACTATTAGCCTGGATGTTCAAGGGTTCCCTATTACCATTCATTCACTGAACTGCATTTTCCACCAAGTGCAGGTGCAATAGGAATGTGGACATCTCGGCTCCATTTTAAGGACCTATCATAACCTTGTAAAACTGTGACAAACAGGCTACAGGGGCCTATTCCAACCTGGGTCCAACCTTAGAAATGTGCAAAGAACTATGCAAGTCTGTGCCAAAGTTGGGAACTGTGGAACCAAAGGGAACTGTGCCCCTCATGACTTGAATCTGGCTTCTATTATCAGTGTATCAGTGTCACTAGGAGCATCATGGAAGCACTCCCTCCAGTGAACTGAGGCAGTCCAACACAACATCTGGAATGTAACAGTACCGTTTCACCTACCATTCTACCCACCTATTACTTGTACTGCTCTTGGTGGTATGATAAGTATTGTATGGCAGTGGGGCAGGAGGTCTTCGGTCAATGTAGGTGCTGCGGTCATCGTAAGCTGGCGGGCTCTGCTCGTCCACTGGCTCGCGGAACATGTCCTCAGATTCCTCCTTTCTCTCCCAGGCTTCCTTGAAGAATGGGTTGTATACTGCTGCTGAAACATGGAAGTGTGCGTTACGCTTCACTAGACACTCTACCTGGTGGAGGAAGAAGTTACTATCCTAGCCTCGAATTATCATAATTGCTGCAGAATATGGAATATTCTGCTATGATAGCTATATTAAAACAGCCTGTCATTAAATGAGCCTGTTCAAATTACTTATTGAATGAATTTTCACATTTTCTCTGGATGATGGAGTAGACAGTTCCTTTTCTGACCACTGCCCATTTAATCATATTTCATCGCTTTTAAACACTTTGCTTAGCAATATTTTGTTTGTAAACATGGCTTAAAAATAACTAATCTTGACCAGACAATCCAGTGATTGATACACGTTGAGCAGCATGCCACTCTATGGGGATATGAGGAGATGCTGTCAGTGACCACCTGATCCCCTCAGCTGCCTCTCATGACCAGGGCCCACTTGCACAAAACGATCTTAGAGCTACAATTATTGTAAATCCTTAAGATCGCGATCTCAGGCTTCGGCTACAATCGCCATCCACTTGCACAAAGCGATTGTAGGCTAAGATCATTGTAAGTTACAATCAAAACTTACAATTGGTCGGAACCAATTGTAAGGAGCTAAGATCATTGTAGTCAGTAGCAAAATGGCGTTCAAGTTGGTGTCAGTTTCACGTAAATAATTAGCTTTATGCTTGGGGATTGCTTTTATATTGCATAAAACTGTATGATTCGCCTCGACACTTCAACAACACGGAGAATGCAACATCGCTTTAACGTCTGAAATACCGTTATTTGAGGTAATGAACAACATCATTACCGAGTCGATATCATAGGGTACAATTCTCACCCGATTAAGTGCTGGAAAAAGTATGAACACCATACCTTTTTGATAAACAAGGAAAGGATAATACTAACGAAAGGTGTCTGCATACGATTAGCAGTGGCCATGACCTTTTCAATAACTCAAGGGCAGCTAATCTTGGTTTTACGCAAGATGGGAGTGGTGTCCCTTTGCGTATTATACCGTTGCTGTAAAATCTGCCATGCCTAAATACAATGTATGTTATATTGTGACAGCGCAGATCTCCACATATATTTCTTTTCGATCAAAGACGTGTCAATAATCTACAGTTGGTTAACGTACAAATTTATATTTCTTTCTGACGAGAGAATAGAGTTTTAATCTATGCATTCTAATACAAGTATTCTTCAAACAGGAAAATACACTTGCTGAGGCATGTGAAATTTGCATTTTCCACAACACTCCCACTTTCATGTCACACTTTCATATCCTTACACATCTAATGCTTTTGGGATATATTTGGGATTTTACTCCAAATAACACCAACCAGATGCCAAACACAGATTCATTGATAAGCATTGACAAATCATGGTACATTTAGGTGTTGTATCATAAGGAAACTTTGTTTAATAGCTATGTTTTCTTTTAATTTTCATGAGTACTAGGTCAGTAACTCAAAACCCAAATTTGTTAATGTCCTTGTTAGCATTTCAATATTTTATCATAAAACGTGATATTTCTGTGGTTGCAGTATGGCAGTTAGTTCATAAATAATATTAAAATGTAGAAAAAATAGAGAATAGCCCAAGAGGTACGAGTTACCATATTTGTTATCTTCTTGCTTGTTGGTTTGTTGTTTTTTTTTGGGTGGGTGGGGGGGCTTTGTTTTGTTTTGTTTTCATGAAAAAACTGCAAGGTGCGATTAAGGAAGGAATGTCAGTTGCGTGCAGTAACCAGTTCCACGTTTTATTTGCGCTGAATGCTATGCGTACTTGTAGACACCTGTAGACAGGAGTCGAGTTTAAGAAATTTCTACCTCCAACGTTGAAGAGTTCGATCTTAGTTAAGATTGCGATCTTAAATCCATGCTGTCTTAAGATCGTGTTTGTGCAAGTGGATTATAGCAATTGTATGGTGATTGTAAAGTTGATTGTAGGGGCCTAAGATTGATTGTAACTAAGATTGCTCTGTGCAAGCGGGCCCAGCAGAGGTTGCTGGAAATTGTTACTACAGAGGGATCAATCTTATACCAGCTGCAACTTATGTCAGTATTTTCTCAAGTTTCTTATTCTGACAAAGTCCTTGAAGATACATATTTTCTATGCATCAAGTCACACGTGTATGTACCAACAAAATATTTATTGTAGAAACATGTTCATTCATCAAGTTCACCTTTATTTGCTTAATATAGTTAAAATCAATAAATAAATTACATCTATCTTAGCAACCATTTTTGAGTGAAATAGCTTTGTGGTTTCTTGTATGTGGGTATCAGGGATAAACCTGGCTCAGAAAACATGTGAGATAAAATCTCACATGGGATCAAAAGCATGAGATTTTTTAAAGTCTTATGAGATTTAACTGTTCATGATCGTTCAGAAGAAAAAGATAACGAGACAAATAAAACATTGTCATAATCAATTTCAAGTCAAGCAATCCTGAATTGCAATGAATTAAAAGTCTGTAGATCTACTAGCATCACCATTGGTGTCTGCATTCTGGTTGTCATCAAGGTCAACGACTTAACTCTTTCAACACCAGTCAACCAGCGGCATAAACTGCCATGACACCGAGTTCCTAGCAACTCTGAGGTCATAGATGAAGTTTATGTTTATCAAGAGAAAATATCAACTTATAAATCATTATTGCTACTGCATATCATACACCAGTTGAAAGGACTAATCTTACTGTTTGTAAATCTGAAAGTTATTTTTATCATATGTTTCACGTAATACGACTACAACTTAAATAAGTTAATTTGTAATGAAAATGCAGGCATAGACATTTGTATGTCTAGATGAACCACGGAGGAACAAAAACCTGGAGCGTTTTTTCTGTTTGTAACAAGTCATGACATCCCCTTCACTTTTTCTTTCATATGTTCATTTATACACGATCAGAAAATTATTCTAGAAAGATTTCAGAAGTAATATGTATGGTCGTGTATTTCCCGATATCAGTGGCAATTCGCTTGGTAACGTGATACAACAGCGTGAAAAACCTCCGTTTTAAAATCTTTGTCTGATAATGAAGAACATGTGAGGCGATTCGTTTGATGGCGGGTATCATTCGAAAGCTCTGAACATCAACAAAATGACGGTATCCTTGCCTAGAGTATTTTCATAGTTGTAAGAAGCGCGTTTATTGGATAAACATTGGTTTCTAATGACGCTTTTTAGCCTCAGCCTGCAGTAAGGATCATGATCGGTCAAATTCAGACAAGTGACCTAAGTCAGCCAATCAGATAACAGCAATGGATACTGTTCCCCTCCCCCCCCCAAACGAGAAAGAATGACATGACACGATCGCACAATAACGTTTGAAATAGTAAGTTATAATGTTCTTAGACAATTTTTATGATTACTGTTGTTGCTTTTATTCTTCAGTTTATGTGATTTGTTTAATTATATCCTCTACGCATTGTTGATTTGCTCACTGAGAACTCGGATGTGGACCCGTTGCCGAAGCATGTGTGTGAGAATAGTTTTTTTTAAAAATAACACTACGGAAAAAGAAAATAGTTTTCAATTCTAACCTTGTCGATAAATATGGCTATCTTAAATGTAATAAGTGTTGACAGGCATTATGAAGAGTGATAGATTTGATAAATGAATCATATGTTAGTTAGGTTCCGAAAAGTATAAATCATTTTGATGCAACTACTGACTGGTCGTTTTTTCGACCTACAGCTCCTGCGGACTGGCGATGTCTTGGCCAATTTTTCGGCCTACGGTGTTGAATGGGTCAAGTTGTTTCTTCGTTTTCATTCGTAGTCTTTAAGAATTTAAAGATTTTTATATCGAATAAGATGGTTTCGTTAGAAGATGCCCTTTGTGTGACGTTGCAGAACACAACTTCCAAATGCGAACTCTGTACACCGTCGCACTGTGCATAAACAACACAGTACTGCGGGGTTCAGAGTTTGCCATACTCCTTGCAGCGCAGCTCATTTTGTGCCGCACTGTGTAACGATGTTCGGTGTTCCATACAAGAAGTTATGTTTCGAAGATTAAAATTAGGTAGAAAGCAACGGGAATATCTTTGACAGGACAAAATAACGACAAATCCTTTCTCAGTAAAACAGATTTAAAAACTTCCTATCATACAGGTAAGCAGGATGCGATTTTAAATCGCTGCAGGTAGATTTGAGTGCGATTTTAAAGCAACTGGTGCGAGAAAATCGCGATATCGCGGCCCAAGTCAATCCCTGGGGTATAATACTGACAAACATGACCAGGTGAAACTGGGATTTAAACTCCCAACTATAGGTTCATGGAACACCAAGGGGTGACAACTCTGTAAAACTAGGTCACCTATACAGACGCTGTGACAGCCTCTGAGCCATCTGTGTACCTTCATGAACACAAGACACTGAGGGGTTTCTGCCATCCACATTGATGCCAAATTCCACAAGGAGGCTGATAGATTGATGATGACGATGCACAAGAGACCTTGTTCAAATGACTACTTTATAGTGTTTTGATCCTCACTGTTCACAAACCAATGCAGACTGATCACTGATCATTTACTGTACTTGTCTTGAATCAACATGGACCTCAAGAACTTACTCTGTGGAGTTTACAATGGCTTCTTTTTCAATGTCTAATCTAAATGATATTTACACAACATATCAGACTGTGTAATGTCACATATTTCCTTGTGTTTCGCTCTAAAGGTATAAACCTAAGTGTGCTTCTCACTATTTATTAAGTCTTCTCTTGTTTTCCCAGAATAACTGCATTTGAGGTTTTTGTTTTCTCAGTGAGACCTCTTCCCAGGTGTTACGTTTTGTAACCATCTTTTCCTAACATCAACATTCAAATGATACACAAGTTTTTGTAATCAATTGAAAAATAACATTCAACATTAAGCTCAAAGTGCAAATGTTTTCGTAAGCAAGATTGGACCTGCAACTCTCAGATATATAGGTAGATGCTTTACTACATGACCACAATACAGAATCACATGCAACAAAGTAAGTGGGGTTGAATTATCCTCACAGTTACTGTCATGGAATTGCTTTTACTCGTGTTTCAGTGATTGTTAAATGATCATCTACATTGTAATTATCCATCATTGACAGTATATATATGTTACAGAAAACACTTCTCAATTTTGGTAGACAATGCAAAACCATTGGGGAATTCCATGGGGCAACTCTCCTCGGGATTTCCGTCCCCATCTGGTTTTACACTGTCTACCAAAACCTGTTCGGTTTCTCCTATACCAAACAGTCAAGAAATTCTTACTTGTCATTGAAAATTTGAAAAAAAAAGCAATTGAGAGAAAGTTTAAAATCTCTATCAGCAACTCTGCAGACAACACCAAGTACAAGAAACACGGATTAATTCTGCTTTGAACAGTAATTCAGATTTGTCATGGTGTGTGAGCTTTTTTCTGAGCTACACAAATTATTGCGTCTGCTTTGGTAACACATACACCTGTGAGTATTACACAATACAAAAGTAAAAGCTGGACATGATAGGGCAGAAATTACACAGACTATGAAGGCAAAGTTATTATGAAAAGAAAACAAAAACTAATGATACAGATAACTTTCAAGATTTGTAAAACCTCGTGTAGAAAAACACTTTGGAAATTCCATGGTGTTTATTTGAGAGTTGTAGTAAGAATTTCACTCAACTACACAACAACAGATTGACAACTTCAAAAACTGTCAGCATCAATGACAGAACAGAAAACAAGAAACTGACACGACAACACAAAGTAAGTCATGACATTGTGCAGAAAGACATGTGACTGTGCAGAAATAAATAAAACTATGCGGAAAGAAACCAAACTGTGCATACTGACATGAAATTTGCAGCAGATGTGACTGCAGAAAACATTCACTTGGAAGAAAAATATTACAATGCACAGAAAAAACATGTAACTGCAGAAATACATAGAACTAACATACATACAAGGAAGACATGAACAGTGCAGACAGACATGGAACAGAGTAGAAAGACATGGAACTGTGCAGAAAGACATGTAACAATACAGAAAGACGTGTAACAATGCAATACATGGAAGCGTGCAGGAAAACATGTAACAGTGCAGAAAGACATGAAACAGTGCAGAATGCAGCAAAGCGGACAACATGGAGAGTACACGAGACTCACTTCCCGTGTCTGCGAGTCCACAAGGAGGCAGCAGCAGCAGCAGGGAGGAGAGGAGGAAGGATGAGTGTTGGGACATTGATAGGGATACACACAAATGCTCAGCAAACTTTGCAAAGCATCAACTGAATTCTCATTATATTCCTTCTTGTCCAACAATTATATCAGAGGTCTGTGTAAACATGATTGTAGCTACCATCTCGATGCTCTTGCGTTTGCACCAACTATGCTCCCAAATCAAAGTCAAATGCTATTTCATCACCACAGAAAACCTCAAGAATGATCATGTGGAAAAACCTCAGACTACTGGCTTAAATGGCTGACTATCTCTCGGAGCAAGAAAACAAAGGATCAAATACACTAGGCTCAGCAAGCACTCCCTTGTTAAGCTGCTGAGTCAGCTGTTTTTCAGAAAGAGACAATGGCATTGGCATAGTGGAAACAAATCATACACAAGGGTAACAGCTCAGTTAGTAACATGAATTCAAATGTCTTCATTAATCATGCATGTTTGTCTTGGCTTTGTACACTGACACTGGAACGTATTTCAGTTCTGCAACAATTTTTGAAAAAGTAAACGATTTAGATCATTGCTTGTCTGCATGTATTGATAACAGAACTTTCTTGGTTCTTGGACTGTTATATAAGACAAAACCTGTTTCCCCAATCACTTCATGTTCACAAAGAAAAGCCATTTCAGCAGATTTGTACCTCCATACTACTAGGTCAGGTGTCTGTACTGCTGTCCAACCAGGCAGTAGTTCTACTAATGGCCTGCAACTCTAGCTCTGTACAAATACCTCTGCTATTGGCCTACAACCCTAGCTCTGTACAAATATCTCTACTATTCACCTACAACCCTAGCTCTGTACAAATATCTCTTCTTCTGGCCTACAACCCTAGCTCTGTACAAATATCTCTACTTCTGGCCTACAACCCTAGCACTGTACAAATACCACTACTACTGGCCTACAACCCTAGCTCTGTACAAATACCTCTGCTATTGGCCTACAACCCTAGCTCTGTACAAATATCTCTACTTCTGGCCTACAACCCTAGCACTGTACAAATACCTCTACTAATGGCCTACAACCCTAGCTCTGTACAAATACCTCTGCTATTGGCCTACAACCCTAGCTCTGTACAAATATCTCTACTATTCACCTACAACCCTAGCTCTGTACAAATATCTTTTCTTCTGGCCTACAACCCTAGCTCTGTACAAATATCTCTACTTCTGGCCTACAACCCTAGCACTGTACAAATACCTCTACTACTGGCCAACAACCCTTGCTCTGTACAAATACCTCTGCTATTGGCCTACAACCCTAGCTCTGTACAAATATCTCTACTACTGGCCTACAACCCTAGCACTGTACAAATACCTCTACTACTGGCCTACAACCCTAGCTCTGAACAAATACCGCTACTACTGGCTTACAACCCTAGCTCTGAACAAATACCGCTACTACTGGCTTACTACCCTAGCTCTGTACAAACACCTCTACTACAGGCCTACAACTCAAGCTCTGAACAAATACTTCTACTACTGGCCTACAACCCTAGCTCTGAACAAATACCGCTACTACTGGCCTACAACCCTAGCTCTGAACAAATACCGCTACTACTGGCCTACAACTCTAGCTCTTAACAAATACTTCTACTACTGGCCTACAACCCTAGCTCTGAACAAATACCTCTACTACTGGCCTACAACTCTAGCTCTGTACAAATATCTCTTCTGACCGACAACCCTAGCTCTGTACAAATACCTCTACTACTGGCCTACAACCCTAGCTCTGTACAAATATCTCTTCTTCTGGCCTACAACCCTAGCTCTGAACAAATACAGCTACTACTGGCCTACAACCCTAGCTCTGAACAAATACCGCTACTACTGGCCTACAATCCTAGCTCTGAACAAATACCGCTACTACTGGCCTACAACCCTAGCTCTGTACAAATATCTCTTCTTCTGGCCTACAACCCTAGCTCTGTACAAATACCTCTTCTTCTGGCCTACAACCCTAGCTCTGTACAAATATCTCTTCTTCTGGCCTACAACCCTAGCTCTGTACAAATATCTTTTCTTCTGGCCTACAACCCTAGCTCTGAACAAATACCGCTACTACTGGCCTCCAATCCTAGCTCTGAACAAATACCGCTACTACTGGCCTACAACCCTAGCTCTGTACAAATACCGCTACTACTGGCCTACAACCCTAGCACTGTACAAATATCTTTTCTTCTGGCCTACAACCCTAGCTCTGAACAAATACCGCTACTACTGGCCTACAACCCTAGCTCTGAACAAATACCGCTACTACTGGCCTACAATCCTAGCTCTGTACAAATACCGCTACTACTGGCCTACAACCCTAGCTCTGTACAAATATCTCTTCTTCTGGCCTACAATCCTAGCTCTGAACAAATACCGCTACTACTGGCCTACAATCCTAGCTCTGAACAAATACCGCTACTACTGGCCTACAACCCTCGCTCTGTACAAATACCTCTACTACTGGCCTACAACCCTAGCTCTGAACAAATACCTCTACTACTGGCCTACAACTCTAGCTCTGTACAAATATCTCTTCTGACTGACAACCCTAGCTCTGTACAAATACCTCTACTACTGGCCTACAACCCTAGCTCTGTACAAATATCTCTTCTTCTGGCCTACAACCCTAGCTCTGAACAAATACAGCTACTACTGGCTTACAACCCTAGCTCTGAACAAATACCGCTACTACTGGCCTACAATCCTAGCTCTGAACAAATACCGCTACTACTGGCCTACAACCCTAGCTCTGTACAAATATCTCTTCTTCTGGCCTACAACCCTAGCTCTGTACAAATACCTCTTCTTCTGGCCTACAACCCTAGCTCTGTACAAATATCTCTTCTTCTGGCCTACAACCCTAGCTCTGTACAAAAATCTTTTCTTCTGGCCTACAACCCTAGCTCTGAACAAATACCGCAACTACTGGCCTACAATCCTAGCTCTGAACAAATACCGCTACTACTGGCCTACAATCCTAGCTCTGTACAAATACCGCTACTACTGGCTTACAACCCTAGCTCTGTACAAATATCTTTTCTTCTGGCCTACAACCCTAGCTCTGAACAAATACAGCTACTACTGGCCTACAACCCTAGCTCTGAACAAATACCGCTACTACTGGCCTACAATCCTAGCTCTGTACAAATACCGCTACTACTGGCCTACAACCCTAGCTCTGTACAAATATCTCTTCTTCTGGCCTACAACTCTAGCTCTGAACAAATACCGCTACTACTGGCCTACAATCCTAGCTCTGAACAAATACCGCTACTACTGGCCTACAACCCTCGCTCTGTACAAATACCTCTACTACTGGCCTACAACCCTAGCTCTGTACAAATATCTTTTCTTCTGGCCTACAACCCTAGCTCTGAACAAATACCGCTACTACTGGCCTACAACCCTAGCTCTGAACAAATACCGCTACTACTGGCCTATCCCTAACACCAAATATCTCTATGATTGGTCTACAACCATAGCACATATCTCTACCCCTGCCCTACCACCCTAGCACTGTACAGGTATATCTACTTCTGGCCTACAACCATATCAAGTACCTCTACCCCTGTCCTACCAACCACCCAAGCACTGTACAGGTATATCTACTTCTATAAGCAGGAAGTTGCAGCAAGGCGGAGCTCCTTGTGGATACTCACTCTGTTGTGTGAAGTTGGCCGTGGTGGTCATGAAGTGAGCGGCAATGCGGTCTGCCAGCGAGTTGCCATCGGTGATGAGACGTTGACTGTACTGACTGGAGTAGAAGGACGACGCACCACTGCTGTCTGATACTGCCAGGATCAGTTTAGGCACATTGGGGAGACGCAAAGCAAATGCTCTGAAAATATTGTGGACATATAATGAACAGGGCTGGACACACATTAAGTGAATGAGGTTTGTGCAGGCCTTTCAAGAAATCAGACAACTGATTTACCAATCAAAAAACCCATGTGAACTGCACTTTCCTCAAGACATCTTTACACACTTCTGGTAAAGCAAGAAATCATAAGCAAACAACAAAGTTAAAATATCCATGAAACATGGAATTTTGATTAAGAATACAAAAATCTTTTATCTCCAAAGTAGGTTAGGTGTATCACTGGATTGTCTGGTCTACAGTGGTCTAAATTCAGATCACTCATACATCAACTAAGTCAGCTTGAATACCCAGTGTTGTCTGTCACCTCTTGCCATTAAGGAGTAATTCTAGTCAAGATCCAGTCTAAGTAAACTTAGTCTCAGTGTATTTCATTACACTCCACCACTGAGTCTAAAAAAACCTAATAGAAGGTCGCGTCAGGTAACCTTTAAGCAACCAATGACCGTCCAATCAAACGCAAGACTGTTAAGTAGATTTAACCAATCAGACAACGGCTACTATTTACGGATCAGAGGGACTTTCAAAATATTCAGGTCACTGACACAGATCTCTCCACAAACAAAAATCCACATATAACACAGTTATTTGAACTGCAGTATATACGCTCTGGGGTTTCTGTTGACATGGTTACCATTCGCTAATATTTCCGCAAGATAACAACCTTGAATATTACCAAAAACACAATTTTCAGCGACTGTTTACTCACCGTTGTCATGGTTGTACGTATGCCGTGTGCATCAACCCAGAAGCGAGCGTACGCTAAATAGCATTCGGAATCGTTCGTGTACGAACCTTTTCGAGATAAAAAGTTCAAAAGGTATTTGTGAATGTGTACTTTCATGATTTGGTAAGCAGTGTTCTGATTGGTCAATCTCAAAGTTTCCTGACACGACCTCCCATAAGGTTTTGTTAGACTCATTAGTGGAGTGTAATAAAAAGTACCGAGGATAAGTTTACTTAGACTGAGTCCAGATCTTGAGGACTATCAACTAACCTGAGCGTCATAAGAGAAGCTTTCCGTTTGGCGGAGTATACAAGAATGTAGCCATGAGTGACTTGTTGAAGGGCGTGGCTGTCCCCATGGTAAGATGACACTTCTATTTCTATTCGCTGTTTCTGATACTCCAGGAAAGTGTCCAGAGTAATGAGATGGGGTGCTTTAGGTGACACTCTACAGAATTCATTATTCAAGAAGGGTCCCAGTGGGACGTCCACCGTGAACTCATCACCGCACATCATGCACACAGATATCCTGAACAGAACAAACAGCAGAAACAATTACATCTACAGAAAACATGGCTAAATTCATCATACAATCAGAAGTATGAAAAAAAAGAAACATTCTAATTCAACTTAGTACACACCACGAGTTGTGATCGGTCTATAAGGGCAATGCAGTATTTCAGGGCATCGTTATATATGGCAGCCCTCCGTCTTCAATTAACTCCCCTAGTATAACTAAAATGGATGGACTTGGGTTAAATAAAAGGCAAATCAGTATCATAAATTTAACTGTAAGCACTTGTCTCCAGTTCATGAAACACTGTACAGTTATGCCCTAATTATACAATGAGAGAAGGTGGACATCAAAGTGCAAGAAAACAAGTTACAAAAACATGCCCAAAAATATTAAACAATGTGAACGGAGTAGACATGGCAAACACGATAAAGCGGTTTGATATTCTCTAGATAAGTGAACAGCCTTTAGAGATGATCATCACTGATCAAATATATAGGGAATTAGAAACATTGTCATTGTTGTCATGCCAGGGTTTATACCTGGACTGTTGACAACAACAAACAAACGTCCAAATTACTTGTCAACAATCTGGGGAAAGGGAGATGATGTTCCATGAGTGACTTGACGCCCAATGTCACAATTAACAAACCAATTAAAAACACAGTGTGATATCAACAGTGCACCATATGATTATTATATAACCCTAAGTAACGGGGTATATAGCGTTATTCTGGCGGTATATATTCACACAATATATTTTGACATAGATACATATTATATAAGTGAAAAAGGTATTAACATTTGAGAATTGTGATGATTAAGTCCGTTTCAGTAATCTGAATGTTCAGCCAAGATGAAGCAGCTCTGACACGTGGTCTGTGTAGTTCAAGTCAGTAAGTCTGTCGGCAAGAAGGCTAGCCTTCAGCCAAATATGATGGACAGGTGGCATCTGTACATCAGCTGGGTTTTTTTCTGAGCTCTGCGTCTGTTGACTCTGACTCCATTGTGGTAAAGATTCTGACCTCCATTAATGTTGTCAGTCAGTGTACCCCACGCCATAGCATTTGCCATTTTGACAGTGATATCAACATTTTTCTGATCTATTATACATTCCCAAATAATACATGGTTTCAACAGGATTTCAAAAATCCTGCTACACCCATTTCACAACATAATTTCTAGGATTTATTTTGTTTTGTGGCATGTGAAACTCCAAAATGGGAATCTTTCCACTTCCATAACGTAAAATAATAGTTTGTTTACAACCTTAATTCTCTTACAAACTGTTGAAAACACAAAGTTAATTCATTTCCTCATGGTATGTGCATAACATAAAATAATACACATGTACTCTGTTTGCAACCTTATTTCTCTTACAAATTTTTAAAAAGGTTAACTTTATTCAATTACTCAAGATTGACTAAGTCACTAAGCAAACATTCTTTAACACAGTCACTGTTTGTTGATCACGCTATGTTGAGACTCCGGGTTTTTACTCTGTTGACGATAAGTAACACCATAATTTTCATTTGTCGACAAATCAGGCTGACACCCATGCCAGGATAGATAATTCCAGGTAAACCAAATTAACACAGGAAAACCAAATACCATTGCACAAAGGATTCTGAAAGGTAAGGAAAGTAACACTGCCGACCAGACAACTGGCAAACTTTGAGGGTTTAATAAAGTAGGGGTATGTTACTTCTATCATCATTAAACTGTGGACATTGTAACATATATACGAGATAGACTACTGTCCTAAGGAAGTTCTTTTAACATCTAAATTAGTTGTAAGTTAGGTTAATGTATGGCACTTATGACTACCATAGCCCTAAGACAACTTCAAGAATCTAGGCCTAGGGGTTTAAGAAAGGATTCTGTAGATATGCTTCCAAGTGGATTCACAAGGCTATGATCAGTGATAGCAGAGGAACAGTAGACACAAAAGGGATGTAATTCTGCAACCAATCCTCTTTCCACAGAAATCTCCACAAAAATATATTCCACTATATTGTTTATACCATGATTATACCATGAACACGTGTAAGATAAAAATATCATATGATGAGAAAGGTGATACGGCCCTGCTCCCCTGGTGCTATCCATCATTAACAAATGCAAATAGTTAATTGTTTATGTAAAACAATATGGGAACGTAGTCAAAATAAGAAATTGTGGGCAAGATTGGCATGACGCTCTTTGACATCTTGGGACGGGAAAAGCCGCCATTGTGAAATGTACGCATATAAGGTTTGAGCTGCAGGAATATTCCACAAGATCATATCTCAGTGTCTATTGGCTTGTTACAAACAGCATACAACAATCTGCCCACCTACAGAAATCTGTGCGTCACCGTTGGTGAAAAGAATGCAGTCTAGGGCAGGTTTCCTCCTAAATTTTGAACGCCGACACCACAGTCTCACAGGTCATGTCTCAAGCATAATAAAATATTAAGTACATCATGTTCAACTCTCGCACAGTTACACTTCTGAAAAGCATAGCTGCTTACAGCCGACAGTAAGAAAACCATTCGTACGAACATTTAGGATTCCATGTGTCAGCATTTTCCAAGCCAAATCAAAGTTAAGGAGACAAAGACTGTGTTTCAAACATACTTCAAATTACATGTCTTTGGTTCGAAGAGTAACCTCAGTACCACATGCTGTCTGACATATTATTCTTTATCATTAGCATGTAGAACGGTTGGTCTTGAGGTTCATGTTAGATGAACATTTGATATACAGTTTCGCATAATGAAGTCAACAAGTGATCTTCTACCTTGAACATCATGGTTTGTGTCACATGTATAGCACCATCTAGGAGGGACATGCTGTGTTAGCTCACCTGATATCTGGCTGTGCATGCTCTGAGAGGAGCCAGCCTCCCATGCTTGATGAGCACCGGCGAATGACAGCCTGAAGCGCCCGGTGGATCTGACAGCTGTCGAACTGTGTATGTGAGGCCTCATCTATGTCCTCAGGAATGTTGATGAATTCACCATGTAACCTAAGAAACCAGTATAGATGAATCAGCTACAGTTAGTATATTGCTACAATTATCAGGTAAAGACACCAAACCTGGATGATAATCTACAAAATAATTTATATCTTCGTTTCTATTTCAAATACAGAAACCTAATATAAGTTGACTTTCTCCACTGCACAGAGGTAACTCTACAGACTTGCTATCAGATGTTAAACAACACAAGATAATTTTAGTAGCAGTCAGAGTAAGGCTAAACAGTGGCCTTACTTTATGTGTAACTACGCTATACCTGTTTTCAAGCCTGTGGATTGGCAAATCTTTCAACAAAATTATGGCTAAATTAATACATTTACAGTTGGCTACTATGTGTCGATAACTCACTTGTATTATGCAACCAATTTCCAATGTTATCAAATGAAAATTCCAAACATATCTTTAACTGATCATTGCAAGTTTCCAATAACTAATTCATGACAATAAAGTTTACATCGATGTATGTGTTGTCTATGAAAATCGTCACTGCAGCTGACCTTTTGGCAAGATTCTGGCCATCATCGTGGAGTATCTCTCGCTCCTTGTCACTTTGACTAGAATTATATGCTTGAATGACTGCAATGGGCATCCCGTTGAGGGCCTGTACATCCTGCTCGAGATCAGTGAACAGTGAGCGTTCCAGACTCTCCCGCACATACGTGAGAGTGTGCAAGGAGTTGTAGACACACACACATCCTGAAACACAGGGCAGCACACAATCAGATCTGTAATCAGTAGGGCTGTCTATTGGGGGTATATTGCACTATATATTGCACTATTTTTTCTACCTTTGAATTGTCTCCTTTGAAGTCATTTCTCAAATATATTTATGGAAAGACTGAAGAAGTTTCAGTCCCTTTTAAGAAAGTTAGAACCCAGATCATGTAAATAGTCATGATTGTTTAAGAAGTAGCAAGGGCGGATAACTCTAAATCACAGTGAATGAATCTAGCACTTCCTGTATATTGCACTGTGCATTTACCAACGGAAGTCAACTACTACACGATCAATAGCCACAGATACTATCGCTGCATCAATAGTTTTTCATTTCTACCATGGATTTATTGTTATTGGACACTCAACAAGTGCAATCCATTGATGGGTCAATGCATCGTTACAGTCCTTGTAACCAATACTACATGTCACACTTACTCTGTTTATAGATATTATTTTCTGATTCAATAACACTGTAGAGTGTCAGTGACTCTCAATGAATGGAAAAGGAGAAAAGTATTGGGGAACCATGTATGTCCTTACCATGTGGTTTGAAGTTAGCTGTAGCTAATGCATTATGCTCCAAACTGACGTCGCCATCTATTGGCCGATAGTCTAGGCTGTAGTTGACACTTTCATGAACATATTCATCGTCTGTACATAGATTCTGAAACAGTAAAGGGAACATATTAAGTTTACAGACTCTGCAAGTCTACATTTCACCTATACCTATTCTGAAACAGTAAAGAGTAAATATCAATTTTCTCAGACTCCCTTATAAAGATATTCATTGTCCTTACCCTATTCTGTCATTGATGCCTTTACAACTCTAGGATAGACCAGAAACTGCATGACTGGAAGACATGCTTGAAAACACTTCAGAAGTTTCCAACTTATCTTTAGAAGCCCATCTTATTCTGAAATTCTGAAAATGTGATATGTCTGACCACAGTAATCTCCTGCTCCTGGGAACCTGTTCAAATATGGACTCCCTTCGGGACTCCAGACAAAAAGAGCTGGGAACTAACCCTGATAGCCAGGTTGACATCTTTGGCGAGTCCGTCCTTGCCAAGCAGCACCAGGTTGAGACACCGCTCTGACCCATCTTCGACCTCACACGACTGGACCACCTCCGGCCTGCAACATACACACAAAGATAAAGAGCCAGAACACGACATGAACCTGTCTACTTGACCACTGGAAAACAGTGACAACATAAAGGACATTATATGAGTCCCCATTTCATGCTATGTTTACAACACAAGTGCCTAAATGTTGATATTTCTCAAGTGAGAGCGATTGATTTACCGTTGACTGGGCACGAATATAACATTCTGTTTATTATGAAAGACTTCAAACTGGGGACACTAAAAACAAATTGACTTTCAAACATAGCCTGGCTATCTGCTGTAGCCGCATGTACAACGAAATGTCACAAAAGAAACATGATGCCATAGGATAGGTCATGACACCAAGTTACCGAAACAAAGTGATATTTTGCCGTATGGCATCATATGAAAAATATGACCCCCAATATTTTCACCCTCATAATTATTAAAACAAGCATTGTCACTAAGGTGACATAATTCTCTGCCGCATATGATCAAGTCAAACTTAAAAAGAAATGAAAGTGAAGGTACTAGTTTACGATGAAGTAAAATGTCAACAAAAACATTATTCTAAAACTCTCTTGCTATCTTGCACTGCAGTTGTTCAAACAAAAATATTTTGAAGAGTCACTTAGACCTTGAACAGTATATGAAACTCCTGAAAAAGTCGCTGTGACCTTGAAAATCAACTGAAGGTCACCAAATCGACTGGGCCCTGCATCCTTATCTAGATAAAGCTTGGTGTTGAATATAAAGAAAAGCCAATGAACGGTTCCTGCGATATCTCGCTGACAAGGTAAAATGCTAATGTCCCCTTGTGACCTTGAGATGAAGGTCAAGGTCACCAAACCTGACTGGGGCCTATTTTACTGCCATAAACCTAGATACCAAAAAATGAAAAAAAAATCCAGTCAATGGTTTCTTAGGATATTCCAATTCGTACGTATGGATGGACGAAGCCTAATACTATATCCCCTGCTCTGCGTTAAACTTGCGGTGGGGGATAATAAGCCACATGTGTATCGGTCTGAAGAATGACGTCAGGTGACAGAGGACCTGATGCAGCTTACCTGGATGACCTGGAGGACAGTAGTTTGTGGGACTGCAGGTCGACACAGTTTTCCCGGAAGTAGCACCGATCCTTGGATGGACACTGGATGAAGCCGAGATGGTTGAGAATCATCACCTTACGGTCCTCCTCTAGGCGAGAGAGAGCCTTGTACCTGAAATATTAACAGGAGTTTGTCACTAAGATACAAGTATACTGAGAAACCTGCAGCAGGTGAGGTCCTGTTGGGTTCTTTTAAACATAACACGATACAGGAGTAGGGAGATGACGATCACTGACACTAGGCAAGTCATATTCATTCAGGATCCTCTGCATATTACTTAAAATTTGTACAAACTTGTAGAGGTAATGAATTCTTAGAAGAAAGTCCCCCTTGGGGTACATATAAGCATTTTTATGTCCATTAAAAATCCCTGCAACTGTTTTGATAATAAAATATTTCCAAAACAAAAACCTTGTTTTTGTCTTGTGAGACCAACCTTATAAGACCCCCCAGGCCCCTTACAACCAAGAGCAATATTCCAACTATTGCAGCTACCAATGCAGTTACAGATATTATACCTCCACCAATCAAACAGAACCTATCAGCCACTTTCTGAGAAAAGCAATTGAGCCCAGTGTCATGTAAACTTTACAAAGAATGGACTCCACTCGCACTTATGTGGATACTGAACATGCATTGATGCTGTGAAAAAGCATTACCTTAACCAGAAGGTTACCTATCACCCCTGCATGAACTAAACCAGTATCACTACCTAGGATCATCCTGCAGCGCCAGTGTGATGCCCTTCAGGTCTTCTGGTGTCAGCCTCCCTGTAGAGTTGAGATTCAGAAATATCTGTGACTGTTCCCACAGGAGTTCCTGGAACTCATGCTTGGCTTGCTGTCGAAGTTCCTGCTGATGCTGTTCGTACACGATGCTGCGGTCCTGCTCATCAAGCCCATTGTACCCCTCCTTACCAACGAAGAACACGTATGTCTCCCCTAGTGTCTTGCCTGCTGTCACCTGATGATTCTCCTCTAGCAGCTTCTTGAACTGTCGCTGGAGTCTAGGGACAAAACACACAGTGAGTCTCAGATCGGCATTTAACTTCAAATAATTGTTTCCTTGGTAGCTGATGAATCACTGACAAGAAGAACATGAAAAAAGTATGAGAATCTCATTGAATGAATATTTACACTGGAGTATTTATAGCTGGATTTGTAAGTAATATGCCAAAGAAAGGTGGGTTTTAAGCCTGAACTTAAAAATGTCAGTTGTGTCTGAGCTTCTCATGGCACAAAGAAGAGACTTCCAAAGCACAGGTGCAGGGCAAGAGAGTGAGCTGTATCCAAACAATTTCAGTTTGTAGGATGAGATGACCAGTAGATTTTGGGTGTTTGAATGCATGTTGCATGTAGGAATTCAATCAGGAGGGAGCCAAACCATGGAGGCAAAGGTGTGTCAGACAAGGATGTTACAGTCGATTTTGACCCTAACAGGTAGCCAATGTATTCACAACAGTCATGTGAGAAGTACCTACATTTCATACAGTTTAGCTATTTTCAGTAGTTGTATCAGTAGATTCAGTACCCTATCAAGACACAGCACAGTAAACAACATGCCTTAAACTGACAAAATATGGTCACTTGCACTTCAAGTAGCAATGACATATGACACTTCTATTTCTTGCGAGGAACTAGCAGCTTAGGCTGATTCCCTTGCACAAATTACATGGTTCTACCACGCCGCCATTTCTTTGGGGGCCATATATTCTCATTTGTCCTTTCTTCTTTCCTTTGCTCAAAGAAGAACAAATTTCATGGATTGGCATCTCCATACAGAAATACATGTGATGTTTCAGCGTACATGATAGTTTCATTATCTGAACCATAACTACGTCTAAATGCAACATAATATGTGCCATGCACCTACTTTATCACTTATAATCACTCATGACAGACCACCAGAAACAGGACTTGACAATATACAGACCACTCTCCTTTCAAACCCTTAACAGGACTGGCTCAGTCTGGACTGTTTTGGGAAGAAAAAATGTCATTCTTCCTTCCCTACACTTACTCTTTCCTGCGATGGTTGGCCTGCAGCTCGTTGACGTGGTTCCTGAAGCAGGTCTCTGCATCAGGGGAGTTGAGCAAATCAAATGGTATCCTGGTCTCTTCCTGGCTGTCAAGGAAGGCATCAGTCGTCTTCCACGTGCCCTGCCCTGACGTGCACGCATCCACAAAATACTTGGAGAAGTCTTCATGCTTCTGGATGTTCTTCTGAACTGTTGGCCAGCTCCTGGAAGCAAAGTCAGTGGAACATTAGTTTGACAGCTTAATTTGAAACAACAGAGCGGACATGAATTAGTGCCACCATTGGAATTACAACTACATGTCATGTAGAACACATCTACAACAATGAACACCTATGGTCAATAACCAGGGTTCCCTTAAACAATTATATTTGGGGGTACTCGGGGGGAGGGGGGGAAGGGGGAAGAGACCTGATAAAAATTTGGGGGACAAACAATTTACAAAATAACTGGTTTTCAACTAACGATTTCAACTAATAATTTCTTTTTTACCAGGTAATTGCCTTTTAGTGAGAATTCTAAAGAATTATTGTGTGTACTTTTGAATCAATTTCAAATAAAAAAATCAATTTACTCACATTTATTACCTGTAGCACAGAACTGTGTGATCTTGATAAGTGATTTTATTGTATCAAAAGCAAAGCTTTGCTTTTAATGCATATTTTCACTTTACACTGTGTCATATATGTCATTAGTCCAACATCAAGGGGAACCTCACACTTTCAAAAGTAAAACAAACTTCTTACTGTTTGTTGTTCTATGCCTGTTACTCTCATGTGAGCGAGTGAGTGAGTGAGTGAGTGAGTGAGGACACCCAAAAGTGTGAAATCATTAAAGTGAGTGAGTGAGTGAGTGAGTGAAGTTTTATGCCGCTTTTAGCAATATTCCAGCAATATCACGGCGGGGGACACCGGAAAATGGGCTTCACACATTGTGCCCATGTGGGGAATCGAACCCGGGTCTTCGGCGTGACGAGCGAACGCCTTAACCACTACGCTACCCCACCACCCAAAAAATCATTAAAGATCTTAGGGACCTTTAACATTTGACAAACTAACCCAGGCAAGTGCTAAAATGCACACATTATACCTCAGCAGGTGCTCTAGGAATCAGATTCACACATTATACACAGGACCATTATGGTATGAACAGAGGTGTGATAAGAATATGTATCTCACACTAAACTTCTCCATGGCTGTTTGGGAACAATACACAGACTTATGAATAAGAACAATTTATGTGGACTCAGGGTTAGATTATTAATGAAGGTCATGACAAGTGAGTCACCTTATCACAACTGTGAGAGAACAAATGGTTCCAACAAAGATAGTGACAAGAATCAGCACAAAGCTATACCAGTTCTGAAGTACCACACTGTAAACAGATAATTCTGGACAGTGCAAAACCAGTGAAATAAGTCATTATTTAAAAGCTTGAGCAAATTTTATTGGGGTTCAAGGGTCAACAGGCTGTAGGTAAAAGATATTTCTGTGGCAAATGAAACATGATGATGCCCCAAATGTTTCGATTTCAATGTTAGGGCTGGGACAAAGTTGGTTGTTAAGGATGCACTCAGCAATATTCCAGCTCTACACCAGCACTCAGTCAATAATGAGTCTTGACCAGACAATCCAGTGATCAAAAGCATGAGCATCGATCTTGGCCACGGTGATACAATGCTGCAATAACAAGGATTTCTCGACTTACAAGCTTTATTTCTGACACTTGGACATGGGTTTATTTTTTAAACAAATCGTTATCAGGATCAAATAACTCAGACAGGAAAAGAAATTGCAACACATCAAAATACTGAACAAACGGCTGTAAGACATGCTGCGGAAGTGTTGCCAGTAACCACTCTGAAAGCGACTGTCATGTGTTGTGTAATCAATGGTGCTCAACACTTGTCTGCCACACCCCTACTTCCTCCATCAATAATGTAATATACTTCTCTGACATCCATTAAGCTAACCTTGTTACCTGAGCTGCTGGATCATCAATTGGGAGCCCACCCAGCCCAGGCTGCTTATCTCCATACTGGTCAATGGTCAAAGCAAAGTTGAAAGACAGGTGAAAGTGTAAGATATGGCTGAATGCTATGATGCCCCAATGTTTAGAACTGTTGCTCATTCTATCCACCACTAGTCACCCAGTCTTGACTTCATTATCTACAGTGGTACATCAGTACATCTACATCAGTGGTATTTAAATACAAGTTTCATATGTTGGCAAAATCAGCAAGTTAACATTGCTTCTTGTACCTGTATACACCACAAGTATACTGGTGGTGGCAGTCAGCATGTTAAGTCACTGACCTTCTACTCTCAGGGTAGATGTTTTACCTAATGAAGCAGTTGCCAACAGTAAATATTATGTAAAGTGAAATGCTACTTGACACGTGTGTATCCACACAAACAAATAATGGCCCCTAGGTCACAACAAGACCAAGCCTATCAGCTTCTGTGGCTGGGGACATCCTGTATAATCCATTCATGAACGGGTTGCAGATCACCATGTATGACAACTCTGGCCATGACACACTGGGCTGTCACTTGATCTACCATTGTGTTAAACACTACACACTGCACAGGATATTTCACTTTTTCCCTTGAATGGTAAGGATGTCATTGTTCGTATGATTTTCTTAATGCCCATTAGATGTTGGGATCAGTAACACCGTGAGAGTTGTTAGAGCACCTGCTGTTTATACTTGTCACTTCCTAATGTTTGAGATTATATAATTTATAAACATTCATTTAGCATATTTGTTGAAGAAAACAAAACTGGAAGGTATGTAGCACACATGAAGCATTGACCAAAGTAAGTGATGTAGGCATACTTCTGTAAGTTAATACCTGACAGCCAGCCAGGACAACTAGATCCAAGCAGTGAATTTAAGTGAATATATGACAATTATGTATCTACAGATGTTCAGTGGTTATCAATATCATATGTCTGTACATAAAATACCAATATCGCTCCTATGCATCAATAGTTTTTCCTTTCTGCTATCGATACGTTGGTATCAGAGACTCAACAATTGCAATCCATCGATAGTGTGATGCACTAGCGTCCACTGTAATAACTTCTCAGCCATGTCACATGGTTATGAGGTACAGGGGATGTCTTGTCCTTACTTTCCATGTATCAATTTTACCTGGGAACACACAGACTTATTCTACCTGCAATCTCCCACCTTTCCATTTTACCTAGGAAATCTTCATGTTCCACAAACATGACGACTTATTCTACCTGCTGTCTCCCACCTTACACACACATCTACTTCACCTGAAACATCACCTGCAAAAATAAAAAAAAACAGGCAAGAAGCCAAAGATACTCACCTGTCACCTATTGCATCTAGACTAGGGAGGAAGTGTTTTAAAATCTTGGGTATCTGGGACAAATACGTCTGTTCCTTCTGCTGAATCTGCTCATCCCGCAGGTGTTTTACATGGTTGCGGAACAACTTCTTTGCTTTATCCGTACCGAAGAGGTCAACATAATGTCCAAAATCAGGCTCATTCACAAATTTCTTCCGACACGCCAGCCAGCTTAGCACTGGATCTGTAACATGCAATTTGAGCAAGTTCTGATAGGCTTTGTTTGCGACCCCAAGGATTTCTTGCCGAGCTTTCAATGCTTCATTGAAAGGAATCACTTTGGCTCGAGCTTTAGTCTTGTCAATGAGGTGGGCTAGAGTCATGAAAGCAAGTTCTGTATTCACATTGTCATGTGCGGATGTTTCCACCAATGGAAAGCATCCTTTGAACTCCCGTCTGTTGAGTAATTTCTCTACTTTTTCCACAAAAAGTTCCTCTGCATCATCATGTTTTGTGGTTGCAAGAACCAGTGGTTTCTTGGCTTTGAGAACAGCGCTTAGCAACGCTGCCACGAATTCCACTTGCTTGTCAACTGGCCGCTGGGGGGCCTGACTGACGTCAAAACAGCAGATGAAGCCGTCAATGGTTAACTTCCCTTCTGGCATTAGCTTCTGTTCATAGTCTGACTCCATACCTACAACACACAAACAAGGAAGGAATTATTACATGCTAAATGAGAATATTGCCCATACGTTTCTTGAATGCTAGAAACAATTTGAGGCTATTATTACACAAACTTGTGAGGTCACAACATATCTACAGGGACACACTGGACTGATAGTTGCCTGATGGATAATAGAAGCCTGACCACCCATCTACACCAAGACAGTCTGACCTCCCATCAGCACCAAGACACAGCCCTAACCATCCATATGGATCAGGACACAGCCTGAGCACCAGTCTACATCAAGACACAGTCTGACCACCCATCTGCACCAAGACACAGCCCTAACCAGCCATATGGACCAGGACACAGCCCTAACCAGCCATATGGACCAGGACACAGCCTGGCCACCAGTCTACATCAAGACACAGTCTGACCACCAGTCTGCACCAAGACACGACCTGACCACGAATCTACACCAAGAAACAGCCTGACCATCAATCTACACCAAGACACAGTCTGACCACCCATCTGCACCAAGACGCAGCCTAACCACCCATATGGACCAGGACACAGCCTGATCACCAGTCTACATCAAGACACTCTCTGACTACCAATCTGCACCAAGACACAGTCTAACCAACCATCTACACCAAGACACACTCTGAACATCAGTCTACACCAAGACAGTTTGACCACCAATCTACATCAAGAAACAGTCTGACCACCAATCTAAACCAAGCAACAGTTTGACCACCAATCTACACCAAGAAACAGCCTGACCATCAATCTACACCAAGAAACAGCCTGACCATCAATCTACACCAAGAAACAGCCTGACCATCAATCTACACCAAGAAACAGTCTGATCACCAATCTACACCAAGACACAGTCTGACCGCCAATCTACATCAAGACACAGTTTGATCACCAATCTACACCAAGAAACAGCCTGACCATCAATCTGCATCACGACACAGTCTGACCATCAATCTGCATCACGACACAGTCTGACCATCAATCTGCATCACGACACAGTTTGACCACCAATCTACACCAAGAAACAGTTTGACCACCAATCTACACCAAGAAACAGTTTGACCACCAATCTACACCAAGAAACAGCCTGACCATCAATCTACACCAAGACACAGTCTGACCATCAATCTGCATCACGACACAGTCTGACCATCAATCTGCACCAAGAAACAGTCTGACCATCAATCTGCATCACGACACAGTCTGACCATCTATCTACATCAAGAAACAGTCTGACCACCAATCTACACCAAGAAACAGTCTGACCATCAATCTGCATCACGACACAGTCTGACCATCAATCTGCATCACGACACAGTTTGACCATCAATCTGCATCACAACACAGTTTGACCACCAATCTACACCAAGAAACAGTCTGACCACCAATCTATATCAAGACACAGTCTGACCATCAATCTGCATCACGACACAGTCTGACCATCAATCTGCATCACGACAGTTTGACCACCAATCTACACCAAGAAACAGCCTGACCATCAATCTACACCAAGACACAGTCTGACCATCAATCTGCATCACTACACAGTTTGACCACCAATCTACACCAAGACACACCTTTACCACCAGTCTATATCAAGACACAGTCTGACCACCAATCTACATCCCGACACAGTTTGACCAGCAATCTACACCAAGAAACAGTCTGACCACCAATCTACACCTAGACACAGTCTGACCACAAATCTACATCAAGAAACAGTTTGACCAACAATCTGTGCCAAGACACAGTCTGACCATCAGTCTACACCAAGACACAGTCTCACCACCAATCTACATCACGACACAATCTGACCACCAATCTACATCAAGAAACAGCCTGACCACCAATCTACATCCCGACACAGTTTGACCAGCAATCTACACCAAGAAAGTCTGACCACCAATCTACACCTAGACACAGTCTGACCACAAATCTACATCAAGAAACAGTTTGACCAACAATCTGCACCAAGACACAGTTTGACCATCAGTCTACACCAAGACACAGTCTCACCACCAATCTACATCACGACACAATCTGACCACAAATCTACATCAAGAAACAGTTTGACCATCAATCTGCACCAAGACACAGTCTGACCATCAGTCTACACCAAGACACAGTCTGACCACCAATCTACACCATTACACAGTCTGACCACTGGGTAGTCTGTAAATAATTGGATCTGGACCAGACAATCCAGGGATCAAAATCATGAACATCAATCTAAGACAGCCAATTATATTACTGCAATGGACACTGTAAATGGCTACTTTTAGATTTAGACGAACGTTTTGGGTAAAATCACAATATTCTGAATGTGTTACAGAAAAGGCACCACCTATATATTTATTATGGAACTTAGTGGACATATTGTGGTAGGTTATGACCAGTGACAAAAATGCTTCATGCATGTATTTTAGCATTAAACATTGTGTACGAGCGTGATGTTCATGGTGATGAAAGCCAAGATGTCACCTGAATTACATTACACAATTGCGCAAAAAAGATGGAAATAGGAAGTTATAATGTATGTTTGACAACTTTTATGAGTACTGTTAATGATTTTATGTTTCAGGTTCTTTGATTTGTTTTATTATCATCTCAAAGCATTGTTGTTTTACTTTTTGACAACTCTGAAGTGGACCGGTTGCTGAAACAGGAGTCCAAAAATTATGTTGTTATAAAAATCATTGTAAAAACAGTTTACAATTCTAACCCTGTCGATAATATATGGTCTTTTGAAATCTGATAATTGTTTTCACACACAGTGAAAAGTTGATAATATCAAGTCTCATATGTTAGTTAGGTTCAGAAACTTTTTATTTTGATGCGACTACTACCTGGCTGGTAAACTGGCCTACAGTGTGAGGGGACTCGTGATGTCTTGGCTGGTTTACCGGCCTATGGTGTTGAATGGGTTAATTCCAGTGTCAATGCCATAACAATATCATTTTTGTACTTCAGTTAAAATTGATTTACTAGTATCTGTTCATGTCAGGAATTTGTAGTGCGAATATGTTAGGAAGTGAAGCTTCAAGTAAGCATTATATAATTCATATTTTCATTTTGCTACATATTACTAATAGTCTATACATGTGCAAATTAGAAATGAAAGGAATGTTTTTGTTGGTCCCTTTTAAGCAAGAAATATAAAATTTCACAACTCATTCGTGATGTTATATTGTAAAACTACATATCTTGATATATTAAATGAATATCGTATACAGATTTTTTCTTTGCACATTGCCGTTACAACTTCTGTAATGGTAGTGATGCAATTTCATGAAACTTCTATTAAAAAGTTTAAAATATGAAAATGAAATGTCGTCAAGTTTGTATAATCAATGTTTTCTATATTCAGAATACTATGACTGTGGTCAACAACATATCAAAGATAAACAAGAAAACAAAATTTACCATTTTTGCCATCGTGAAATATGCATGAATTTTGAAAATGATTCCTACACTAATGGATTATGATGGCAAGTGTCAACTCAGTCAGCGAACCTGACCATCCAATCCAAAGTAGCCTCTTACAAAAGCATCGGTCACTAAAGACCAATTTTAACCCTGACTTTCATGGTTCTGGACAGACTATCCAGTGATCAACAGCATGAGCATCCATCTACGCAACTGAGACACTGATGTAGTTTGCTAAAGTCATAAGGTACTAACATTGATGACAAAATACAGCTTTAACATGATGCTGGAACCATACATGCTAGATACAAGTTTATACTGCTACTATTTCTCAATTCTTGACAGAAAAAATCCTTATCAATAGTCTGTGCTTTTAAATCAGAAGGAAAACCTCAAAAAGAAACAGTTCCACACAATTTATGTTATCTTATTCCCTGCCGACCGTGGAAAAGGTTGCTAGTGCTTATAGTATATAAGTTTCAAATGTTTACCAACAAGGATTTCTTAAGTTGTAATAGTCACTGCAGTATGACAGAAGATACCTTCGAGCGTTTGTAAAGAACCTACAGACTCTATGGGCAAGTAAAATTATAATGTATTAGCCTGAGGCTATTTCTACAGGCTTCAGACTTACGTGCAAGCTCTAATTTCAATCCAGTGAACTAACTCTTCAAAATACACCCAATTACAACAGAAAGGGTTTCATCAACAACTTGTTTCAACATAAAATCCTGCCGATGAGAGTTGAACTAACCTCATAACCCGCTCATTCCGTCAAATAACCTTCATGTCATTCCTTATTTATACAGTACACCTATTCAACCACATGATTAAATTTCTATGTCAGGCAAAAATGCTTTTACATACTATTTCTGACAAAGGCCAAAGTCTTGACACAGAAATATCCTATGTGAAGCTGCAACCTCTATCAATCAGACCAACTATCCACAATAAGCGCTTCTGTTTGCTGTGTGGCTTCACAAATACATCCAAGGGCTTTTCTGTTATGTAACACTGTGTATGTTTCAACTATCTGTGTACATAGGTGGCCACATCGCAGTTGTGTTATTTGTCTGACGATTAAGATACAATATTCAAATTTGAAGAGCCTGAGAGTTTTATCAGTCACACAGCAGCAGGTACAGACAGAGCACGTTGCAACTGAACACATCGAAATGACAATTATACTCACCAAGTTGGTCCTTACAAATGTACATCAGTTTCTCCGCAGACTGCACTTTGGTTTGAACACATCTTTTGGTGTAAGGTTCCGTCCTCCCTGTTTTGAATGGTTGAAATGACACATCATCTATAAACTCAGTCTGCTCCACCACATTGAAAGTAAAATTGTTCCCTTCGTCTGTTTTGGTGACTTCGCCCCAGTACAGGAAGTGGTCGTTGTTGATGACCCGTCCAGCGAAGTCACTCTGCGACAACACAGAAATATGTTCTGTGTGGTACTTGTCTGCCACCTGGTACAGGAACCGATTGCAAAGACAAGATTTGCCCACACCATATTGCCCCTTCTCCCGTTCAGTTCCAGATAATCCGATCACGCCGACGTTAAAAGTGCGTCCCTCTGCCTTTTTCGCCATGACCACTGCGTGACGTCGTCAACCAAAAGGCATTGAATCCACCATTATCCACATATCAGCCATTTGCGTATAATCGTTGACTGCATCGTAGAGCCATTATTGCACTGGACGTAAAACATAACAACATAATCCAAGATGGGAGGGAAAACAAGCACAAATCCTCAACAAAGGAGTCCTAATTCACTACAAATTGCACATGAATGTTGAATCTGTAAATATTCTCAAAATGTCATCTGTGAAAATATTTCATGGAATCCTAAACGTTCCAGCTTGCATGTTAGGAGGAGGGAACGTGTTGGCGAAGCTGTTATTACAACACAAGGATTAGCATTAGTGGAGTCACATCTCGGTAAGAAACTTCTCTGTCATTTCCTTCACCGGGTTGCTCGGTGCAAGGTCATGACCTGAAGGTCGTCCACCACATGCGACAGCAACATCCATGTGCCAGCACCTGCAAACAGAAAGAGAATCTGATGAATGTCAAGACAAAATAACCCACTGGATGGAATTGGACAGAAATGTTGTCTGCTCCCTGTTCAAATTCTCTTTCAGAGAATGAAATCGGGAACACAATGAACACTCTTGCTCCAGAAACACGAGAAGAATTTACTAAATACAAACAGCACCTTTCACTTGAGATTCAAATCTTGGCTGTAAAATAGTTGTAATAGTGACTACAGTCATGAAAGAGCATAGACATAAAGGCTACTCACTGATACCATCAAGTAGTATATTCATACCTACAATTAAACCTCAGTGGATAAGTAGCACAATGAATGGCTATGCCAGGCTTTGGTTGTATGCACATGACATTGAAACTGTTATCATAATTTCCAAAAAACTCAACTCAAACAGCGGTTACGTATCTGAAACAATTTTCAAAAATGTCCAAGTGAGATTAAAAATGAAAACACAAACTGATATCACAGCACAGTGAAATCACAGCATGTTTCTGGTGCTTTTCACTTTCATGGTTAAACTTAAAATGGTAGGAAAATTATATTCCAATACAGGGACATGGAGTTTCTGAGGGACTGTTTTCTTCAAGTGAGTGAGTGATTTTTTTTCATTTTCAGCAATGTCTGCAATGCCTGATAAATGTGTTCAGCCAGTGCACAGAGGTAATGACAAGTACAGACAAGTAATGTCTCCATGACACACAATCAACAGTCTCACACTTCAAAAACACTGATGTTTTGTTACAGATACCATGGAATCTCCAGGGGTTAAAGAATTAAAGAATAAACTTTAATTAACTTAGACATCTGAAGCAAAATCATCCAGATCAACCTTCAACATACAGGCAAGTCTCGTTTAATCTTCGATTCCTACTTCATACAATACCATGTAAGCTGACAGTGTTTTATAACCATGAATGATTGTCAAAAGGTTTTGAGTGATGTTCCCATTCTTTGTACATTCAAATACTACAGCAGGAGCCACAAATCATCCCAGAATCACCTATAAATCCCTCTACTGATCGGGTCACAGTTGCCCTACCTGTTAGACATGTTAGCTGCAGTAGCCAGGCAGCTCTTTCTGCACCTCAACATAGACTACTACACCAGCAGCTATGAAACCTAAACCTACGCTACGTTTTTCACAGCTTCCATGCATCGTAGGACCTCAAATTCCTAACTCTTCTTACGTTATTATTCAGGCATTTAATCTCCTGTGAGTCAAACACCACCTCTCATATTCAGCCTGATGTTGGAGTACTGCAAGGTGCCCCCCTCTCCCAACCCCTCTCCCAGCAGATGGAGTACTGCAACTCACCACCATGTTCCACCTGCCAGACTGGGTCAGTGGGTACACACACACAATCCAGGGTCGCAGTATGTACAATTACAACCACCACAATACATCAGCCTCACATGATGTCCCATCCTTTGTCTATAATCGTCCAAATACAACATACTTGTCTCAATACCTGTGATGACCAAGCTTTTTTTTCTTGCCTTCACTGAGTTTTACTTCATTTGACTTTAAAATGTTTCAGATTAGGAAACAGTAACTAACAAAAAAATAACAGATGTTGTAAAATATTGATAATGAAATTGTATAGAAGTGAATGTGTGTAGAGTGACGGAATGAGTGATCACATTAATGGTGGCAATTAAAACAGTTGCAGTTGCAGAGTCACAGTGAATACCCACAGCACAACCCATAGAAAGCAAAAAAACTTGCAACTTAAACAATACATATGCTTGTGCAAACTTTAAAAGTAAGCAAGCATTTTATAAAAAAACTTTCAATAAAAATGAATTGAAGGATCATGAATATTTTAGAATTTTTTGGAAATTGTGTTGTCTGTCGTAAGGAGAAAAAAATGTACCAGAACGTGTTTTTGTCCTTGAATGGCACTTAGAAGTACACAAAAGGAAGAGAGCTAATTTGAGGATGTCATTGTCAACTTCTTTATAATTAGGAACTCAATGGTTTGGAGTGTATCCTTACTCCTCTATAAGGTGATGAGGCAGCATGGGGGTGTGATGAGACAAAACCCAAAAAATATCCATCATAAATTGTATCTGTCTGGGAGTTGGACCGAGGCCTTAATTCTTGCTTAGGATCACTGTATATACACATACATTCATGATGAAATGGTGGCATGGCAAGGTGGTGAATATTGTTGACCTGGTGTAGGTCAGCTGTGTATGTAAATTACATCAACCTTAAATATAGCAACACTGTCGCTGTCCTCCAGACATGATACACAGTAAATTCCATACCTAGTCATTCAGATATACATGTGATAGACAGCGTGTTATAGGTAATATACCATGTCAATAGATATAGAAACACTGTATCTCCTATACCTGATCATCTAAACATACAATATTTACACATGATTGACAGGTCATGACAGTAATATATGAAATATAATCATGTCAATAGATGAAGCATTGGATCATTTACATTCAGTCATCCAGACATACATGTAATAAACTAGAATGTGGTATTATGGCTGATAGATCATGTTACAGACATGGCAACAATGTAGCAGGTTGACTAATACACATGGACTGATATGGTATACAGAGCACAACATATATGCAACATATCACAACAGTAGACTGGTCGTTTGTCTTGATCGCTGGAAGAACAGAAAATCAAGTCTGTAAACATGGTGAATGGTAGATTAATGAACAAGAATGGAAATTCTGAATTGTATATATGTATTATTTTAGCAAGTCAAAAGATTTGACTGACAGGTGAACAAGATGTTTTGAAAAGAGAGAAGAGATCAGATACTTGGATGTCTTTGTAGTGTCTTCTTTCTATGCATACACAAACATTACTATAATTAGCTAATTACACTATCATTTTGACCTGCCCCAGCCTCATCAAACACACTACTGATCTCCAGAAACAAACATTCACAATGATGCCTGCTGTGCGATATGTTGTTTCTGTCAAGTGTACTACACAAGGCTAAATAAAACAAGTGAAATGTTTCTTGGGCATTGGCGTGTCACTTTTATTTGTGCATGTAAACAATTTTCTACTGCCATAATTTTGACTTGGATGTGTTTAGATCATCTATTTCTCCACCATATGGATGAATGCCTGTAAGAATGTGTGTGACTGAATCTACAACCCATTAACATGTGCTTAACTTTCCAAGCTGTATTCCTGAGAGAAAAAAAAAATGTCTTCTTCCCTAATCACTCTTTTTCTAGCAAAAATTTTTAAAAATGCCCTACAGCCCTTGTCACTTTTGAAAAAAAATGTGCCCAAGAAACATTTAAATTTTTTGTATGCAGCCTAATATGATTAGATTGTAATGGGTTGGTGAATAGTTCTGAGGTAAAACAACCCTTCCCTGATCAGCATAAGATTCAAAAGTGAGAGCTCAATCCTGGCTGAATGGCAGGCAAGGTACCAACAAGCATCAACTAGTTTAAGTATACTGAGAGAAAAAAATAAAGGAAGACACTAAGACAGGCAAATTCAAGTATTCCTTTAACATTTTCCAGTTTTCATCACCAGCTTTAAATGGCAATGTAGGAGACAAACTGAGAAAAAATAAAGGAGCACTGCCATGAAGTGGTGTCCCCTTTTTTATTTCCCTCAGTATATTTCCGAATTGGGGTTGAAGTTCCTACCTTCTACACCTATGGAACTTGGAAGATAATCTATACACAGAATGACTGAGGCAGTTATTCACTGATAACAATATTATCATACATATAAGTGGTGGTTTAATTGATCCATACCAATGATATCCTCTTACAAAGTTCAAATGAAATGTAACCTACACGTTACATTCTAAAGCTTTAGCATAGTATGGGATGAAACCTTGTCTCATAGTCATGAACGTCTCTTTGGTGTAAAGCTGAGAAACATTAGTCCATATGATTATGATGTAAAACTCAAAAACAGAGCATATTACCAACTTCACTGCCTCAAATGTTTTGGGCAGAAGCTGAACTAATACTTAATTAAGTTAGGTTAGTAACTTTTCTGGGATGTCATCTTCTTTCACGGACATCTGTGAATACTTGTCCTTTCTTAACTCTCCACTGCATCAGAACACGTTCTTATCATAAAAAGAATATAATGACATTTTAACAGCAAGATGTCCCCTTTCTTTAACGCCCTGCTTAAACATTCTGGTTTTTTCAAACATTCTCTGTGAACAAGCTTTATATAGACCATCCAGAGGGTGTGTTGATTTCCATCCCAACATTCACAGGTTGGATTTTCAAATCAATATTTTCAGAAGATTTGATATTTAATCTACTACACAACATACCATAGAAAAGTGTTTATGCTGCACTCAGTAACATTCCAATATGTGAGTAGCTGTTTGTCAAATCTGGATCAAACAATCAAGTGACTGATATCATCCAGTGATATTCAATCCATTAAGTCACTGAACCACTCAATCCAGTTAGTCACCTCTGATGACAATGCTAGTTCACTACATGTGTCAGAGATACTGAACATCTATCTGATTAAATACTCAAATGAGGTCATAATCTGTTACCAGCTCCAATTACAAAACCTTGTGCATGACTTACACACATCGACTTCATCATCAGGTCACATGACCATGAAACACACACCAGCTGCCTGGGGTAAACTGCCAATACATGTCTTCGGAGTTTTCAATGTGGCAATAGCTATCTTGCTTGAGAACTAAAACATACATACCATGGTTAGATAAAGTTAGTGGTCACATGTGGGACATTAGGCATTGTCAGACCTAAGGCCCACACCTTCTCAGACATGATGTCACATGATTGTCTGTTTGCGTGTTTCATTCATCCCTATTTTTAATCAATGTATTGAGATGTGACTGATTCAAATGGACCATTTCAATATCTGTTTTATTCACAAGGAAATGTGGTGTGATTTTTAACCTGCAGCTGCAAATACTCTCCCAGCAGAACACACAATGCATCTCTTCAGATGTTCATGGTGTTTCAAGGTGACAGGATATTGGGTCCTGTAATTTTCAGATGTCTGTCTGACCCCTGAAAATTCACACGAACCATAAAATAGAAATTAAACATACATATCAGATTTAATGGCATTGAAATTATTAACAAATGTAAAATTAATAAACAGCAAAACTAGTGACGTGTTATACATGACAACTTCAGCTAAAGTCATTGTGAAATATGTAAGACACTTGGGCTGGTGGGTGGTAGATTTTCCATTGGACTGTCAGACCGGTCTGGGGGCCCAACGCTACCTATGAACACTGGTAACAGGCATTTAATTTGGGAGATGGATCTCCTACCCAGTCAAAAGGATTTCAGATTAATTCTTTTTCTAAGACACAGATAACTGTAACTACACATGTCTTGGAGAACGTTCTTTCAGATTTGGTAACTATACTGACAAATGTTTTCGCAAATGTTGCACAGGGTAATGTGTAGATAGCATTGTTTCTAGCCAAGTTATGGTGACTGCCACTATCTCAGACCAATAAGTGTTTCCAAGTTGATGACAGTGAGTTTAGTCTTATGCTAATTTTAGTAATATCCCAGCAATATTCTGGACACCAGAAATGGTGTGCCAATGTGGGGAATCAAACCCAAGTCATAGGCACTATAAGTGGATAATTCCACCATTAGGCCACCCCACCATCCCTACAATGTTGGTATAGTGTACAGTTGCTTTAGTCCATGCATCACCAGTGTATGTGTTCATCCATTGATCCAGCCCAGAGTGTGACCTAGATATGTGGGAGGAAGACTGAATCAGGTCCCTCCCTCGCAGTGTGCGCCAGCATGGGGACGTCATGTACACCATTATTGGCCACTACGTAGTTACTGGCACAAGCCCATATTAATCAGCTCTGATGACAACCTCTTACACTCAATAGTCAGCATTGACATCAAATTGCCATGTGATCCAACACTGGTCTGTCATGTGAGCAAGTCTTTCACTTGATGTTATGTCCTTACTGCTGTCTTTAATATTCACGTTTTGCTTTCTTTCTTTGGCAGATATAGACAACATTTGAAGGTAACAAATGCATCATTTAGACAATCTCTAGCAATGACAAGATAACAAGCAATTTGGATGTTTTTCCGGCAATGGTTTTGGGAGTGAGATGGGGTTACCAAAACACTGAACATATTCTTTTTTGAATTTAGTTTCTCACTGTGATCAACAATATGACATGCTTATTTTCTACACAATGCAACAGTGAAGTTTATCATATATATTAATATCATATGTATGTGATGGAGATACAATGATAGTCTTCTATTGAATCCAGCAGTAACAGGTTTTAAGTGACTATAGAACCAGCCAGCAAGTTTATAATGTTTGTCATTATAGAATGTTAATAATTTCAATGCCAATGAGAAATGTTAAAACTGAAATGTATGTTTAATTTTATTCTGTGGGTCCTGTGAATTTTCAGTGGGTCAGACAGACATCTGAGTATACACTGAGTATACAGTTACATCATGCCACATTTGGTAGTCTGTTGCACTTCCTAACTAGTGTTTGCGTTAGTGCAGAGAACTGTGGTTTTCTTGCAAAAAAACCCAGAAACAATATTTTGCATGCATGGTTTGCACTGATTCTGATCTACTTAATTTTTAAAAGCACCTTAAAACTGCAATATATAACAAAAAAATAACAACAATAAATTTTGTACTGATTAAAGATTGTTGCAAAAATTTCATGTGCAAAAGATTTGGATCACATATCTATAATTTTCTTGCTGAATGCACTAGTACAAAACTTAACACAAAACTATCAAGACATTAATTAAATATCTAGTTGTGACACTCACAGCCTTAGAAACCACGATACCAAGCACAGAACAACAGATCTCCATATTTTACACTTTCAATTAACTATTTTTGAAAATAAAATATCTCCTTCGTAAAGTTAAAACATATTTTTCACATTTTTTACTCTAAAAAGAATAAGATAACCTGTTTTAACAATGTAGAGCATACCAGGCACTAACCTGGTTGCTTAGTGCATGGAATACGGTAACTAAGTTCTTCATAAACATGGCAAATACACAGATTATTTAGCATCAGCCCTGTTTATGAAAAACATTCATAATCGGACCCCTGAAGCAACAGCAGGCTAATAACCTGCCGTGACATTTACACAGTCAACACCGTCCATTCTCCTGCCAGGTCACTACACCTACACCAGGACTACAAGGACCACAATCTACCGATTCCTCGCTCACCCCTAACCTTCGCGCTGTTCTACTTCTAAGGGGCATTCCCAACTCTAAGCCACTGATCAGTGCTGAGCCGAAGTATGAGGACACCATCAAAGGTTAATGATGCATCGATGCCTTCATTGTCTCCCAGCGGTGACGGACGATGTTTCTGTCTTCCCTCCAGAAACAATGACAGCGCCATAGACTGCGGTAAACAGCTTTACCGAGATGGGGATGCTAAACCTGTTTGAGCGTAATAACTATCTGACACTGTCATATTGATATGATGGCCTTATTTATACTAACTGGTACAGAGGTGGGGACGCTGATGAAAACTGGAAATTAGAATGTGGAAAATAGGAACTCCCTCTACCATAATGAAAACACTGAATCACAATGTAATAATCTTAAAAAGTGTCAATAGTCATTTTCAAACTAATCAGCATATGTTTTCAAAGTTATGACATTTTCCGAACTCCACACTAAGGTATACTGGGTCTATCTAGGATTTTTCAAGGCAAACTGGGTATAAAGAAAAATAAAATACAAACCATTTTTAAATTCTGAAGTATATTCCACAAAGTGAAAACATGTTATATTAAATAAGAAAGTCTCCATCCTTTGTCAGTTCAATTATCACTGGCAGGAAATTCAAATTTGAAAATTATCTGTACATAAAGGACAGAACATGAAATAGATATGGCAAAATTTAATCTGAAATTAGAACAACAAATAATACAACCATCTTTTAAGTTTTCGCTCAAACCATAGAAGATAATGAGGTATACCCTAGATGTAGGAATCGGCCCACTTGCCTTGTGTAAGGTGATGGGATCAGTCCACTTGCCCTGTGTGGTGTGATGGGGGTGAGGGGAAGTGCTTAATGTGGCCAGCACCTGTGGGTCAGGTTCTTCATAAACCATTTGGCCTGTCCTCAGGAGATAACATCTCCACTACAGTGTCAGGAAATTCAACAGATAACAGGCTCCATCCTACTGTGGTATAACTGGCAGTATCACCCTGCATCTTGCCACCACAAATGTATATGTTGAAGGATCATGTTACAAAAATAGATGTTACACCCATCTCTTATTCAGTAGGATGAAAAGTGAAATTTTTATTTCTTTGTATGTTTCTACGATTTCTCTTATACAATAAAAACGTTTTATCTCAGATACAATAATGGAGTTTATAACCATTAATGGGCTATCACACTACAGTATGTCAGTATTCAGTTATTCTACCATCACCAATATACACTACCAGCATATCAGCAATTAATTATTGCAGCACCATTTCAGTATTTGGTTACTGTACTACCATTTCAGTATCTACTTATTGTACCAACACTACCATGACAGCATTGATAAGCTATACCTTCACAACCACAACAATGCTGCCCAGCTGACCTGTCACTGATACATTTCCACCCAACAGCAGAACACCACCCCATCATTTATGCATCAGGGTTGAACTTACTTTAGCAAACATTGTTTCACTACATACTACATATTGATTACATTTCGTCTCAATTCTATCTGTTACACACGTCCTGATCTTTCACATTTCATCAATGGAAGTGGTGAATATTATAGCATGCACTGGTGTCACATAATCACCTAGCTCTTCTCTAGAGTCTGTGCTCAGAGTGAAATGCACGCTTCACTCCATAATAACAATGCAATGACAAAGTCATTATTGTGTACTGTGTGTTGCCAGAAAGCATGAAAACATTACTTCATTAAATCAATATCCTCCAACTTCATTCAGGTATTACCCTCATGGTAGTATGATAAACTTTCATTACTAGACGGAAATGGCAAACTGCAGTAGAACTACAAATAGATGTTTAGCTTCTCTGTTCAGCATATGCAGTATTAAGGTGAATGCGGCTTGTTTAAGTAACTTATCATGAATGTCCAATAACATGGCCACCTCTATGCCAATACTTATACAAGCACAGAATATCTGTTCTTGTCTTAAGTACAACGGTACAGATCTTGAAACCCCTATAGCAAGTATTCTAAATTAAAGTATGTCCGAAGTAGGATTTAATGCCAATAAGCCATTTCAACATTACAATTGCTTTCTAGAACAAGTGATGTTTGGATCTCACAGGCCAGAAGTGGTCAATTCTCAACCATGATGTATGAAATTTAGTCCCATGGGTCTAATTCATCAATATTTGAACCTCTAACCTTTCATATTAGGTCTTATACCACTAGACCTTTGAAGTATAAGCAAACACATGTTTTTAATGAATTGCCATCAATATGTTTTTTAGCCTTTACAGCTTAAGATATAAGCAATACATAAAATCAGTAGGTCATGTCCTGAAACTGGTTTGTTGGTTTGTACATAACACCTTCACACCATCATCATCAGTTGACTGCAGCATACAACAACCGTGGGTTCAGCCTTTACCATATCCTGGGACCAACATTTAAAACTTACCTTGATTTATTATGATAACTATACCAAACTGCATCTAAAATATTGACAGAACATATTATAAATTTTGTCTAAATGTGAGTCAGTGAGAGTGATGTTAAACTGTTTTCTTAGCAATATTCCGGCAATATCACAACAGGGGACACCAGAAATGGGCTTCATACACAGTGCCTATGTGGGGAAATCAAACCCAGCTCTTCCTTATGATGAATGAATGCATAACCATTGTGCCACACCAATGCGACTTTTCCAGAAGAACTGCCTGTAATCTAAGCTACTTACAGACCTTTAGTCAATGTCACATGCAATATAGTAATGGATTATTTATCACATGTTCTGGGTTGTGAAGTGAAGGTTAACAAATTTTGAGGATTTTGGAAGACAAAATAAACCAGATTATACATTTTCATCAAAACAACAAACTCAAACCAAGTGTCCTGGCTTCCAAACTAAGCAGGCAGACTGATAAAATAATTTTTGATATTGTTTAAAGTTAGGCTTTCTTATTTTGTCAATGCCAGAGGTGTTTGAATGGCACTTCGACAGAGAACACATAAGGAAGTGTTTTCATGGATGTTAATATTTCTATTATGAGGAAGGAGTAAGGATGTATGATACATTGTTCCAAGTAATAAAAAATGAATTGACATCGATATAAACTCTCTTCCTTACTTCCAGAGGTATTTTAAATATCAGCCTTCCTCTATCATTTCTGTTATCAGTGAACTAAAAGTTATCTCGACAAAATCATTTAATCAGCGATTGTAACTACATTAATATCGGTAATGTTTAACGGAATGTGGGAATTTTTACTGACATTTGTTACAGACACAGATCTGACTACACTCCTTTGAGCGATCACATATCCAGATGGCCAGATGAATAACGATTACTATAAAAAAAGATAAAAAAGAAACTATTACAGGTAACAATTAGCAGACATTCGTAACTCTTTAAAACAAACCATTACCTAAAAGATCATGACATGACTGATGATGGCACAGACTTCCTCTACTTGTAGTGTTAAGACATATGTCCAGTTAACCATTTCACTATAGTATGCAACACATGTTCAATCCCTACAATGAGGAAATGGACTTGATAAAGTATGCACATTACAGGATATGCATGAGTTGTCTTGACACAAAAACCATGAATGTGATGGAATGATGCCTGAATAATTAGCTCAGAAGAAATCTATGATTCAATATGCAACACAAGTATATGCCATCATCGTGTGATGATTCAGCCTGGCAGCCCACAAGTCTCCACACAACACACCTTCTCATCAATACCGCACTGGGACAATTGACAATCTCACAATGCAGATTGTTTCACTGGGAAAGAGCAAACGATGACGCAATATCTACACTGTAGGACGTCTAGGCACGAGACGATGGTCAGGGCAGTTTGTACAGACATCACTCCAAATGTGTAGGTTGCAGTGTTCCACCTGTGTGGGGTGTGGAATTCTGTTTGTGTGTATTGCAGCATTCTACCTGTGTGGGTGCAGAGTTCCCCCTGTGTGTGTTGCAGTATTCTACCTTTGTGTGTTGCAGTGTTCCACCTGTGTGGGTTTCAGAGTTCCACCTGTGTGGGTTTCAGAGTTCCACCTGTGTGGGGTAAGTGTTCCACCTGTTTGCTTTCACAGAAGGGTGAGAAAAGGTGGGGTAGATGAGTGATGTATGACAGTCTGAAGTAGAGTGGGTTCTGAGCTGGAGTAGAAGGGACTGTGGAGGACAGTGGGTAGGTAACTGGGTAGGATTGAGGGTAGGAGGAAGTTTGATGTAAAGTAGGAGGGTGGGTAGTTGGGTTTGATGCCATTATAAAAGTATTCCTGATGTGACAATATATGGAGCCACAGCAGTGTTAATATTGTTGGTTTCAACTGCCAGACCACTTGTGCTAGATGGCTGTAAAATATTGGATAAAACCTTCAAGTACATACTCTAGACACTCATTAACCCCTAACAATCATTAAGTTGAGACCACTACATACTGACTGTATATTCCTTTTCCTCATGTATGCTTCTCCTTTAAAAGGTAATGCACTGCAGTATCTTGGATAATAAATATAGTATTCTCAGTAAAATTTATGTCTGCCCCCCCCCCCCATCCCCCCCAAATCCCAATTCCATAATTTTACGGAATACCTTTTAATCAAATACAGAAAAAATTCTCTAAAGAAATATCATCAAAAGCAGCGCACAGTGTCCTCCATTCAAGGGATCCGATTACATCAGTTTCAATTAAGATAACCTACGGTAACAGCATATTAGGGATCAGCTGTGCGCTATCTTGTGCACAACACATTACTCCAGTGACTGGTCTATCATATCTCAATAGGCAAGCTAGGTTACTCTGACTCAGTAGTACACAGATACAGACAATCTTGCACAGGATACTGGACCTAAGTTTTATAAAACAAACAGAGGACCACAATAAAAAAACACATTTCAAGTTTGTTGTAATAATGCTAACCTAAGCAATATTAAATACAAGAAAATTTGAAGAGAACAGACCAGAGAGCTGGTAGCTGTATGATCAATTCAGCAATGACAGAACATCTCATCCATCTGTTCAGGTGGTCTGTCACCAACAACAGCCATGATGTGGACAGGTGGGTGGACATTAGGGTGGTTCGATGGGCAGATTGTGGAATGGATTGACGACTTGACCATCCATTCATATGGCTTGCCATGAAAAGATAAGTAGGATGATGGACAGAAGGGTGGTTTCAAGGGCAGGGAGAGTTTGACCATCTGATCCATTGTTTTCGGTGGTCTGCCATGGACAGACAGGTAGGAGGGCTGATAGAAGGGTGGATAAGAGGGTGGATAGGAAGGATTAACAGCTTGCCTGATCCATTTGTGTGTTCATGTGATGTAAATAAGATGATCTGATTGATCAGCAACAGATACTTAAGCATAATTAATGTACGGTAGACACTAGTCTAACAGCCTCAGCAACTCACCACTGTAGTGGAATGAGTGAGTGTGAGCGAGTATGGCTGATGTTGCTTTTAGCAAAATTGCAGATTCTCACACCAGGAATAGGCTCAACACATTGTACCACTGTTGGCAATTGAACCTGGATGTTTGGCAAGACAAGTGAATGCTTTAACCACAAGGCTACCCCATGACTGTGGAGATCTGGTTGGTATATTGCCTTGCATCCTGCTGTTCAGACCACAAAAACCAATATGACATACAAACTACACAAAAGTGATTTTCAATGAACCAAGTATGACAGTTATGATCTATGAAGCCATTCCCGGACACCTTCATTTCAAGGTGTCGGGAGTAGTAATCTGCCATAAACACAACTGCAAGTTGCTGTAAATTTATAAACAGTTTACACATACTTGTGGAAATTACTGTAAACAATTTGAACGAAAATGTTAATCACAAGAATTGATAGAGTATGAATTAGGAAATAGTATATGTAAAGCAAGCATTGTATTTAGTTCATAAAAATGAATAACAGGGAACATTCTGCCAGCAATTCACAATAAGTTAACAAGTTTTTTAGGCAAATTATAACTTCACTGCATGATGACAATTATCACTTCGATACTATTTAATAAGCATTTCATTGAACGAAAGTTGTGATTATCTAGTGCTGCAAGTAGTAAGATCTTACAGCACTGACAGAACTAGCATCATTGATCAGTTGACACCAAGCTGGATGGATGTGTCTGTGATGTTTTGCTTGCTTGTCTGCTGTTTAAAGCCACATTAAAAATATTCAGGCTACATGGCAGTGACCTGGGCCTAGATTTTCAAAGCTCTCTTAACGCTGAGACAGTCACACATTAGTGCCACACATTAACATTTCCATACGGTTATCTTAGCGCTAAGACAGCTTCGAAAATCTATACTCAAGCCTGGACCAGACAATCATGTGATCAACAGCATGATCATCAATCTACGCAACTGGGATATGAAAACACACGTCAACCAACTCAGTAAACCTGACCACTGGATCGTCTTGTCACCACAAACAAACATGGGTTGGTGATAACCAACTCTAACCTGGATCTTCACAATGTTGTCAGCATCTTTGATACACATAAAGCATATACTTCAAATGTGACAGACAGAGTGGATTAAACTTATGATGTTATCAGTGTCAATGGAGAAGTTGACCAATGAAGCCATGTCCATGACATATTTGAAATGTACCCAGTAATAAAGATATGTTTTGGTCAAGTTAATTATCATATTTTGAGTGTTTTTTCTTTGCCAGATGATTGTCAATGAACTTAACTGACTTCAAAACCCTCCTCAGATATGATTGATGATAAGTTATGAGGTTAAAACAAATGGCTATATGAGACATATTTGCTTATATTTAATCGAAAACAAATTTAACAGATGGAATTTTTGGCAGGTTATCCGAAATCCATGATGTTTTGCTATACCAAAAACAAAACTGCTATATGGTTCCAGTATCCAATCTGTTTGCATCAGTTCTTTTTAAAGATGCAACTTATAGAAAAGTATTTAAATTGTATTTAAATGATACTGAATTCCTTGTGATTTATGAGTATTACACAAATCAGAATAACCAGAAAAAGGTAATCATTATTTTCTGGAGTCAACATTTCAACACATTCCTCAACATAATACACAAGTTTCTTGGACTGGAAGCAACTTTCATAAGTATATTTAACAAGCGTCATGTAGACACTTTTGAGGAAATGAATTTTCCAAAAAATAGTCAGTTTGTTTGAGAAAAACATGTATAAATCATTGCTGGGAAAAACAAATATAAGGCAAGGTATCTGGGGTGGGATGGAGTTGCTGCCCTTTACTGTCAACACTTTCACCTATTTCATCTAATTCCTCCTGAAAAGTGCATGCTTTGATGTTAAACATGTTAAAGGCATGCCATCATATGTTGCAAGACTCTAGGAACATATTTTTGTTATACTAATACAAATGCTTTTGGGGACAGCAGGGATGGAAATGTCTAGTTTCAATATGAATATTTTTAGACTTTTTCCTTTTTTTACCGTATATTTGGGCAGGAAGATAAATACACCAAGAAGAAAATTAGCTTTACTATACAGGCAGAAGCAAGCTTAAATCACTGGTTTTAAAAAGTCTTACAAGTTTCCCAGGAAAAATATTTTACTATTTGCACAATAAAGTCTTTACTACTGGTTCTCAAAATAGACATTTTTTTATCAACACGTTGATTTGGAAATAAAGGTTCTTAAAGTGACACAAACAACTGTTTCAAAAAAGCTGACGAAGTAGCCATTTGAGCAAGCACCTGTTTGATCAGGACACTAGTTGTGCACACATCATACTTCCAAGCACACATTTTTCACATTTCCAATCCCTGCAACACCTAAGCCAACTAAGCTCCAGACTGGAAGTGCACTAGTCTGGTTCACTCCAATAATCTTCTCCACGCTATCAGAAATACAACTCCTGTCAAAGATTCGGCATACAGTATTTCTGGGTCTATTTTGAGGCATAGGGAACCCAACATACACCATAGAGGATAGTAGATAAACTTTTAAAGCCTCTTCCCTTGCACAAATTGCCAGCATGCTGGTAAAACCCATATCTAGTGTTTGCCGCCACAGCTGCTTGAGAATATTGTCAAAATCATCCTGCTGGGAACCTCTAAATAAACCTGTACAAAGTGCACATAGTGACCTTGAATTTCTTCACGCCTGTGTGACCCACGCTTGGTTTAGGTTATCAATGTACAACTACAAGGAACTGGAAAATAATTACAAGGAGTAGTTGATCTGACTTGGGATTCCAGGAACTGCTCTCAGGCTTCTGTCTACTCTTAGCATAAGTAAAGATTTGTCACTGGTAAGAATCTACCTGCTTCCACTGAAGTGAGTGAGTGAGTGAGTGAGTGAGTGAGTGAGGGAAGGAGGGAGGGAGGGAGGGAGGGAGCGTGTGAGAGGGCATGTGAGTAAGTGAGCGGTTGTGATAAAACCCAGACAGAAAATCATGGTAAACAGTGATTAAAAAATCCAAAATCACAGGTTTCTGGCAAACCTGTCTCTGCAATGTATTTCAGATGTATTTCACCAGATTATGCAATCATCTTGTTGTCAGGATACTTCGTACATAACGAATCTAAAGTTTTGTCGCCTGTCCTTGATAAATGGAATTTGGCTGAACGTTCTTCTTTCCAAGAATAAAATCAACAAAAAAGTGATGAATTCAAACAACGGAGCAAAACAGAATGAGTTTCATTTTTCTTTTTGTCCTTTCGTCCAGGTAATCAACAGAAAACTTTCTATGATAGAGTTGATAAAGACACTGACCAACCAATACATATGTGGTTCAATAAACAATGGCCATACACTGTAAATAGCAATCTCATAACTGGTTACATTTACATATCAATCATGTATCAAATGCTTTAAGCTGTTTCATGATGCAGACTAATCTAAATCTCATAAGCAAGAAAAATAATGATCATGCAATACTGACAGATATTGCACATAGTGAAATGTTCACTTAATTAATACAAATTACTTGGCTATTATTTCCAATAATTAAACTGCACTGTTAAAGCCCAAGACCACTTGCTATGTTGCTACTGTTAATTATTCCTGGGTTCAGACACAGATATCATATTTCATTATCAAAGACCAATAGAAAAACAGTGAAAAACTGAACAAAGGTATGCATTTCACAGGCAGTTATCACAATGGAACAAAAATATAACACACTTGATGATGAAATGTGTCAGTAATATGACATCTCAGGTGTAAATACATACAAGGAATGAGTGAGTGAGTGAGCGCATCCTAGATACCTGATACATCACTGCACTGATCTCACCATAATGGTGGGCTCTTGTAGGGGAACTACGGTACATCCCTGATATCAGTGGGACCTGGGACTCATCTCACATCATCGATAACTGAACACAGCCATACACAGGCTACACTCCATCTCTCAACTGGACAATGGTTCATGTTTTAATTGCAAAAGATGACATCATTGGAGGATTTTCCTTCAAGCCAACATGCCTTGGTAACAATGAAGTGGATGTTATCATTTCAGCTCTAAATCATATTTTTGAAACCTTTCCCCCTTTGAGGTCAAGAGGATAGAGCATGATACAGACAGATAAAAAAATCTGTGTTTCCCCTTATAGGAAAAATTAGGGTAACTCATAAGGTGTGGAAAACAAAAAAAATCCTTGTATGAAGAAATTAGTCATGAATTGCTTGCACACATGAATTAGTCACATCATCAATGAAATAACTCCTTAAGTATGTCACACTCAGAGAGCTGATAGAAACAGGAAGGAACACTGCCATAGACATGAAATAAACAGACATTTGCCAATGAGCCTTGTGGTGTAGCATGACACATACAAGCCTTACGCTGCGGACAAGCCTACACAATAGCGATCTTAGTGTCCAGGAGCCCAACAGGCTTGTGTTTCCACACTCAGGAGGTAAACGGCAATCAAACAGTGCCAAACAGTTGAAGCTCATATCAAACATATTCTAGGATGTTTTTATTAACTCTTCTTGTTGGATGAATTATTCAGCTTGTCAGGATCTATTTAAAGACAGGTACATCAAAATACATTCTGAGTGTGAACATCAATCAATACTTCTGGAGAACAATACTGCTTTAATACCATAGAAGTGTTTAAAATTACACATGCAAGTCAAGAACCGCTTGTCTGCCTTTAAGGCTGAAACAGGCAAGCATCTTGATATCTGGGTTAGAATTGATCTACAGTAACCCATGCTTGTGGTAATAGGTGACTACCAGGATCTGGTGGTCAGGCTTTCTGACTTGGTTCACACATGTCACTGTATAACAACAGCGCAGATTGATGGTCATGCTGTTGATCACTGGATAGTTTGGTCCAGATTCGATTATTTACAGATGGCCACCACATATAGCTGCTATATTGCGAAGTGTGGAAAACCATTAGCATTTCACTATTATTTCCGACAATGCAAGGTCTTGGCCTCATACTAGTCATAGTAAAGACCAGTGGCATAAAAATACTAGTCATGATATATTTATCTTGAAACAAAGATACAACTTCATACTATCTTCAACCAATCACTGAATGCCAAATCAGCATGAACCAATCAGAAAGCATCCCTCTCAGGCAATGGCTATCTTAACCCAGATTTCAACAGGTGCACTGGATTCTATGTATCATTTCTTTCCTAAAGTCCCCATGACAATGATTTCACTGTTGTCATTGCCATTATTAATATTAGATGTACATATGTGAGAGAAAATTTAGAATATGAACAATGAAGATGAAAATGTTGAAAACAGCTAAATGCCATCTCATGTCTTCTTACCATGCTTACTGTAGCTAGTGAATCATTATCTATGTTCAAAAATTTGCCAGGAAAAGCTACATCTGAGATGAACTGCACCAGAAAATTCTGGAATGACAAACAAACAAAAAAGAAAGGAAAACATCTCAGCCTACCATGAAACATGTCATTTTCAGGTGCATGAAACTAGAAGTAGTTTGTTTTGGGGTAGTGCATGGATAAAATACTTTTTGTAGAAGTACCAGCCAATCAGGAGAAAGCAAGAACAGAAAATGTATATTTTAACATAGTTTCAGCACGTAAAGCATACAGTGTTTTATAGCATATATCCCAGCCTGTTTAGAGGATAGTCTTTTAAAATGTCAAAGTATCTGTTTGCATGAATGTTTGGATCTCATTTCTTGGGACATCTGTAGATCGAGTACATATTAAGATCCTATTCCAAGCACCAAACATGAACAAACATAGTTGTTGTATAAGAGTTCAAGTTAAATCAGGGTACTTTACCACCAAAATCAAATATAAGAAAATACCTTCATATACAGCTATTCCCAATATTGTTACCACCAGCAAATACTTCACACGTCCCTAGCAAGTGATGAGTAACATAACATGTGTCCTTAAGCTTGAAGCAAATGTCTCCCCCCAACTGCCTCCCACAACAATGAAGTCTTGTGATGGAGAAGCATCTCACACTTGCATGTGGCGACCATGCTTACTAAAACAATGAACACCGACAAAAAACTCACCCAAAAATGTCAGACATGTTCTGTGGGCTGAGGCGCTCTTCCCTGATTAGGTAAAATAGAAAATAAGCAGTCACTGGTCCACTTCCTACTCACTGCTACAAAATGACACAGTATCACCAGTCCTCTATTAACGCTGTAATGATACACCTTTGTCATAACAAGTAACCTTGGACAATATGATATGAGGAAAATATTGGATGCAGACGGTTGTTTAATTTATCCTTGTGGCTTTAGGGTCCCAACCCACAACATATTCATAATGTTACGATCTATTCTAACTATGTACTTGAACATAGGGTTATGACTGGCATTTTGTTACGAAGGTTTTGGGGAATGGGCCCTGGATCAGTCAGCAGTTCCTTATTTTACTGTGTGCATATACAAGTGGTCTCATTTATTCCATAAAAAATGTACTAATGGTTTCTTTGTCAAAACTACATTTATGAATATTAATATTTAATTAAATATTCAGTGACGCAGAAACATTTACAACTATACTGATTACTTGATGGTGTAGATGACATCATGGCTGTAGCTCTTCACCTGCTCATCATAGCACCATGAAACATGCATGCATTTGTGTATAATATATTGGCACAGTTTATACTTAAGGTAGGGTAACCTACAGAATAACTATAACGTTTGTGTACCAACATATATATTCTGTATGATATAACACTCTTATTTCAATCCAGTGACACCAAAATAATCTGCAGTGTCTTCAGTTAAACCCTTTTGTCAAGACATCATGCCATAACCCTCAAGAAGAAGACAGTTACTGAGCACCAAACTCTCTAGTCACAGAGAACAATGGTTCTAACTCAGTGACAGTAATGTAATCTTTGTAAATATGTATGTTAGCACCTTTGTTGACAGAGAAAAACACAAATCAATTATCATGACATAACAAAGGTGAAAGGTTAATAATTTCACACTTTCATAACTTATTAATATCAAATGATCACGGCAAACAACTGTGCATAGTAATACATGACTTGACAAGTACGAAGTGTATCAACATTTTGACATCTATTCAGTTTTCAAAATGTGGACAATATGTATTGATTCAAGGTACACAAACATGACGCAGTGGGGAATCATTTCATCCATCCCGCATTCCCATCTTGTCCAAAGACCGACGACAGAACAACTTATTTCAGGATGTCTTCTTACTTCTTGAATTAAGTGAGTTTTACTAGAAACAGACTTTGTAACCATGAGGGAGATTGAATCCAGATCCTTGGAAAGAGGAGACCATGTTTTGACCACTGTGTCACCCTTGCCCTTTCCATGCTGATACTTTATGATACATATTATGCCCATACATAAACATTTTTTTAAAAATGATGCCTGCAGAAAATTGCCTTGACTTGCTTAATGTAAATGGATAATCAAAAACATGAATATTGCCAATACATTGGATTCAAAGATTAAATGAATGCATTAAGACAAATGGCATACATCCAAGCTATGCTAATTCGGATATTGATGATGATTCCTGTTACAAACATGTTAACTTTTTGCAGAGTCGGCATAAACAAAATTCAGCCATCATTGGCACTTCATGTTTCAAAATCACTGAAAATACATCCACTCAAACACAGATCTACCAAAGAAAACTTTACCACTGTGAAGAAAAACACAGTAAAGCACACATTATTTGAGGCAATAGCAACATAAACATAACACTCTGCCAATGAAACAGAGGAAACGGCAACTTTACATCTCTAAAACTGTAGCTTGAAAACACCCCAAAGCCTGCAACTTTGATTTTGCTCGTGCACACATGGAATAGGAAGTTTCGACTGCAAGTTGTCATTTTCCAGTTTGAACAAAAGTTACTTTCTGTTCATAAGCATGTTGAAGTATTTCTGTTGTGTTATTTGGCAGCTACCATCATCAAGCCTGTGTGCACACTAGTTTATTTTACATTCCATTTGTATAAAATGATTGACAGTAATTATTTCCACATATTCAACACATTTCGAGGCGATGCATGGTTGCTCTGAAATTTGATAGAGGCATGGAGTTTAATGTGCATGCGCAGTAGAAGTCAAAGTTCGCTTATGTAAATATGTAACAGTTTCATAGTCTTTCGTTGCTGTTTTACTATTACTATTTCAGTAGTGAGGTAATATGTTTATGTTGCTATTTCCACAGTGAATGTGGGCTTTTCTACATTTTTCCGTACAGTGGAAACGATTTCTTTGGTAGCCACCAACATCAACAAAGTAACATGATTATGGCCAAGAAGTCCAGGGGGCAAATATTCAATATTTACAGCAAAACATTTTTAAAATATTACATAACACCATCTGCCTATTATTATAAATCTTGCAATATATTATGGTACACAAATTTAATGTAAAAAAACCCATCAAATTTGCAAAGGTACAATAGTACTAAGATTTCCTGTATTTTTCATGCTGAAATGAGGACATGTGCACCCTTCATCAAGTACCTTGATTCAAGACCAATAACCATTACATGGAGAAATGAAAACAGCTGTCTACACGTGTGTTACTGCATTATCACGCTATAATTGGTAACCCTCCTTACTAATACATGCCAATGTATAGTATATTCCCAACATAAGTCATCCATTGTCTACGATTGATGATTGCAAAGCATCAACACAGATTCAGACCAACAGCCCATCAGATACACCACAAATTGATAATCTCTCACGTCTGTAATGGTCGTAGTGCAAATTCCCTCGTAAATGATTGGTAACAAAAAGATGTTTATTTTTTCTGAGACCCGAATGTAAGATGCCATCGGTGCAACGACGTTAATCAACAGGCTGGCAGCGAAATCTCAGAATGGCAACCGATTACGCTCGTATTAAGGCGCCCCGTTGTCAAAATCAGTCAGTGAGGCTATTTCGACCGTGGCGACGATCACAAAGGTGTAGAAAGACTATCCACGAGTGGAGAAACACCAAGGTATCTGTAATATTGTTCTTCAGGATTCGTATCATGACATAAGATCGTTTCAGCTCAGAAAACCAAATTATAAAGCATGGTGATGTTCTACGTTTTGTGCCACCGTAGTCAAACTACAGACAATATTCCAACATTGAATATGTATATCAAATACTAATTCCGATATTTTTTCGACAATCGATTCATTATGCAGCACAGTAATCACACATGTTGAAAAATAAACCTATAGTATCTTACCTCAAATTTTCTCGCCATGTTGAATGTCGATCAGAATGCTAAATTAGGAAGTCAGGAGCCAGTCATTTTGGTTTCGTATCTGATTCCAGACGAAAACGTTCGATATTTCTCTATAATGAATGAGTTTCATATGTCTAAACACCCGCGAATCGTTGTGAAACGCACTGTTACCTATTTTCCACACAACTTGTCGCGGTCATATACTTTCCATCTACCATGCATAAGGAGCGGTCAATGCCCGTTTAGCTCCGTTTGATTGAAGATGGAGGGGTCATGTCAGGGACGGTTACCTCCCCTGTTCCGTACGGGTCAATGCAAAGTTGAACCAAAATTGATTTTTATTACAAATTATCTGCCAGAGATCTAGTCCCAAACAGCAATGTTTAGACGTACATTTTGCGTGTTTCGTTTTATATTTACATGTTACTATGGAAAATATTGAATGTTTTAATTTTCCGAAACATAGTAACAACGTCTCAGAGTTTATATTTGCAGGTTTTTCCACGTTACATTGTTACATTTTGCATTTTAGTTTTGTTGAAAATAACATACTCAAGTGTGATAAAGTTAAACGTTTTACCTGCACATTTTGCACATATAGTATGTTCTGTAGGTTAGTCGAAAAGAGAGAGAGAGAAAGAGAGATGGGGAGAGAGAGAGAGAAAACAAATACAATTTATCATTAGCTCACTCTCAGACAATGTGCAGGTCAAACCCACAGTATATATTTGTAGTTATTGCCATTATTTCAAGTTAATTTGATAACGTTTTGTTGAAAATCAAATCCCCCAAACAGGTAAACTTGTTTTATCTGATTGCACATATATTATGTACTGCAGGTTAGGCGAAAAGAGAAAAAAACAAGTACAATTTATCATCATTTCACAATGACAACTATAAAATCCCACTCGCAGATGTATAGATCAAAATAGTTAAAACAAGACAGTACAAAGCCAATCGAAAAAACACATTATCATATATATTTAATCAATTAATAAGTAGAACGCGTTTGCTCAAACTCTTAATAAAGTGGTGCATCTCAATGGTTATAAAAGACATGTCAGTAAAACCTAAAGGTCAAGACCAGGGACGACTGTCTACTCAACAAGAAAGTCACTCATTCATACACCTTTCTGAAGTGTCATCTCTCCATGCTCCAATCAGCTCGACCGTTCGTTCGTTCATTCATCCTTCACCCATTCACGATTCCCTGCATGCGCCCTATCCCATTCATGTTTTGACTTTGATTCAGTATGTCCCGAAGAGAATGCGCCGTTTCTGTTATTGAGACCAAGGCCAAATGCTAGAAATGTGCCTATCGCCTGTGATCTCTCCGCGGCAGTAGAAGTGTGATCCAGTAATAAGTATGACACCTCCCACACTCCACACTCTTGTCGCTGTGGAACTAAGAGCAGAATGTATCAGGTTAAAAGACAAAACAAAACAAAACAAAAACAAAAACGAACAAACAAGCCAAAAAAAAAAGAGTTTTACTCCACGGCTTGACCCACACTGTCCAAAATTCCATTGACCAACTGCATGAATGAGGGATGACGAACCATGGTCAATATTCAGGATTTGCATTATGGGAGATGGTTTCAGGGTGCCGTTTTACAAAACGCCCTCAGCCCTATGCCCTATGATTATTTTCACTCTATGTTAAGATGTAGGAGTTATTGTCACCTTAGCGCTATTTTAAGATTGCTCTGTACAAGGGCAGCCAAGTTATATGATACTGTTTATTCCGCTGGGTACCCATTCTCTGCTGAGTGAGCCAAGTCTGTTTTGAACAACCCACTTGCCCAAGGTGGGACCACACAGTCCCGAAACTGAGGAATCAAGTAGCTAAATAAGAATGAAGATTTTTATGGATATCAACTTCTTTATGAGAGAACACAACGTTTCGGATTTAATGCTTACTCCTTCATCAGGTGATTGAGGATCGTTTCAATCACCTGATGAAGGAGTAAGCATTAACTCCGAAACGTTGTGTTCTCTCATAAAGAAGTTGATATCCATAAAAATCTTCATTCTTATGTATTTTCACTTCTAAATGACATTCAAAGACTCAAGTAGCTAAACATGGTCATCCATTCTAGGGTTCATGGTGACCACTGCTGCTTCACCTCAACTGATTAGTGACCAGGAGCTTTTTTCACGTAGCAACCATTACTAAGGTTAACTTTACTTCCCATCTTTAACATCTCATTAAGAGTACCCTAGTGACTTAACGATCGGCTTACAGTGCTTTGTGAAAGGGTATACTGTGTGACCAAATGACAGATATAATGATCTAGAGCAGACCTTAATAGCATTGTAAATAATTTCACATTTTGGTTTATAGATACAGTTGGAACATGTTTGTATAAAAAGGTTATGCATCTCATTGCTCTATGGAAGGTTATTAAGTGAGTGAATTTCGGATAAATATTACAGTAATATCAATACAGGGGACATCACACATTTCACCCATGTGGAGAATCAAACCCGGGTCTTCAGCGTTACAAACGAACGCTTCAACTACTCGGTACACCCCACCACCCATACGGCGTCTATTCACCCAAGAGTGTTTTTTTACTCCTTTCGGTTAAGCATTTGCTCGTTACCCCGAAGTCTCGGGTTCGATTCCTATCAGTGTACATTATGTAAAGCACATTTCTGGTGTCCCTCGATGTCACACTGCTGAGAATATAAAAGCGGCGTAAAACAATACACCTTCACCAGTGTTGAAACAAACACACCCATAAGGCGTGACATCATCTTTGTCTCGCTTTAAAATAAAATACACATTGAAATGGATTTAAATCAAATAAAAATAAGACATGTAAAACAAAGAGATGTTTTAAACATTTTAGAATAATCCCAAACTGTCAGTTCTTACGCTAGTGCTAGGACATGTTAGGACAAACTCTTCCTCAAAACCCTGTTTCCGCCTTTTTAAAACCATGTCATAATCACATTTCAAAACAGATTTTGAAAGACACGGAATTACACAAAACAATGGACTACAGCATTTGGTTACATAAACACTCAGAAAACATTCACGACAGTTTCATATCATGTTTGAAGTTGTCATTTAGAGCGAAACACATCAGTTCAATAAAACGGACATTATACCCGAGCTCTCCAGTTTCATAGTGTGTTAATGCTTTTCTTGACGAAGATTTCGCAGGACCGACCTGACCCTTAGCAGACATAAGTACTGCTCGGCTGCAGATGATACGTGGATACAAATGGAGAATTTGTATTTGAAGCTCATGTTTGCAGAGTTTTGGTGACTGTGTTTGTCAATATATTTACCAGATTGTCGGCAGCTTAAATGAAGCACACAGGAGACGGAATAGTATGTTTCACAGTCACCGAACCACGTTATTTTCCCTGCTGCCAAGCCCTGTCTGCAATGCTAAAGCCTTAAATCAAGCAAGTCTAGATTTCCCAAGAATAACTCTTCCAACTCACCAACTCACTGGGCTCCTTTTCAATTTAAATGGGTTTATTTGTTACTATCAGAATTGTATACATGTACTCTGAGTTGTTAAGCGTTAGGCTAGCTGTTGTGTATATTGTCAGCTTGAAATCGTGAACTCACCTAAGCGTTAGTTTAAACGCCAGACAACATCGCCCAAACACGTTTTCCTTATAAGTCAAACAAGCACACAAAATGAAAGTATCTGACTAAAGCTAAAGCTAAAACCACATGTATGTGATTTTCCGATGTCTGCTCATTTGTGCGAGTAAAGTACTAGCAAATATATAGATACAGGCAGGGGGATTACAAAAAACGCAAGCACGTGGGGGCGTCTAGGGCAAACACACCAACATGTGATGAAACATGATTTCTTAGGCTGTTAAAACCATAGGATTTCATTTATTTTCCTTTGAACGTACCACGATTGACGGAGATCGGTCGCCATCGGGCAACTGCAGGCAGGCTTCTTGGTATACTGACACTCTGTCTCTGAATACATATACTTTTGATGATGACAAACCAGGCCTTTCAAATTTAAAAGGAGCCCCAGAGATTCAGAACCTGGGAAAATCTAGACTTGCCTTATTTAGAGCTTTAGCACTGCTTGTCAGGGCTTGGCAGTAGGGAAAATAATGTGGTTCAGGAACTGTGAGGCAGACTATAGCAACTTGGCGGTGGCCTTAGCCAGATTTTGATCCCATGTGGTCAAACATCGTTACAAGACTGCAGAATCGCTAGCAGGAGTCAACACCTGACCCGCTAAGATCCGGTCGACTAAGTGTTACAACTACAGCGCAGCACAGGTTCATACGGGTTCATCCACTACGTAAGAGACTCGCCGTCAGGACTGAGTTGGTATTCTGGTCAGTCGGCGAGGAACCGTCGACGCACCACAGGCATTCGCCCGATACCATCATTTCGAGGCGTCATTCCGACTGATCTGCACCGTCTGCTGCGACGTGAACGATTCAAGGACGCACAGTATGGCCGCAATATCGATGGGGACATGTTTTTCCGTACAGACGGAAGGTGTCGTGTTTACATGGCCCTCAAGGTCACCGTTTGACCAACGTCTGTGATCACGTCAGTGACATCCCCAGAGCCCCCAACGGTTGGGACACGCTCTGCGGGAAGAGCAGGTGAACGTTTCCCTGGCCATGATTCGTAATCTTTTGGAGGATATACAAAATATTGAGAACAAGTGACCTTCACAGCAACATTCCATTGTTTCATGTACACCATGATGAACCGCGGTAAACGGCAATGACCTGTGCCAAAATTCTGTGATCTGTTGATGATTGATAAAATGTATAAAATATACATCCTTCAAACACTTTTGCGTTTCTTTTTTGTTGAGTATATATTGGACGATCCTCAGTTGTAGGCTATTTGGATAAAAATATTGAATATTACCGCATTCTAGGACCCCTGCCACTTGTTGAGTAATCAACACCCAGTGTCATGCCAAGGTAGTCTCTTATGCACTCGGTGACTTAGTTGTCCACTGATCCCAACTGCGTAGATCGATGCTCATGGTGTTGATCACTGCATTGTCTGGTCCAGACTTGATCATTTACAAACCGCGGCCATATACCTGGAACACTCACTAATGTCCACGTATCCCAACTGCGTACATCGATGCTCATGATGTTGATCACTACATTGTCTGGTCCATTTTACAGACCGGGGTCATCTACCTGGAAGGTGTTGAGTGCGGCGTAAAACTAAACACACCCGCTCACTTACTCTTACAGACACCCTGACACAACGTTGGCTGGGTTGAAGAGCAGGGCTGCAAAATACAGGCTCGTCACTTCCTATTCAGGGCAATTTACACTTTACGCGCTGCAGTATTACACAGGGGCACATTTACTTTGATAGACTTCCTAATGTATCTGCGTTTGAGTGACAGAAAGTGTGTATGTTGGACGCGCGTCACTTGCAAGGGTAATTAACACCTTAAGTGTTGTCATTTTCCGAGTTGTCCCCGATATAACGCCGACTGGACACTCAGTACAAAGTAAGGTTATCTGTTCTGGAAGTAGGAAATGGCCTGTATCAGTTTTCTCAGAGGCCTGGTGAAACAGACGTTATTTTATGCAACACAGCATTTGACCGTCACGTTTAAATAAGCTGTAATTCTGTGGACTGCCAAACAAACATGGTTAAAACCGTAAACAAACCAAGCAAAACAGCAATCTGGACGCACGCCACAATGTTTTTAGTCTATCATACACTCTAAAATTGCAAGACAGTTTATAGTGTGGAAATTTCCCTGATAAGGTGAGGTTGGATAGCCTTGTGGGTAAAGCGGTCGCTCGTTAAACCCTAAATACCCGGGTTCAAGTCCCCTCGTCTGAAGCCCATTGTGTGTGCAACTGGCGCCAATTCACTCCCCGATACAATGCAGTAAACCTGGCAGCGTTAACTTTAACTTGTACTTAACCTTAACTTGTACTGAGTTACAGCACCATTCCTCTACTTGATGGAAGAAGTTGCTGGGGTAAGACTTAATAGTGGTCTTCATCAACCCGTGCCTGGAGGAAGAGGCAACGACACACGGGAACGCTGATTTAGTTGATGCATATCATTGTATCCTATCTGTGTGTAGATCGATGTTAATAAAGTCAATCACTGGAATATCTGATCCAGATTTGATTATTTAAAGACCCCGTCATGCAGCAGGAATAACGATGACTGCGGTATAGGAACGCAATAATGGCCATCTGTCAGGATCCCAGGCTGTGCGGCGGTGCAGAAGAAGCAAGAAGCAGTGATTGCGGTTTTGTATTACTGCCCCAATTCACCCGACCGTTCTCCCTCAAACTCTAACGAAACCTTCAAAGTCTTCTTTCGACGCCAGTTGCTGTTGAGTAGCCTATAGATGATGCGTTCGAAGGTCCGGGTTTGTATCCTTACGTTTGTACAATAAACGTATGCTTGTTTCTGGTCTTCTGTCGTGACATTTCTGGAATAATGCTGAAAGACAATACTCCCTCAACCATATCTTCTTTGGGATGAAGACCGACATATATATGATGTCTTTGTGCAGCTGGGACCGTTGATCAAGTGTGCGCCCGTCACGTCAATGGCCCGAGTTTGATTCCCAAGGTTGTAAGTATTAATGCATAACCAGAACGACGTAAAAGACTATATTCTCATGCACCCCAATCCTCTTGGGGGATGAAGATTGAGATAAAGATGAAGACGACTCTATAGGGCAGGAACCGAACCAAGTTTTTTTTATGTCAAGCAGGTTTATAATAAGAACTGATTTGATTCTGATTTGCTATGTGAGCCACTAACTTGTAAATGTACACCTGAATGTCAGGTGAACCCGTATCACGTGGTCATAGCTGATATATTGTGGTCATTTCATATTTTGTTTTTATTCTTCTGGGTCGAGACTTCGCTTGACCCTCCGGATCTGCCCGGGGCGGGCGTGGTGACCAGCAAACATCTTGTGTCCACCACTGCAATATAGGTCAGTGGGCGCTCTTGCCTCAGGAATAAGAGGTCACGCTAACGCTCCACGTGGGCACCACGCGAAAAGACGGTGATCGGGTGATGTGTTTGTGTTAATGTTGGAATACTTCAAAGAGCAACACTTTAATATACTCACTCACTCTCTCTGTACGTGTTGTTCCTGTCTGAAACATCAACATGGTTGTCAAAACAAAACTAGGCTGGGTGGATTAGACTGGTTCCACGGGAGGAAATTGTACGTGTCCTACTTGAAGGCATCGATAGAACCCCGAGTTCCAGAGGACTGGCTTTGCAACCCTAAGACCATTGACATAACCATCCATTGTCATTGTTTGAATCTCACAGTATAGGCTATTGGTTTACCTACCCCAGATAGCTGTTTGAATCTCACACCATTGGTTTGCCTGTCTCGGCTGTCATTCTCTGACCTATATAAACTGACTATATACAATGAGGATACTTGCAAGAAGGGTTGGAAAGTGGTTAAAACCTCGCAGATGTTTTCACCTTGCTTTACAAGAAAGACGTTGTAACGCTCCACGTGTAATATTGTGGAGTCTCACGCCGGACTCTGAACAACCAGAAATAGGAAAGAAGACGTGGGATGGCCAGCACATTTATCCAAGGTTTCTCTTGAGCGGAACCTTTGACAGACACACAACCTTTTACGGCGCTTCAGTCAGACCTCGCTTGTTCTGACCTCTTTCCTCTCTCAGATTCTTTGTGTAGGTGTGACATCACTATGGGCATATTCGTGGGTTTTATCAAAGAGTAAGATCTGAGTACAATACATTGTTCAGGGGCACTGACTTGCTGTGCTGTAACCTGAATGTTGCCCAATGTGGGGGCGGTTGGGTAGTCTAATGGTTAACGCTTCGTCACGCAAAACACCCTGGTTCAGTTCCAGATATGAGTACAATGTTTGAGGACAATTTCTCGTTTCGCCCTCCTTACTGTAATGTAGGATACAACGAGACTGTGAGTGTGAATTTAACACACAGCAAACTCAGCCATAAAATTCTCACCTCTAATGAATGAATCTTCAGGTCATGAGCAAGCCGATGACTCTTTCAGAAGTTCAAGGACAGCAACTAACAACGAAGGACCCCACACAACAAATTCAGTCAAACTCACCCAAGAGGAACCCATTCATAACGAATAAAGACAACTTTAAAGGTAAGTATCACCAAGGTGAAATTCACGCCTCTAGGTTACCAAACTGCATTGCATCATTTTGGTCCTTTGGAAAATTGATGACCTATTTCTTTGCCAAGGCTGCAATACACCGGTTTTCAGGTTAATTACTGCATTAGGTTCAACTTGGTTCGAACCAACGCCAACCAACAATTGCATCAAGATAAACATTTAAGAGGTCAATAAGCCAATGTGCGTAAATAGTGAGTGAGTGTAGTCGCACTCTGCAATATTCCAGCTATTTGGCGATGGTCTGTAAATAATCGAGTCAGTCTAATGGTCAACAACACGAGCATCGACCTATGCAATAATACTGGGATACGATGCGCGGGATGTAAAAGTTGCTGAGTTGAGTCTTTACGTCGTATTAAGATTAAAATAATTAAAATATGGTAAATAAATGACAGCAGACAGACAATACACAATATTATCACGATCTGTAATGCACATACATACAAACATTGCTTGGAAACCAAAGAAAAAACGTCCTTCTATAAATTGAGTGAGTGAAGATAAGGCTGACAGTGCGGATGAAAGCATATATTAATGTATATGCAATCTCCTTACATGAATATGCGTTTTAGAAATAGGAATCGTTTTTTTGGTAACACACAGACACATCATGTCAGGTGTTAGTGAAAGGTGTCAATATCAAAACGATCAATCTTTGGACACTCGACTGTGTGAGTATACCCACAATGAAACAATTTACATTCAACAAGCTCAATGAAACCCCAGAAAATCACCCATCGTATTGATTTGGTAAACGTATTTTACAATGTCCAATGATTTGGTAAACGTATCTTACAATGTCCAACCATATTATTATTACAATACAATTTGTCACTATACATTTTGTTATGAAATAATAAATACTATCACTATCGTATATCAGACGCTAAGAGTAGCCCAAAGGTGGTGACTGAAGCACCTGACCAATCACCTAATGTGTCAGGCTTTCCTCGTAAGTGGAACCATGATCACTCGGTCACAACTTCCAGGATATCACCCAGAAATCTTTCAATATCTCATCGTTCCACGCTCGCGTGAAGATCAGGGCTAGAAATGGTCTTCAGCAACCCGAGCTTGTCGTGAGGGGTTTAGGATCTGGTGGTCAGACTTGCTGGGTAACACGTGTCATCGTATCCCAGGTGCGTAGATCGATGCTCATGCTTTTGGTCACTGGATTGTCTGGTTCACACTCGATTAGTTATAGACGACCGTATCTAGAATATTGCAACAAACAAACAAACAAACAAACAAGCAAACCTGACGTTATCTATGTCCGTAGGTTGTTTATTTAGGTCGTTGGGGGTAATTTGTGCACACACTTCTTCCTGCAAATAAACATAAGGACAAATACATACTTTGGGGTAACATTGTTAAACAAGTGGAAATTATTGTGTTGTGTCGATTCTGATGGAGTGCCACCAGCTGATACGCTATTCGGGGTTGTCTGATCAAAACAGTGTCAGTTGGCTCAGTACATCACTTCGCAGGTTATGCACGTCAGGAGATAACATATTGGAGATACATCGGGCATTGTGTTACAGTTACTTTTGTTCATTGATCGACCCGTGAGGATCCGGGTCAGAATTATTGGTCTTCAGCAACTACGCATGCTTGTTGTCGTCACTGGGATGGTCAACGTTGCGCATGATGGGGATCACTGGATTGTCCCGACTCGAGAGCGGCGTTAAACACCAAACAAAACAAACAAATGTGTCCATTGTTCGTTGTATCCAAGTTTGTTCTTCTTATTCTTATCTAAAACACATTTTATCACACAAGAAAATTCGCGATAGTGTAAAACAGGATTAGTAAACGTAACAGTTCAGGTTTTAACATGGTGTAAGACGGGCATTTGAAGTGTTCTTGTGTTTATAATAACTGCGACCACACATTATGATTTATATCATTATATCATCATATCATATTTTCATTGTTATTTAACAACTGAACTATAACGCACTCATTGAAAAAAACGGATCAGCACGTATAAAGTTAATGTAAGTTTAAATCCACAAGATAATAATCCGATTCCAGCACTTTGGGCATTCCAGATTTTAAGCTCGCTTAAACACCACGTGGTCAATCGAATGTTCCAATTTCCGTGTTAATTCTTCTTTTGAATTGATTTTGAACCTTTTTTGAAAATAAAGCGTTAAAATATATTGGAGACTTGGACAAATGACACAGTAAAGTCCATGCTAGTGATCATATGTGTAACGCGGTTTGTTCCTATGAACAAACATATACTGACAGCAAAAGAAACGCAACTCTTTTTTGTCACGTTTTTAAATAGAGGACACAAACATGGACGCTTACTTTCATGAATTTTCATATTTTCGAAACTTGCGGTTTTTTGTTGTTCCGTATGCAGTACTGCAACTTCTAGCTTGTTTTCGTATTTAAAGTATGACGACAATCGCAGTCATTCTAGGAACGACTCTAGCAATTTGTCTAAACATGAAAACACGAAATCCAGCACTTAAAGCGAAAAGATTCGATTGAGATAATCGCTTATTTGCTATGCCTCCAAAGTAAATTCGTTGAGGAGGCCTTCTCAAGGAGACATTCTATCTGCACAAACTCTACTCCTGTTTTGTTGTGTGTTGGTATAGTCACAAGTCATTTGATAGATGCAAACATATAAACAAACGTGACTTATATTGAAGTTCCGAAGTTCCAGGTACCTTCCCATAATCCCCCGGATGGCCGCATGGAGGACAGCAGCTCGTGTGAATTTAACTTAGTTGTATATTTTGGTGTGTACGAAGTATATATTTGCAAAAATAATTATATGTTTGCATGCGTGCGGGGTATCTGGACAGATACATCATGTATGCAAGTGTTTGTGTGTAGGTAAATCCTAGATGGACATAATGCATGTGTTTATGTAAACATATGCACACATTGAAAACCCACAACGTCCGTAGTATCAATATGTTTCCATTACACATAACAAATGCCTTTATGAAAACTATCTGTATGGATAAACGGAACCGCAAGGAACAAGCAAGTGACAATTCGAAAATTAAAAGGAGCCGAGAAACTTTCTTCATTTTGAGAAACTGGAATTGTGGTTATTAGACTTTCGTCCGACAAGTGGACTTTTCACCGTCACGTCATATTCCAGTCAAATGACAACAAGATGGCCGCGCTTCTCGTGACCAGGGGCTAACAAAGGACGTCTGATCGGTCATCTGGAACGTTACCCGGCCGAATGTTAGCAATGTCTGGCCGTTCTGTTGGGCAGACGATCATGTGCAAGCCACTCTGCTTTTAACATGCTGCTTGACACGATAAGATGAAAGCTTTTAGGAGGGATGTGTCTACCTTGGAGTTGTCATTCGCGGTCGACCCGAACACTGACGGTGATTAGTCTGCTGGTGTTCTTGGCCTGTCGAATGGTAGGTCATGGCTGGCAAACAACATCTCGTGCAATAGCCCTCAGTGACATGCCAACATTACGTACACCAACAACATGCCGTCGTTGTGCAGTTGTCAGATGAGGAGCCCCTGTGTTTGCTTATCAGCAACGAAATCAATTGATTTCTAACCTATTAGAAAAGTTTACAGAATCCAGATGCTTATTTAATGGTACAGGTATTCCAGGTGATGCCCGCCGTGTATCAATGTAGCAATCAATGTATACGGATCACCCGAAGGGTAAATATAACCATACAAACACAATGATGATATAAATAGTAACAGGTGTTGTGATATGTCTTCCATGTGTATATAGGTGTCATTATGTAAATGGATATATAAATGAGTGCAAATGTTCGCGGATTTAAATGCAAATCAATCGACCGGGACCCCTCCCCCAAGCTGATCTTCAGCTGAAATCGCTTTCACCTGTTGCCATCCCTGATAAATGTGTTTTATTACAGCATATAATGCAGTGTCTTTCCACAACCTGGACACAAATTCTGTTGCACAATGTCTCCTCGGCCAAGGTACATCATCGTGATCTGTTTTGTTAAATGTTTCGCTGTTCATTCATGCGACATAACAAGTCCACCTAGCCCAATACCCCCGCCACCACGCTTTTAGGCCAAACCGCTCACACTTATCAATTCCTGACATGGAAAATACCCGCAGTTCGCACAGGCGTAACACACCCGATTCTCACGGGGAGACTCAAACCCCCATGGTTAAACATGTTCCTGTGTCTAACCTTCGAATCGCTTGACGCAATTTAACCTTTAAAACAGCAACAGGTCAACCCAGAAAGACAGACCCGGTTTAATATCAAATCTCCCAACCCCCACCCCCACAGAGTTTGTTCAAATGGTACTCTGTACGTTCACGTACGCAAGGTTCTACTAAAGAGGCTATTTGCCGAATTTGGTTCCTAAGTTAATTGTTTGTTGAGAAAGAGGGTGTTCAGGACTTATCAGTGTGCCGCTGACACTATTTCGCAATTCCGTGCGTGGATGGGTAGATGAAATGGACGAATGAATACTTCCTTTGTACTTGAACGCTATAGTCCAGTTCTATAGCGAATGTCTGTAGTGAGTGAGTGAGTGAACTGATAGCAATATACCAACAATATCACGGTGGGGATCACCAGAAATAGGCTTCACACATTGGACCCATGTGCGGAATCGAACCCGGGCCTTCAGCGTGACAAGCGGACGCTTAACAAGAAGGCTTCCCCTACCACAACCCACGGAGGTGTGTCAGGGAAGGACAGTCCAGATGGATGAATAGACTGGTGGATGAATATATATGTGGACGGTTCAATGCCCGGATGTCAGATTCACATGGTTGAATGAATTAATGAATGAACAGAAAGCGGGAGAATCAGATGCTAACAGAAGGCAGGCATGTGTGTCCTTCTGCACAGACGTGTGCTTCTCTTCAAGAAATGGAGGTGAGTTTCGAGCACTGAATATGCCACCATGTCACTTATTTCAACAAGGCATAAAATCAAAGCGGTCAACACGGTCAATATTTGCCTGCGGTAATTCGGACTTAAATGGACCTTCAGTCCAATGTTGATTTTATGTCCCCCGATTGACCCATGAGACGGACGGCACGACGTGCTGGCGAGTGGGGTGGTGCATTTCTACAACGAGGGTGCGGCGAACGTGGCTGCTATTCACCAGTCTTCTATACTCTGACTGGGAGACGTGACCAGTCATAATATGAACGGTGATGGATTTTTAATAACTGGTGTTTTATCACGTTTTCTCCTCCGCAGACTAGACAACTGTATTCCACGTGTGGGGCAACCTGGTTCTTGCTGTGCCGTGTGCCGACAACGGACTCAGCGTGCATCATAACCAATTATCGTTGGCAAGCATTTTCATTAACAGTTAGCAAATTGATTCTCGATCCAATCACAAATATTAGATAAAAGTAATTATCTTGTTAAGTGTGGCAGTATTTTTAAACAGCAGCAGGTCCGTTGATGGAAGGGCTGCTTCAGTGAACTCAACGCGCTGTGAATGAATTGGTTTTTACGCCTCTTGTGGGGTTATTCCAACAACTCCTGCCAGGGAATATATTAAAACAGGCTTCACACATTGAACCCTTATAGGCATTCGGACCCGAACTTCACCCGAGGCTGCTCTGCCGCCTCTACTACCTTGAAACACATAGGAAGACTACATGAAAGATTGGCCCGGCTGTAATTACTGATATGCGTATCTGGAATATTGCCATTCGATGGAGCGGCGTAAAATCTTATTCATTGTTACGTAACAGATCAGGTTACCATGCATATCGATGATGTTTAGGTTTGACGTTTACCTTCGGTTCGACTCCGTGGTGTCACAGCCCAGATCTGTGAGTGACATTAAGAACACATTTTGTGCATGGGTGCACGGATGTTTGGTGTAAAAAGCGAACACATGGACCTCTGGGCCACCCTACCTTCCTCATTGTGGTGAAGTCCATATCTGGTGTCCCCCGTCATGATGTTGCTTGAATATTGTTTATAGTGACGTAAAACTACTCTCTTCCGTTCACCATATATTTATTAACATGGTGAAAATGCACGATATTTCAATAAAATATTCTGTCATAGAATCTTTATAAAATATTGTGCATTTCCACTTGCATTTCCACATGCACAATATTTTATAAAGATTCTGTGACAGAATATTTTATTGCAATATCGTGCATTTCCACCATGTTAATATATTGGTGATAGAGACGAGAGTTGTGTCACATGTGTATCGTAATCACCAGTCTCATGCATATTCACACAATGATCAACATTCACGGGATCTACAGGCCTAGAGAGACTAGGCTGACTAATTTACACTCTACTTCAGCGTCCTGGTGCTTTGAAGTGGGACAATTATTCATTGGGATTATTCCGACAATATGACTATGTCTGAAACAAATGACAGAACATTTTTTCACCTATCGGAAACATTTTGTTTCTTTCTTTTTTTTTTGTCACTTTAAGATTTGACAAAAGATTTAAAGACGCAGACTTGAAAGCTTGTTACTTATATCAACCGAGGCACGGACTGAACTGGAATAGTTTGGTTTTTGCAACCATAAAACTGAATTGATATGTACAATAATATTTACGGGTGGGATTTGAATCTCTGTCTTGGTCAAAAGCAGCAAACGCATTCACGTGTTGACCACCTCTTCATGCACAGGCGCTCGACTCTAACATATTTGTAAGTATGACCTAAATATGTAACATATAAGTTTTCATATTTAGGTCATACTTATAAATATAACATATAAATTTACATATTTCGGTCATACTTAAAATATATGAGAGTGGAACGCCTACTTCACCACTTCACCACGAAACAACGCTAACTGCCTTCACCTCTCTGCAGAAGGATTGTGTTAACACTATTTGAATCACTGTCCTAGAGCACCTACAGTGAGTTGAACGATGGTTGCAAGTTCAGTAGGGGACATCAGAAATAGGCATCATATATTGTACCCATGTGGGGAATCGAACAGGGGTCTTTGGCGTGACGGGTGACAGCTTTAACCACTAAACTTCCCCACCCACGCCTGAATTATTATACACACTGGTGAGTACCCGTATCCCTGCGTGTCAGCTAGATGTAAGTCCTTGTGGTGATTTGAAATATCGTACGTAATACCACCTTAAACACAATGCACCCACTTCACACGTTTATTAATTATATATTGGATTCATGCTCCCAGAGCACCAAGAGCAAATTGAATGGTTGCATTCACTGGTGCATGTGTACCCGTATGCCCCACGTGTATTTCAACCAGCTGGAAGTCTTTCATTGATTTGAAATTCCGCACGTAAGACCATCTTATAGACAATGAAACCAGTTCTAACATTTACGAATGAAACAGAGGCCTACACGAATTCGCTAATACAGGGGAACCGACGTAAACTGGTTCCATAGATGGTTTGCGTAGAAAGCTTAATGCTATTTGTCTTTACTCGTTTAGATAGACAGGGGCCCAGCCCAAAGGACTGATGATGGCGTGATGACATCACGTCACAAAAATCTCCCATACAAATTAACAAAAGATTTTAATCGATCCTCTGCTTACGTGGTTTGAGTTTGTGCACGAAGTATGCCATGTTTGATCACACCGTGTACACCGTGTGGACAGGGTTATAGATTATCGTAGGGTGCTGTGTACAGGTTGTCAATACACTGGGAAGTTCGTGTACCTCAAATATGAGGTATTAGCTGGAAATTACCGTTTCAAATATTTGTACAGTACACATTAAGAATCTCTGTGTAAACAATTAAAGTAATTCCACATTATCGCACGTTGAATCTCTTTCTAAGTATTTTTTGTAATTCTTTACAGTGCAAGTCTTGGGTGCATCGGAGAATGTGCCTGCGAACCGCGACTACGTGGAGGGAAATGCCTCTATGAGTAAGTGAGTGAGTAATTGTGGCTCTACTCCTCTTTCAGCAATAACCCACCCAGCTAACGTTTTCGTGACGTTGTGGTAACGTCATGACAACGTTGTCACAGGGATAGTATTGCGTCAATTTAGAATACGCCATGTCAAAACGTTTAGTCAACGTTGCAAATGTACGTTGACTAAACGGTATGCTTTGGTCTTCTTACACCGTTATAACGCTTCTTATAGCTTGGTGTCAAAAATAAATAAATAAATAAATTGCATTCTCTACCGCTGAGAAAATATTTGTCAAAAACCGATTCACATTTTGGGAGACACCCGATATAGTGACACGTACATTACGGTTGGCGATTCCATAACACTCAGGGCGATTACAACAAGGACATAACTACATATTGTCGTTGGGAATCTACATCACACTCAAAACAGTGGGGTAGCCTAATGGGTAAAGCGCTCTCTCGTCATGCCGAACATGCGGGTTCAATTCCTCACATGGATACATTGTGTGACGCCCAGTTCTGGCGTCCCCCGCCATAATCTTGCTTGAATATTGCTACAGGCGGCGTAAAACTAAACCCACTCACTCACTATGGTCTAAACGTTGTTGACACATATCAGAATTGATGGTTAGGGCGTGTTGAAATAAATGTCTTCCTTATTCAATTCAACTCACGTGCTCACGTGGAGGTGATGGAGGTCGCGATGCCCACTTACCTTGTTGATACATGCGTAAAGTAAACATCTCTTGTAGGTACGTCGTTTGTATCTTATAGTGGTGACCTTTCACCCCCTCAATTTGTCATTAACCTGACAGGTGACAGCCTCGCCGTCTGTTCCGAATATTTGATCATTCCACAGTATAGTGGAAGGAAATGGGTTATATTTACCTTTATATTTAAAATGTGTGTTTAATGATCATTAATGATAAAATAATGTAAATGTTCACCCCTTATTTTTCATTTCCCCCAAGTTGAGATAACAAACCTGCAAATGACATTTAACAACGCCACCCCCACCCTCATCCCCGAAGATGCATGGTTATACTGGTAAAGGTTCAGCAACAGATCTGCATCTGGAAGCTATTTTCAAACAAAACAAAACTATATGTCACAGATAAACCAAATTGAAAAGTTTAATAACGACAGAAAAGTAAGTTAAATATTGAACACATTCAAGATACTGAATGGAGGCGGTACATCTAGTGGCACGTGCTGCTGGCAGGTTATAGCCCTGTTATAGACCAGTGGTCGATACCATGAGCACCAGACAGTGTGTCCACACAGTGGGTATAGCTGTCGGTGTATAACTTAGACATCGCCAGTGCTTCCGGACTGTTACAGCGATTATATGACTCTGGGCTTGTAGTCTAGTGGATAAAGAGTTCACTCCCTTCATCGAAGATCCGGGTTCGATTCCCTACATAGGAACAATGTGATAGCCCATTTCTTGTGTCCCCCGCCATGATAACCCTGGAAATCACTTACCCTGTAATGTGACGTTGTAACTGTGGTAATATAGGGCACCCATATATATAAGTAGCTGGACTGTATTTGACGCCCCAGGCTTATGTAATGTAACTGGATATTGAGGTCGTAATCCCATATGATGGGGAATGTTTAACGCTCGTCTCATGTATTGCTGGAAGAACCTGTTGTGTTCGGCGCTTAAGTCTGAAGTCTGAAATACATTTAACACGCAAGTCCCTTGTTTTGTTAGAAATGTGCCCGGGATATTTGAAGCTTGTCGGAGGCATCTGAACTGTTGTTGACACGAACACGTTTGCTGAGAACTCCACACAAAGAGGGATTGATTCTGGCAGTTTTTCAGAAGTCCCCATAAACGCCGAGGATGACAGATATCCTGTAGGACAACACGTCCGTGACGTCGACCTCTCCTGTCTATGCAACGGACGGGGGCCTCGTGCATCCTACCTGTGTTTGTTTGTTTATATTGTTTATATAACGACGGTCCGTAAATAATAATAATAATAATAATAGGACTCAACGATCCAGTGATCAGCATCATGAGCACCCAATTGAGATACAATGACGAGTCAGCCAAGACAGCGACCCGGATCTAATGACAAATCCATACGTATTTCGCAATAAAATTTGATAGAATGGGGCCCAGAGACTTTCTGAATTTTCTTTTAATTTTCCCATAACTGTAGTAATCTGGACTCGTAACATATTCTAAAGTCTCTTTGGGTCATAAAGATACCTCTGAATCACAATCTAACCCCAAATCGGTTCATGATCAAATGCATGTATTCATTTCAATGCAGAATGTCTTGAACACATAAGACCAACTCTGAAAAACGTTTCATAACGTTTTCTCGAAAATAAAAATGTTACATAGCGAACTACCATCCCTTTGTTTTCATTTTCCGCGTGAAGTTTTCCATGGCTAACGTAACAGTAAACTGTTGCTAGGACACCCTTGCATATATTTTCTAGGACTGTATTGTGTATATTTCTTTGACAGACCACCCTAAGACGTGATATTTCGGCGACCAGGTAATGTATACTATATTTGGGATTTCACTTTCTTAGTCTAGACTACCAGTTGTCCGACTTTCATTTTTGTGGAAGTCGCGGTGGCTGAGCGGGCTAGGCGGCTGACTTTGTGTGCTGGCGATTAGGTGCCTGACTCTGAGGGTGCGGGTTCGAATCCCGGATGGGACTCAACCGAAAAAGTACTAGAATTTGTACTTTACTAAGAAAGTGAAATCCCAAATATGACATATGTTGCATTTGACCACTTTCTAAATGGCATCGTGTAATCAAAAACAAAGTTGCGTTTCTTTTGTTGTGCGGTATAGGCAGGAGTACATATTCACCTGGCATACACTCGTGCCATACAAGCGTGTACGGTTACAAGCGCAACGCCCCTTGAAAACCACTAAAAGGCACATACCATATTCATGTTCCAACCTGAAAATATTTTCAAATTAGGGTCAAGTCCCTGGCGCTGGTAATCTCTGAAGCAGGTGACCCCCCACCTTCAAATACACATACTCCACACATACCGAAGTGCTCCAAGACAAAAGACGTTAATTGATGGTACTTATTGTTACCCTGCCTGGTGGCGTTCATTGATGCATTACAGAAGAACCGGTGGATTCGGCGTCGTTATACTGTCCCTGTGCCTGCCCTTGCCGCCCAGGTGTGTTGAATAAAGCCCGATGTGTGAAACAGCCAAGTGGTTAAAGCGTTCGACGGCGACCTAGATGCGAACCCCCACATGGTACAATGTGTGAAGCCCATTTCTGGTGTCCCCCAATATTGCAGAAATGTTGCTAAAAGTGCCGAAAATAAGCTCACTCGCTCACCCCAATATTGTGGCGGCAGTTAACTCACACTCTGAGTGTTGCGGTCTGTGTTCAAATATGACAGTTTGACGAACACATTCAGTGTCGTGACAGTTCTCATCAATGAACAGCGCAGTGCTATACATTGTCTGGTGTGTTGTAAAAGTCCACCCTGAATCACCAGAACACGCATTACCCAGCTGAGCACAGACGGCGTCTGTCTGGCAGCTGGTTTAATTAAGTGTCGAGGGCGCCTTCACGACCTCTCTGCTTTTTATAACAATGTAACCATTTATCTGATTGACAAGATAACGTGTACATATCAGTACTGTATACAGTAGATAATGCCCTACCATGTTATTGCGAGATAACAGGTGTAATACATTACAGACAGATATCGCTCACGTGTCTTCGGTTCCCCCTCGGTGTAACCTGTTAGTTGAACATTGCTGAACAGACAAACGTCCACGACATATTGTAAAGTATGCCCACGTCGATCAGTGATTGGTTGAGTGAGTGAGTTTAATTTTACCCCGCATTCAGCAATATTCCACGTATATAGCCGTGGTATATAAATAATCGAGTCTGAACCACACAATCCTGACCAACAGTATGAGCATCGATCTACGCAACTGGGATATAGTGACATGTGTCAACTATGTCTGACCACCCGATCTCGTTAGTTGCCTCTTATGACAAGCATGGTTCACTGAAGATCAATTCTAATTTCTAACCCGGATCTTCATGTGCCACGTCAGTCAGTAGATGCTGACATGCTTGAAAAGATAAAGATCTGTCAACATTACATTGTATAACAAGACATAATACATTAAATTTTAAGACCTTTGCAGACTGGTGGCAAATATTTGCTATTGGCCACAAAACTCGCCTCAAGGTTCAAGACAACTGAAGTAATTAATAAATGTGTTTTCTCCAAGTTTAGTAAAATTCCCGAGGAAATAAGAGTTTGCAGACAAACTTGCAAAAAAAAAATTCATTTCGTGTCGGTCAGGGGAAACATTGCAGCATGCAAAGAATGTGACACTGAGTTGGGATAACCAACGCTTAGTATATATAGATATATAATTTTGACACAAACAACTTTGTAATTGGAAAAACAACTCCACTAAGAGGGCACACTCAGGGACTTTGTACCTGTTGAAAGTCTAGATTTGCTACAATTAGAGGTGTATCATGGGAGAGGGCGAAAGAAAATACGGTATATGGTGCTGCAATATAAACTAGCCATTTAAAAAAAACCATGGAGGCTAACGCTCGTGATTGTGTTTCGAACGCATTTGTCCTTTCATAAATTATTCCATGTAAAGTTTTAGTTTTAATAGGCTTCATGTTTAATGTTGAAATATTACAAAATCACAGAATTATTAAAGTCTGACAAGGGTGGTGTACATTTATAGCAATGTACACGCCTTATTACGGGAGGGATCCACATTAGTCGTCGCGCACATATATACATTTATATAGTGTATAATAAGCCGAGGTTATATTGAAGATAGAGCACACTGGTGGATAAAAATATTTGGGTATGTTTTATTGTACTGAAGACTAAACAAACGATTTCAACACAGCTGTTTCCAAATATATGCATAATCCCTAGCCTTTTGTGTCCTGCATACAATAGATATCTGACATACTCAGAAATCTATAAGCAATATCAATGATTGAACCATATTTACTGACCAGTAAAACTGTCTCCTCCCTCTCCCATATTTCTAAGCTTGAGGACTTGTATTCCCATGTTCTATAGCATAAGCGTTGTCGCATCTCCTGTATATCAATGTATAGACACTCCAGCAGCTATCTCGCCTATCCACGGTGGAGTGACATGTGACCTATATTTGTATATTGCTGAAGGCATGTATTGGAATGTAGTTTGTCATTAATAAGGACGAAATGTTGCTGATTACCTCGGGCCAAATGTGTTCTGTCGCTCATTGGAGGTGTTTTATCTTTTTGGTTTGTCCAATTTGTCAGCGTGCGTGCGTGCGTGCGTGCGTGCGTGCGTGCGTGCGTGCGTCCAAGCACCGTGGTTACTAATCTGACGGATGCACTGACGAATTCGTGTCTATTTCGGCGAATCTAGCTATTGAGACCACACACTGACATTCACACTCCTCCGCCATTGTGACCCTCCAATCCCCATTTAAAGTGTCTCCACTATCTGGCCCTTGAATCCACAAACTTGAACCACTGATGGTGGACTGGGTCTCATATACAACATGTTTCTGTCATGTTGTTTTGCGCCGCTGTCAATGCCGTATCACAAAGACATGCTTACATAATCTCTAACTAGTGAGTGAGTTCAGTTTTACGCCGCACTCAGCAATATTCCAGCTGTATGGCGGCGATCTGTAAATAATCAAGTCTGGTCCAGACAATTCAGTGATCAACAACATCGATCTGCGCAATTGGTAACCGATGACATGTGTCAACCAAGTCAGCAAGCCTGACCATCCGATCCCGATAGTCGCTTCTTACGACAAGCATAGTCGCCTTTCATGGCAAGCATGGGTTGCTGAAGGCCTATTCTACCCCAGGACCTTCATGGGTGTAAACTATCCAACCAATACACATTATGCAATAAAGCAAGCATGGATCCCGTTTGGACTCTGGGGTAGAAATAGGACGGGATCTACAACGCGTTCGTAACGTTACGATCCATCGTAGTCTATACTTATCACTTAAGAATGACGCACTGCTACGAACGTTCATCAGTGGGGATCAGTCCCCAAGGCCTCCTTTCACGGAGCACTAAGGTGATCGTAAGTCACTAAGGAAACCTTAGTGCAATGTTTAAGAATGGGACTTAAGGTTGACCTCAGTAAAGGTTTGCTTCGTGAAAATAGCCCCAGGTCCTTAGCAGTTTATGCCGGTCAAGTGGCTCGGGTGGTCATCGCCCCCAGCGTCGTTGTTGATGTCCTTGTACCACGACAGCGTGGACGGCGTCCAGAGTCCATTTCTTACAGGCCGAAGTGACAAGCTGAGTCACGTTCCACAACGTTACGTTACAGCTGCGTTAACGTATGAGTTACGGCGTCCTCAGTGGTAAGATCACTTTGTGGAACGGGGCTTGCCTAGCTATTCTCCAAACGTTCGTAGCTCAACTGACTGCTTAAGCCAATGCATTCTTAACGCACTGGCTACGATCAAAGTTAGGAATTCTAAGGGCAACGAACGTTTGCCCAGTGCCCTATTTCACACAGCGGTCGTAGTGCTCAGGTAATCGTAACTCCCATACATTAACATAGACTAATGACAGCCGTACTCTACGATGGCTTTGTGAAACGGGCACCCAGAACTGTAGCTGAGGGCGCCATTTAACGAGCAAACAAGCGAGCGAACGAACGAACACACAAATGAGTATGAGACCCACGAGACCTTAACTGCCCCCAGTGTTTGGGGCATGCAGAGAAGTCGAGCTAGACATACCGTCTATATATCATCACTTACAGTTCAAATGTTATGACAGTGACGTCATCAGCGTTATTAGAAATGTAATATTCATGCACAGGTCGCGTTTCAGCGTTCCTTGCTTCATTATTGATGTGTGCGTGCACTGTAACCAAGTCGCTAAGTCTTCATACTGCCGACAGATTTAACCTGAAAGCAACCGGTTTCGATGAATACACGAGATAATTTATCATAACTTTCATCAATTATTTGATAGTGCGTCGCACTCAATCAAGCTATGACGTAGTAATGGCCATTTCGGTTATTTCTGGACCGGTAATTAAATAATTCAACAAACTTACAGATCCTTATTTTTTTATGCAATCAGGAGAATACATTTAGTTGATCCCTAAAATAAGGTCAGACGAGGCGTGTGACCTCTTAAACGTTGGTGTCGCGGCGTTGGTCTGTTCCAAGATGAACCCTTGGCGAATATTCCCGACCTAATCGCCCCTCTTGAGCGGTACTCCGACCTATCCTGTATGTATACTCGGAATACACACTCCACACAACAAATACCCTCCCACATCGCTGTATTGAGGAGTAAAGCACATGTGTGGTTAATGTGTCAACATGAGGGGTGTGGTATTTGTGATATACTTATGAATCCTATAAGGGGTTCAGTGGTGTGTAGGTAGGTGTAGGTGTAACGATATTAATTGCATTATATAATATATGAGGCGGTGCGGTTTCCCAATTGTTAAAGCGTTCGCTCGTCACAAGGAAGGACTATGTGGTCCCGTTTGTCGCCTCATACGACAAGTGTTGCTACCCGATCCCGTTAGTCACCTCTTGCGATAAACAAACTGCCAGACCCGTTAGTCGCTTCTTACGAGAAGAATGACTAATCGATCGCGTTAGTTGTCTCTTACGACAAGCAAATTGTCCGATCCCGTTAGTCGCCTCTTATGACAAACTGCACGATCCCGTCAGTCGCCTCCTATGACAAACTGCCCGGCCCCGTTAGTCGCCTCCTATGACAAACTGCCCGGCCCCGTTAGTCGCCTCCTATGACAAACTGCACGATCCCGTTATTCGCCTCTTATGACAAACTGCACGATCCCGTTAGTCGCCTCCTAGAGTCTTGTCCACTGGGTACACAAACTAACATTTCTTGCGAAATTAGCGTTCTAAGAGTAAACGTTTGTGGACTGAGAAATAGACTTAATTTTCCAGAATTTTTGGAACTTGTAAATAATTTTAACTTTGTTGCTCTTCAAGAAACTAAAACAGATGTACTTGATGATATTGAAATTGATGGCTACAAACTGTTTTTGAAGAACAGAGCCCAGGGTGAGAAACGCTCAGGGGGTATTGGTCTAGCAGTTAAAGACTGTTTCTCCAAATATATCTCTTTAGCGGATTTTGATTCAGAATATATTCTATGTTTTAATATATCCAAGGTAGCTTTTAACAGACGATATTATGATTGGCGTCGTGTACCTCCCCCCTGAAGGATCCAAGTACGCCACTACTGACATGTTCGATCAGTTAGAACGGGCACTGTTATACTTGTATTCTCAATCTGAAATTGTCATTCTTACTGGCGACTCTAATACCCATACTGGAACATTGTGTGATTCTTTAAGTTTAGATAAACATTTGTTAGAAGAATTAAATATAGACACTGATGAAATGTCACATGACTTAGATCATGAAATTGTTTTAGAAGAGCTTCGCATCCCGCTAAAGCGATACTCGTACGGCAGACATATAATTAATAATTACGGACATAAACTGATTGATATCCGCAAAATTTTCAATTTGCTCGTATGTAACGGTAGAATGGATAAAGATGCAAAGTTAGGAAAAGTTACTTGTAAGAACAGAAGCACTGTTTATGTCATATGTTCTAATAGATGTTTACCATATATTAGGAACTTTGAAATTGTTGATTTTCCCCCTCTCTATTCAGATGTACACTGTCCTATAGCATTCTCCTTATCAAACATGAATAGCAGATTGCATACTAAGGCATCTAAATCATTTACTGATAAACCTGTAATTACATCGATGAAACCAAAAAGATATGACTTTTAAAAAAAGGACCAATACAGGAGCAATATTGATATTATCCAAATAGTAAATGTAACAAACCCTGGTTTGGAAAAGAATGTATTCTACCATAAAGCTAGAAAGAAATACCGAAAACAAAGGAATGATGCAAATCATATCTACTACCGCCATGCAGCTAAGGAGTATAAAACATGTATGAACAAACACATGAATAGATACAAGTGTAAACTAGCCACCGAAATTCGAAATAAACAGAAGAACCCAAAGGAATACTGGAAATTACTGCATAAACGGAAACAGACTCATAATGATTCTTCCCCTAGTATCAAGGAGTTATATGAATACTTTAAGAACATTAATGCACAAGGGTGTAATGATACAGTCTCTGAACATATTACTGATACGGATGTACACATAAACTGCTCAACTCTTAACGCTGCCATAACACAGAAGGAAATCTCCGATGTAGTCTCACAACTAAAAAGAAACAAAGCATCACTTGAGGATCTTATAGAAAATGATTACATGATTGATTCCATAGATTTATTTCTCCCATTCCTAGAAAATCTTTTTAATGTTGTATTGGACACAGGAAAAGTTCCAGAATCATGGTTAATTGGAGTCATCAAACCCATCTACAAAGGTAAAGGTGACTCACGTGATCCGAGTTCATATAGACCGATTACAATCTTAAGTTGTCTTGGAAAACTTTTTAGTAGCATACTTAACTGTAGATTATCCAGATTCTTAGATACCAATTCTTTATTATCACCTTGTCAAGCCGGATTTCGTAAAGGCTACTCTACGATGGACAGTATGTTTGTTCTAAACTCAGTCATTGAATTTCTAAAACATAATAAGTACAAGCTGTACTGTGCTTTCATTGACTTTTCTAAAGCATTCGATAATGTCTGGAGAGTTGGTCTTTGGTCAAAAATGTTATCTTATGGTATTCAGGGAAAGTTTTTTACATTAGTTCAAAATATGTACTCTAACATCAAATCAAGCATAGAGTTTAACTATGAAAAATCGGCATCTTTTCCAAGTTTCTCGGGGGTCCGACAGGGAGAAAATCTCTCTCCTTTATTGTTCTCTATTTTCATAAATGATTTAGAATTATGGTTAAAAACATTTGATTGTAATGGCGTTGATATATCCATTAATAACTATGATATGAATGTAATCTACATACAGCTTCTGGTACTTTTATATGCAGACGACACCGTACTGTTTGCTACCTCAGCAGCATCCCTGCAAAGGTTCTTGGACCAGTTTGATGGGTATTGCCAGATGTGGAGACTGACTGTAAATAGTGATAAAACTAAAGTTGTTATTTTTGGAAGTGGGAAGTGTAGAGTAAATAAGCTATCGTTTCATTATGGCACAAATGAAATTGAAATAGTAGATAATTATAACTACCTGGGGTTTAATTTTCACAAAAATAGAAACTTTAAGGTTTCCTTCGGTATTAATGTACTTGCTACACAGGCAAAAAAAATGTATGTTTTTGTTGTTGAAATTGGCAAGAAATAATGACCTACCACTAGACTGTGTACTTAAAGCGTTTGATATCATGATTCTACCTATCACGTTGTATGGCTCTGAATTTTGGGGCCATGGTAAAATTGATATACTTGAAACCGTACATATAAAATTTTTTAAACTGGCCTCGGGTCTCAGAATGTCTACACCAAATTACTTCTTATATGGTGAATTCGGAAGATGTCCTATCAGTATCCATGTATCTAAAAGAATTATTAGTTATTGGCATAAACTTACTACGACCATGTCCCAATCCAAATTATCGCAGATAATCTATAATCTCATGTCACTAGATAGTGTAGTAACTAATCATTCCAATCCTTGGCTTAAATTTGTTGAAAATATCTTAAACTCAAGCAGGCTTAGCAATGTGTATATGTTCCCGGGTAATTTTAGTCGAACATGGTTGTTGAATATGGTAGAATGTAGATTAAGAGATAATTTTTTTCAAGATTGGAGGAATAAAATAGAAATGAGCTCTAAGGGACAATATTATAAATATATTAAAACTCTACCCTCATTTGAAGCCTTTCTATTATTGCCCAAACATATTTATTTTCCATTATTAAAATTCAGAACTTCCAATCATTGGTTACCAATTGAAACCGAGCGCTGGAATAAAATTCCAACAGAAAATAGAACCTGTAAATTATGCGAATCCCCAGCAATTGCAGATGAGTTTCACTATATTTTTCGCAGTCCTGCCTTTAACGAATCTAGAAAAAAATTAATACCAACCAAATTATTGAAACACTCAAACATTGTATCGTATAAAATTTTGTTTACTTGTTTAGATTTTACTGTACAAAAAAACTTAGCAAAGTTTGTGAATGTTATCTCTTCTGCCATAAAAACTGTTAGGTAACAGACATGTCATATCATCAACTGATTTGTTATAATATATTGTCATACTCTGCCGCCATTTTGACTGTGTGTAAAGATTGATGTGTGTAACATGTACTCTCATACCACCATTGGTGGTCTTTGGAGAATAAATGAAGTTGAAGTTGAAGACAAACTGCCCGGCCCCGTTAGTCGCCTTAGTCGGTTGGTATGTTGTTCCACGAAGCGCTCATCAACATTTCACCTACAAGCGCGGTGGTCTGTAAGTAATCGAGTCTGAACCAGACAATCCAGTGATGAACATCATGAGCATCGATCTGCGCAACTGGGACCCGATGACGTGTCAACCAAGTCAGCGAGTCTGACCACCCGATCCCGTCAGTCGCCTCTTACGACAAGCATACATGTAGTCGCCTTTCATGGCAAGCATGGGTTGCTGAAGGCCTATTCTACCCCGGGACCTTCGCGGGTTCGTCACGAGAGAACCTTATACAGAAATAGAGCATGAAATACATTCAAATGTTATAAAGTCCTGTCGCCTAAAGACAGCAAAACAAACAGTACATTACTTTTTTAAAACTTGTTTGGGAGCACATAAAATAGTTAACTGTTTTTTGACAACGTGGTATAAACATGGGTTATAGATGGCCAGTGACTGAAGGTAGGTCACATACCGGGGACCATGGGGACTCCTAAGGAGGCACAGGACCAATACAACATCTAATTAACGAGTCAGTTTGTATCGATGAATATAAATTGGAACTGATGAGTGAAAGAAACAACAGGAATCATTTCCAGTGTGCACTGATGTTCACACACTGGTCTATCTGCGGATGTCAGCTCGCTGGCCAGAGAGTCAGTGTGAGAGCGAGTTCAGCTTTACGGAATCAACCAATCCCTTCAGTATAACACCGTATCATTTCCCCCACACCCCCAGTTAAGTTCACAAACTTCTTTGTACTTCCTACTGACGACAAAGCACGGTCTTGTACTAGAACTTGTTGTGCTTTCTGTCCCCTAGACATAAACAAGATTTTCCAGTTGCGTAAAAATATTGAAGCAAAAGACACGCCTTATAAACGGCCAAACAGAGACAGCGTCTAAAACCGCGGAATGTAACGAATCACAGTTTACCACGGGCACACAATGTGAGTGAAAAATGGACGTTTGGTAATTGTGTGTGGAGACATCAAAATGTATTCTACTTATAATCAGGCATCGACCCGTGAAGATCTGGGCTAAAAATGATCTTCAGTAACCCATACTTGTCACAGAAGAAACGCGACGTCATGGCGTTCTTGACGTCGCGTCACCATGACAACGTGATAGTTTGCCGTGGGGCATCGTATGAGAAGTAAGAATCCTGATATTTTCGCCCTCGTAGCTAATAAATATCCACGGGCGAGAAGTAAGTATTGGTATCACCAGTTTGTGTCTTCTGGAGTATTTTTCAAATTGGGAAGCACAAAAGTGAAACTGTGACAAACTTAATGGATAACATGTTATTTCACTTCGTGAGTGCGACGTTTCAATACACATTCCGATTGACCATTGGCAGTGGTACCCAAACCTGTATCGAAACGTCGCACTGAAGAAATGAAAGAAGTTTTTATCCATAACGTCTATCAATATTATACATACATCAACAAACAACATTTCAGGAAACAAGGTGTCCCGTGGAGTGATAATGAATAGTAAAGAGTTTTTTTTTCTTGTTAATTCATAACATTTGTAAGACCTGAGTGCTCTGTGTTAAAGTTTGTAAAATGCAAACTGGAACACTGCTGCTTGCTTTCAACCTTTTAGAACACAGCGTGGAGCAACTTGGACGTGCTATATTTCAAAGAAAACATGCGGATAAAAAAGTGGAAAGATCAGCACGGTGACGCAACGTCCCACTCATCTCTACCTCACGCAGAGAGTTCCAGTTAACTTCTACATACGCGCTGCGTCGTTGAATAGCCGTATCTCACATCTAACACATAGACACATCAACGCGGAACTCACCACCATTCGTGAGTCAAGGCTACTAAACTTAACCCGTGTGTATCTACCTCAAATTCCCACATCGTCCGACCCAGCACGTCCCGTGCACAACACCTCGCCGGGCAGGTAAAGTCACGTGACAGCTATTAATAACTTGGTATTGACTCAATCGCAGCGTGCCGTCACTATAGGCCTGTGCTGGTCAAGTTTGTGACAGATTTTGGGATACGGAATTTACAGAAGTAGCTATGGCAGTTTCCAACAATCCTCAAAGACTGTCACGTAAGTGTTTCAACCATTTCAGCGATAATTACTGTTTTGCAAGCGCGTCACTTCTTCGCCGGTGACAGCGAGCAGTCTAGTCACGGATCACTGCGCTTGGTTCGGGTTTACTTTCTCAAGTCAAGATGCTCGACCTCAGAAATCTTTTTATATTCCACCTTATAATGTCGGTTCGGTTGGTTTAAATATATGGTGCATATAAATGACAGCTAATGTGTCTTAAACGGGGGTTAGAGTTTGTATAATTTTGTCAGTGTTTATATTTGGAAGTGCAGTGAGAACTCGCTCTTTCGTAAGTAAACATTGCGCCGGCGAGTTGACCGCTGTCGTGACTGACAGTTGCAATCATCAACTTTGACATATGAGACAATTTACTTCCAACCTGACTTACAACTAGGCGAAATGCCAAATATATACACCAGCAGCATAACTTCACGATAACTGGTTGTGGTATATGAATACTTTCATCACTTGTAACTGTAAGTTACCACAAGTGTGTTAGACGAACATGTAAACGCGATTTGCTATATATTCTGATCTGATTCTAATAGATCATATGATAACAAAATTCACAACAACGGCGAGTTACATTTAGTGAACCCACCTGAATTCAAATGGATATTGATTTAGAGAAATATCATTAATGATAAACTCATGCTCCCTCATCCAAGACAATCAGAATGTTTTAATAAATAAGGACGTGTTTCTGCTGAAAAGCTGTTACCCAATACTCAGAACTATGAAAGTAGTGATTACTAAGCAAAAACTATGACGTTTTCCAAGTAAGACTACTATGTAACTTTTTAAAAATTACTCTTATGTTAATGACAACATGAGCTTAACAGTGGAACAGCTGGGAGTGTTCCTATACTCCACAAGGTTATGTTACGTAAGATATTAGTGTGCTGCCAGAGTAGCTTCAGGCTAGGAATTAGGGACAGCAGTAGACTACAGGTCAAATTTAGTTTTATAAAAATCTGGCAGAGTTTATGAAGCAGCCATTGCTGTGTTTTCTGAGATTTTCTAATGTGACAGGTTGAGGTGTGGCTACGTGTTTCAGAACCTGTTATATGAAATGTGAAATCTGATTCAGGAAGGATATCAAACGCCCTGTATTACTTCACCAATGTTCATTCAACACAAATAAACACCACATTCTTGACAATCTCATGCACGCTAAAAAATTAGGAGTTTTCAGTTTAACACAGTCTTTCTCAAGGAAACATTGACTCTTGTTTTAGAAAACAGTTACTCACCCATTCAGAAAGATAGGATATTTCACAGTGCTATCAACACTACATTTTTTCACAGGAGGTGGTTAACAAGCCGCAAGGTTTGGCTCGTTAAGACAGACATTTATACCCCAAGGCAAGCTGTGTTGGTATGGCCTAGACGAATTGCTTTGAAGTGCTTTATCAATGAGCTCGGGTTTGTATCAGCTGATGTTTTATTTGGAAGTAAATCAGTTACAATTTTGTTCTTTATCAATTAGTTAATGGGAAAGTGGGTGTGAGGCACTGTCACGGCCAGACAATGAGCAAATGTTTTAATGTAATGCTCTTGTAATGAAATATCACTTGTATACTGCTTGAAAAGGTTAAGCAAAATGTGTTATGATTCTTTAATATTACCACAGTTAATCTGCAATGGCTTGACAGATTAGTTATTGCAATATGGATGTACCATAAGGTCCTTAACTTCATTTGAGTAGTATATACAAGGAGGCACCTATGGTGTGGACAGCAAGATTTGAGGTATTGTATTGTAGTATTAAGCAAGGATCAGGGTGTTAAATCAATGCTATGCATGTAACCTATATTTTACACTTCAACATAGTTGGACCTAAATAACTGTACAAAGTAAATGAAATAGCAAGACTCCTTGATACAGCCAGTAACTGTACATGGGCACATGGATGCCCCCTGTAAAATGCTTTCCCTGTTTCACAACTATCCAGTTTGGTCAACCCTCTGGTCACAAGTATTTCTACAGCATGGTTGTCTCCCAACAGCAGCAACATATCCATGTACAATGAGTGAGTCAGTGAGTTTAGTTGTACGCCGCACTCAGCAATATTCCAGCTATACGACGACGGAATGTAAATAATTGAGTCTGAACCAGATAATCCAGTGACCAAGAACATGAGCATCGATCGGCACAGTTGGGAACTGATGACATGTCTCAACCAAGTAAGCGAACCTGACCACCCGATCCTGTTAGTCACCTCTTACGACAAGCACAGTTGGTTTTTATGGTTGCTGAAGGCCTATTTCACCCCAGGACCCTCACGGGTTATCCATGTATGGATTTCATCACCGAAGTCTATGGAATGTCATTGTCCCTCCATGTTTATTACAGAGGCAGCAAAATTAATGCAGCATTTCACTCACTCACTCATAACATTTCTGGTGAGGTAGCCTAGTGGTTAAAGCATTCACTTCTTACACCGCAGACCGGGGTTCAATTTCCCACATGGTAGACTTGCACAAGTCTCTTCATGTGAAAATTGATAGACTACATGGTAATATCTAAAAATCATATACTAATGAAGACACTGGGCTTTTCTAGACTTGAGTCTTTAAAGGATAGAATTACTTTACATCCATGGGCTCAGTGTTCAATGCAGCCTTGGAGCAAAGCTAGACTCATGGTTACAGTGTGAAGCTCATTTCTGGTGTCCCTGTCATGTTATTGCTGGAATATTGCTAAAAGCGACATAAAATCAAACTCACTCACTCAGTGATAACTTCTGTAGCCTAAGCTCTAAGTTTCAGTATTTAATCTGACTGAATCAGACTTGGCATGCTGAAACAGGTAGCTATATTCAGTGACAGAGTCTAGACAAGGGTTTGAGTGGGTGTTAGGAAATGTTATAGTGCCCAGGGTGTGTTGACAGGGTCATTGTTGTCACAGGCCCTACCTTGTGACAGAGTTCATATACTATACTTGATCGAGATAACCACTTGGTGGAGTGGATTGAGTGTACGCCAGAGGTTCGTTCCCCTCACACCAATATATGTTACAAAATGGCAATGACAGGATAAAACATGGACTGGTTGGTTCAGTCACACTGTGTCTTTGTGGGTATCTCTGTTAAATTGCAGCATGGAGTCTACGTTTGTTATTACTTATCATACAAATGGCACTGACTGGAGTGGTACAAGCAGCCAAATACACAGTATCTAATAAAGACACTGAAACAAATATATCCAAGGAAGCCCATGCAAGTCTAGATTATGTGGCAAGTATATATTTCCATAAAGAAGAAAGTCTGTAAACTCCATTTTATTATATTCAATGATTATGATTAAGGGACTGTCTTTTTCTGTAAAATATGTTCATTTCAGGGACTAGATGTTAGTCTATCTTATTTACTGTGTTGTAAAACCACCACAATCCAGCCGACAACATTCTGATATTTCTTCTAATGATATGTGTCCTAAAATGTGAATGTTACAAATTTTGCAAAATCAAATATTCTATGCGTTTGTGTGCATCCATGAATATTATTTCCTTTCAATAAAAAAATGTAATGCTCTGCAGAAAATTTGTTTTTTTCAAAGCATTATTTGTTGCCGATGGATTTCGTGTGAATTGACCCTGTGTTGTATTGGGTTTAGTAATATTTCTGACACTCTGGACAAACTGGTGTATAGCCCGTCTGCTTATATTTTAATTGGCTGAGTCAGCATGTTTTTAGTTGTTCATCTGTATGCCTTTCATCAGGTGCTAGGGTAGTGCAGAGGGTGAAGCATTTGCTTGTCACTAAAGACTGACTGGCTCTGCTGTTTGTTCCAGTTCTTGCCTCAGTGATGATGATGTTGGAATATTTCTCAAAGTGACCCACTCTCGCTCACTTATTCACTTAATCTAATGTCATCTCATCTTTAAGCAGTGAAATCAATGCAACACAAGTGTAAAGAAAAAGGAGCATGCATCTTTATGCTTGACAGCTTGTAGGTGACATCCCTTTTCTGGAGGTGTCAGGGCTGTTCTATAGAGATGGGTGGAGTAGATGTGATTTTGCCCCATTGTATAACAGTAGTGTATATAACACATGGTCTGTGACAGCGCCACTCGATACACAGGACATGTAGGTCATGTCTGCCTAGACTAGATGGAGGTTGTATTGTTGGTACTTCTGATGTAGATGGTAAAGGGATGCTATGATGATGTAAATGAGTGAGTAAATATGTTTTTATGCAGCTTCTAGGAATATTTCAGCAATACCATGGCAGGAGATGCCAGAAATGGGCTTCACACATTGAAACCACGTGGGGAATCAAACCTCGGGCTTGGCATGATGAGTGATCACTTTAACTACTGGGCTACCCTACCACCCATGATGATGTTGTGATGATGTTGTGATGCTGTGGTAGCTGTTGATATGTATTGATAGGAAGCTTTAGTAGTTATGGTAGATGGAATATCAGATTATTGTTATGTAACAGGTTTCAACATTACAATATTAGAGTGATGTAACTCATAACGTATAGACTGTAGTGGTATATGTAACATAACAAACATGTTACAGTGATATATGACAGGGTGGGGTAATATATCATGTAATACACAGGCTGCATTAACATAATCATTATATCAGAAAGATTGCAGTGATGTAAGTTGCACAACACTCGAATGACAATAAACACTGCAGTAATATAACCATAGTTTATCAGTGGTTTAATAGTTGTTTAACAGTGATATAACTCTGGTTTAACATTGGCATAACAGTGGTTTATCAGTGGTCTACAAGTGATTTAACTGTTGTTAGACAGTGGTACAACAGTGGTTTATCAAAGATATAACAGTGGTTTATGAGTGATTGAACAGTAAGTATCTACAATGCATTTGTGAGAATGGCATATAACTTTGGTATAACTTTGGTTTTAACAGTGGTAGAACAGTGGTTTAACAATAATATACCACTGGTTTGACAGTGGTATAACAGTGGTATAACAGTGGTTTAACAGAATGATATCACGATCTACAATGCTTTTGAGAGGTTGGTATCTAAAAAATTAGGTTTCACATGAAGGTGCAGTCAATATTTCACAGATGGTCTGTTAACACATTTATCACAGTCATATGCAATGATTTTCTTCAACAGTATTAATTTATCACCTAGTATAGTGAATACTGGGTTACAGAAACAGTGGATGCTGGGTATATCTTCATCCTGAGTGATACATTCAATGAGACAGCTGCACATATCTCTTGAGAGTAGCTTGTGCATCGTCCCTCAGCAGGAGTGAAGAGTTAAATTCTAAATGTCCTGGGTATGGCATGATCAAATATAATGCCCCAGGCTGATTAAGCTAATAAATATCTGATGGACATTGGTTAGTTTGTAATGAAGTGATGGTTTAACCAGTTGATAATCTGCAATGCTTCTTGTGTGGACATCAACAAGGACAGGTCACAGTCATTATGACTTTATTCTGCAGCATTAAAAACGTGGGGTGTGCTTGATGAACAAAGTCTTTGTATGTGAATTACTGTAGATTTGTTAGTTCAACAGATTAACTCGGCTTTAGTAAGCTTGGCTGCTACATAGGGTGATGGTGACTGTACAGGAATAACCAGAATTTCGGGGAACTGATTTCGTAATTAATGAAACTGTGTACTTTAACATTGACGAGATTCTTCTGATGCAGGTTCAAATTGACCTGTGCAACCTAAGTTTACAAGCAGACTGTGAGTGGTCTCTGTAACATGCTACACAAACAGATTGATAAATTTATGCCCTGGATATAAGCTCTAAACAAACTGAAACAAAATTACAAGTGCATTTTTTAAATCACTTTATTTCTTTTTAAACGGTAATCATTTGCATATTGTGTGATGAATATGTTCCCATCTTGTATACTACAGAGAGCGAATCTTTCATGTGCGCTTGTTAGCCAGAAATGTAATATTAATTGTAATCTGATAACAATGAGATGATTATAATCATACAGTGCAGAAATGTTGGAGTGCAAATGTACTTGTATCAGGATAAGGTTAGTATAATATGACACAATATGTAAACCAACTTTGTGCGACATCACGTCCTATTTTATAAGTGTTCCAGAGAGTTATGTAGTGCTGCCGGTTGCTCTGTTATTGTCACTAACCGCTCTTTGAGTTTTTATTTCACATTGTATGTTTATGGTGTTTTACGTGTCAGTTCAGCTATGAAGATCCGGTTTAGATTTGGCCTTTAGTAGTGGTGTTGTGTTGTAAGAGGTGACATTCAAAGGTGTGGGGATGGGGAGATCCCTAGCTGTGTTAGCCGACCTATGTCATTGCGTAGATTGACGCATTTGATGTCAATCAGTGGCTTGTCTGGTCCAGCTGTCATGTAGCTGGAATATTGCTGAGGTTTGTATTAAGCATCACACAGACACAAAACATATTACTTTAAATAGAACTGTACAGTTTTGTATTGGTATACAATGTGTAAATATGACTCTGTGCGTTTTATATAGCTGGGCGTTTTATGAGTCATAGAATGTTTAACATCTTCAGTGTCTCTCTAAAGCTTTACTGTACAGTGCCCAATACAGTTCCATACATCATGTCATTCTGAAGGAAGTGAATGAAGTTAATATTCCGTCAGTAGATTCATACAGTTTTATTCTACAGATGACTCACCTAGATAATTACAGTTGTACTGGAGGTTACTGCAAGTGTGATAAAACTGTTTCTGTAACAGAGCGTAGTAGATGTCCCAGCTAGTGATGCATGGAGATCTCGGAGATCTCGGAGATCTCGGTATGGCTTGCAAAGCTGAAACAAGGATCTCCTGTCTGGGAAATATAACATAGATCAGCCAATGATCTCAAACTTGATAAACAGTTATTTTACGTAAAGGATGTTTAGAGCCTCTAGTCAGTGTTTTGCTACAACTACAACTACTGCTGCTACTGCTACTATGGCTACTAGTACTGCTGCTACTACTGCTGCTACTACTGCTGCTACTACTGCTGCTACTAGTGCTGCTACTACTGCTTCTACTACTACAACTGCTGCTACTGCTACTGCTTCTACTACTACAACTGCTGCTGCTACTGTTACTGCTGCTACTGCTGCTACTGTTGCTACTACTACTGCTACTACTTATAGTTTGTAAAACTTTGTTAAAACTATCTCCCTCTCTCTCTTTCTCTCTCTCTCACACACACACACACACACACACACACACACACACACACATTTTTGTTGTCAGTTGCATGATCATTGTTTGATTTTTTTCTCTAATTTTCTCAGCTTCATGGACAGTATAAAACCCTGTGAGGTGCTAGGAGGTTGTTACATGTAATCCTGCCAGGTACCCATTTATTCCTGGGTGAAGGGATGCAGGCCTCACACAAAATCACCCGCTGAAGGAGATGTGTGTTTTATGTTTGACAGTGATCTGATAAGTGAGCATCAATCTGGTGTTTCCAGTAACTGATAGAGTTTTTGTGACTTTTTTCAAAATGTCACCCACAGTGAAGTTTACTGATGTGTAAGCATTCAGCAGAATGTAGACATTTTTGTCAATAATGACGTTAAAAACACCACATTCCTGCAATATTTCAGCAGGCTGAGCACTGAGTGGGACGTTATTTCTGGGTCACATGTATTGTGTCAGCTACTGGTTTTACAGGGGCACCTGTTTCACAAATGTTGTTTACTTACTCCCTGTGTCGGAGGAATGTATGTTTTAGTCGGAAGTAAATTAATAAACAAATCACAACCCAAGATGACTCTTGTTTACTTTTGTAAAACTTTTCTCTCTGAAACAATAATTACGATAACACATGATGTTTTTATACTCTTTCTGGAAGGATTTTGTGAACGTTAAATTTTAAGCGTTATACAGGCACTAGTTGATAGATGGGTAAATGAAGGGAGAGTGGGTTTCATCAACGGTTTACTACTACTACAACTGCTGCTACCCCCCCCCCCCCCCCCGTATGTTTTGTTTTCTTTGTTGTTTACAGTTGCATAAAGCAACATTCCAGCTATATATGCAGGTGGTCTGTAAATAATTGAGTAAGGACCAGACGATGCAGTGATCAACAGCATGAGCATCAATCTACACAACTGGGGATAGGGCTGAAGTCCTGACTTGTGGTGGGGAAGATAAGATCATCTTATGTCATGATCATCGACTGTTTTGTTTGCTTGAAGGCTGATATTAAAATATGTTTCTAATATATGTACTAGGAGTTATTATCACACAGAATATAGTTTGACCCCATCAAAAATCTTGAGTAATGAAAATCCATATACTTTTTGCTGTAAATTTTGTTGAGAACCATATCTGGGTAAGGAGGTTCAAATGTGTTTGACACAGACTGCATTTGTCACACCGAGTAAGCACACATCACATTTAAGCCTTGGTGGCAAAATGCGTGTGTTAACATTTCAAATTTTGTTTTGATGTTAACTAGACAATTCATGAAGGTAGTTGAAATAAATGATTGTTTGTCAGGAAATAGACACCAACCTTTGACACATTGTTTCAAGCTAACTGAGTCATGGAAGGACCTTTAATGTCAAGGGCATGTGATATATTTTGTATCACCTCCCCATGTCTAGCCATATTTATTTTCTGCAGCCCTGTTGGCTGAGTCAACCAGGATATGCTTCAATGGGATTGAAGTGAACAAAAAGCCATGTAAAATAATGTGGACAGAGATATTTGAAGAAGAGTTGATAGAATACTGAAAGCATCTATTGTTTACACTGTATATGTTCAGATTTCATTGGATTTTAGTATGACACAGTCATTAGAATGTTTTTTGATACCTCTTGTGTTGTAATTAGAATTGGACTTCATCAACCTATGCTTGTCCCCACAGCCCCAAAGGGAGAAAACAAACATCATGCTGTTTTTGTTTCCTTTTGTTCATTTTTGTGGTTTTATTTGGACATTGAACCAGACTGGAGCAGTTTCATGGAATGGTCATCACACAAAAGATCAAAATACAATTAATGATGATAACATGTGACGCACACCTCTGAGTTCTCCATTAGGTTCTGGGGGGATATTCACACCTACTTCGTGATGTGAATGCAAAATGATTTTTTGATAATACTGTAGATAACAAGGAGGATGATGATGATGATGGTGATGATGATGGTGATGATGATGATGATGGTGATGATGATGATGATGATGGTGGTGATGATGATGATGATGATGATGATGATGATGATGATGATGATGATGATGATGATGTCGGGTCTAGACTGGATTATTTCCAGAATTCTCTGGGAGCTATGAGAGCTTAATTACATTATGACATTAAGACGTTATGACATTAAGACATTATGACATTAAGACATTAAGACATTATGACATTAAATAACAAACAATCAAATAATCAGCATAGAATCTTTAAAACACTCATGTTGATGTATCAGAAAGTTCATTCTACAATTGTTCTGCCGATCTTGTTCTATATAGAGGAGTATGAGGTGCACAGGACATTAAACCAATTAGTTCATCGGTAGCAGTGCTGTTGGAACTCTGGCATTAACACAACAACAGTACATGGGGTAACAGTGCACTCATCAAACACGATTGATTTAGTTTTCTGCTAGACAAAATTACCTGATTGGATGTATTATACATGACATCGGGATGCCTGGGTTGTTTATCGACATGTTGACATGACATGACCTCTTACCATTATCACTTTAACAGCGGAATCGTGACGCTGTATTGGGAAGGGTTTGCACTTCATGATTAAATTAGGCTAGTGTGCTGGTAATGGATTGTGAAGAAACAGACTGATGTATGCATTTCTAATGGGGAATTCTGGTGTGCGGTTGGGAGTAGGTGAGTTTACTAAGGGAATGAGTTAGTCTGAGTGTGAGTCTGAGAGTGAGCGAGTCTGAGAGTGAGTGAGAGTGAGTCTGAGAGTGAGTGAGAGTGAGTCTGAGAGTGAGTGAGAGTGAGTGAGTCTGAGAGTGTCGGTCACTGAGTCTGATAGTGAGGGAGAGTGAGTCTGGGAGTGTGTCTGAGAGTGAGAGTCTGAGAGTGAGAGTCTGAGAGTGAGAGAGTCTGGGAGTGAGTGAGTCTGAAAGTGAGTGAGAGTGAGTCTGAGAGTGAGTGAGAGTGAGTGAGTGAGAGTGAGTGAGTCTGAGAGTGAGTGAGTCTGAGAGTGAGTGAGTCTCAAAGTGAGAGAGTCTGGGAGTGAGTGAGTCTGAGAGTGAGTGAGAGTGAGTGAGTGAGAGTGAGTGAGTCTGAGAGTGAGAGAGTCTGGGAGTGAGTGAGTCTGGGAGTGAGTGAGTCTGAGAGTGAGTGTGTCTGAGAGTGAGAGTCTGAAAGTGAGTGAGTCTGAGAGTGAGAGAGTCTGAGAGTGAGTCTGAGAGTGAGAGAGTCTGAGAGTGAGAGAGTCTGAGAGTGAGTGAGTCTGAGAATGAGTGGGTGAGTGGGTGGATGAGAATAAGAATAAGAGTGGGTGATCGAGTTTTGACAGTTTTAACTACATTCAAACATTGCTGTGTCTGTGGTTGGTTGGCTGCACCATGATGAAGCTTGCTTGTCATGATCCCAGTGCTAACTGTTGACAGGTTCCGCTGTGTCCATGGTTGGTTGGCTACACCACGATGAAACTTGCTTGTCATGATCCCAGTGCTAACTGTTGACAGGTTCCGCTGTGTCCATGGTTGGTTGGCTACACCGTGATGAAGCTTGCTTGTCATGATCCCAGTGCTAACTGTTGACAGGTTCCTCTGTGTCTGTGGTTGGTAGGCTGCACCATGATGAAGCTTTCTTGTCATGATCCCAGTACTAACTGTTGACAGGTTCCACTGTGTCCATGGTTGGTAGGCTGCACCATGTTGAAGCTTTCTTGTCATGACCCCAGTACTAACTGTTGACAGGTTCCGCAGTGTCATGACTTAAGTCATTCCACTTCTTAAAGGTCACGTGCAACATAAAACACAACTTTGCAGATTCTTGTACCTTTTGGTATGCACTTACCGAAACAAATCATAAAAAATGCCAGTTCAACCTATAAAGTTGAAAAAAAAACGCGATGGAAAAAAAGCCCGCGAAATCGGAGTTCAAACGTTTCACTAAATTCCCCCCGGCGCTGGGGGGAAAACTGGTTTCAACAGCTGTGCTGCGCTGCGTATATTACGCATGCGCAGTGAATGGTTCGCGGAATTGGAAACAACCCAGCATCTGAGGTTGTGAGCAGTGGTCTAATCTTGGGTGTGTACACAAACAAGTAAATAATCTACTCGTTACGTAAAAAAACTTGTTGATTGTGGTAAGCAGCCTCTGTCACAGAGAAAGCTCAATGTCTGGTTTATTCACACCTATGTGTCTGCCTGCCTGTCTGCTAAAGACAACATGCAATACACAGCTTCAATCATTGACCAAATGCAATTTGAACGTAACACCTATCAGACTCTACGACATAAAGAAAATAAGCTGATTTATGACTCGTGCACCCGAGTCCCGTGTCTGCCACATTATGTAAATAGGCTCATGTGATACACATGACATGTTTTTATGTCTGTGGGTTGCAAACAAACTACATTCATTTTTTTCGGATGACTGGATCTGATGGAAACTGGTGCAAATTCTTGTCAGTTTCAGGTCCTGCTTTGTACTTGGACGAATGACAGATTCCAGCTACGCAGTAGTTTACCATCTCTACTGACATGATTTGTGATTGGATCGAGCGCAAATTCAGAGAACATGTATTTTCCAAACCCAACATCTCTATGTACATTCTTCTTCGTCTAACAACTTCTTTTAGTGTATATGATTTTGTTTGACAACAGTATATGAATCCATACTGAAACAACACATCAAGTACACAAGAAGAAGTTGTTATCCATAAAGAATCTTATTTTCTTGTGACTGGCTATACTTCTAAAATGCCCATCAAACGGCCAATTGGAAGCCGTCGTTACACTTGAGTGCATATCAACCCGCTATGACTGGGTTCGGTCTCCCGAGGACTTCGTTTCGGGGGAAGTAAGCCCAAGGATAAAATATTGCACTTTTGAATTGCGATTATACGCTTATAATTTTCTTTATTTGTTTTTTTAAAAGCAGCAATGTATATTATGTGTCATGAATAAGCGATAAATGTGTTTCAATTATGTTTGATTTTTTGGTTGCATGTGACATTTAAACAGTGCCTGCGGTTGAGCATGGTTTCCTTTGACCTCCCCAACTTCAGTAGGTGAAAGACAACATAGATGTTCTTTGTTGTGAACACAACATGACTTAATATCTCCAGAACAGGTACAACGGGAAAGGAAGTATTTCATCGTTTGCCTCTTAGCTTTCTGATGAATGTTTAACTATGTGTTCACTGAGACGTAGATGACCACAAGTTATCAGGTGTTCCCTTTGAGATTTATGTGTGCCAGATAGAAGATTCTTTTCTCCTTTCAGTGAAACAGAATAGGTTCTTTGAAATTCTGTTTTTTGTAACATGTTTATATGTCCATGATTATATGTGGTTTCGTGTGGTTTACCTTTACTCATGTACATTAATCACTGACTTCACAAAGCAAACTGTGACTTGTAATGGAATCCGTTTTTGACAGTAGTACAGACACATTGTTAATACAAGCAATTTGAAACCCTGTACACACGGCATTCCTTGTGATTTACATACTGATGCTCTTTAATTTCTGTATGTTTGTTTTCCACAAAAACAAGAAAAAAATTTAGTCTATCTGCACTTCATTAACTTATAATAGCTTATGAATATAAATATTATTAAACACTCTATTCCATGCATGGTGAGGCAGAGTGCTGCCATCACAGCTATTGTCTGCTCGAGTGACCTCTGCCATTTTTTTTTCTTAGGGAGATGAATTTCTCTTTTGTAGGTAATAACATCAATATCAGTATTTCTCTTTTGTAGTTAATAACATCAATATCAGTCTATCAGAAGGCTAATATTGCTCATAAACAATAAACAGATGTTAGTTACCACTGTTGTGTTTAATCAATATTGATCAGTGTATCCTGATTGGACAAATCAGGCTAGGGTTATTTTCCCATCAATCTGACATATGCAGTAAAAAATATATCACCTGTACCTTTGATAGGTGAAATTGTTTTTTGCAGCCATTTGTTGTAAGCTGTTATTGGCATGATTACAAAAGAAAATATTGATCAACACTAAATAATGTACCTGACTTGCAAGGGCTAAAACTATTGATTAGCACTCACCTTGTATTGAGTGCCGTGAATTGCTCTACTGGTGCTTAACGGTGCATAACGTAGATGATCGATAGATATTGGTATAGATGGTGGGTACTGTGTATGGACGTTTGTCACGCTTGGCTGTGTTACGTTTACACATCACTTAGTCTGGAGGAAAGAACCTTGAACTTGAAAAAACAGATGTTCAGTCATAATGTTTTTTTATGCTTTAGATTTTGTTGTTGTTTTATGCCAAACTGCAGTATTTTAGCTGCCTTTAAAGAATAGAGTTGGGGCAGACGATCCAGTGATTAACTTTGTGAATGTTGAGCTACACTACTGGAATAGTTCCAACCAGTGTGTGTGGTAGCCACTGGCCTGCTAACATGTGGCTATTAAAAATCCAGTCAGGCCAGTAGCACCACTCATTAATGCAACTGTCTCGTGGGGTCATGTTCTAGATGGTACTACTCTCTCCTACTTGTTACGCTAAAAATGCACTTTTAAATCATGTAACATTATAGCCTGATATAAATATTGATCATATTAGCAGCTTCAAGATGAAACCTGTGTCTTGCCGACAGTATGCAGGTTTCCAGAACACTGGGAGTACATACACTGTACTTTTGCAAAATAGGATTACTTAAACCCTTAAAGTACATTTGGAGTACTGAATGGAATTTAATGGAGTATCAGTAATCTAGTATTTCATTTCATATATGCGTCAACAGGGGGCCTGTGGTCATCAGCTTGTGGTGAATTAGCTCATGATTTTGATGAACATTACGTTGACGAAGACAAATGAATACGTTGATGAAGATGAAGGCATAGTTTAGTTGTTCAAACTTCTTTAGTTGGTTTCACAAGACATGACAACCAAGTATACTTGAATGAGGTAAGCGGACTTCCAGCTCAACCCCAGGGCCTTTCCTGCAAGCGGCATAATCCTGCTCACTGTCGTCCCTACAAAGACAGTCGGAATGCCAGTTTCCACACTCACATCTCATGTACAGTATAGATGTGAGAATACATATATATAGTTTTTTAACAACTATAGACAGGCAAAGATTCAACAATAGACAGATAGAGAAACAATAGCACTTCCTTCTACAGTTGATGTGATGACAGACACAGCCAAGGGGGATGACCAATGAAGGCCATAAATGTCATATACAGTAATTAATGGAAGTGACAAAGAGGAACAAGGTAGCTGACAAAACCATGTACTTTGCGGTAGTGATAAAGATCAAAATTGCAGATTGAATAATAATAACTAAATATCATATAGCCTGGCTACATAGTTTTTGGTCTGTAGAAATATTTGGACATGGCTGTCCTGAAGTAGACACTATAACAACTTCCCCTTGTTCCGTAAAGCTTGGACCTCAAGCTTAAATAAATTGAGTCCAAACTGATAGGAGTGAAGCTATGTACATACCAACGGTGCGAATCAGTACATATTCACTGTAAAGCAATTCTTGATGTTGTTGACATGCCGTGGAGCAAATATATCTATGCAGTGATAGTAGGAGAATGGTCATGTTATCAATCTGACATCAAAGGATCGTTGCAATGTACATTTCACTTTCAGGTATTGTCCACTTCAGACAGATTATTTCAGAGAAAGTATCTTCAAATCAGGAGTTTGGCTTTGCGACAAGGCTCAGTACTAAATAGTGATAATGATTAGTGTCATAAAAATATATATTAGCATCTCAGCAAATATTTCACATTAAGAGAGTTGAAACCAGGAGTCTAGCTTTACCGCACGACTCAGACGGTACTCGTGGGTACTGTTGCCCTTTTAAGTATGATTGGTGCTCTTCCCATTTTCCCATGTCGGTGACGGAGCTTGCCCATATAGTGTGGGTGCTATGCCCAATAAAAATAAATAATACTCCTACAGTGGGGGCTATTCCTGTGTTGTTGACAGAGCTTGCCCATATATTGTGGGTGCTATGCCCAATAAAGAAGTATTAATAACAACCCTACTCTGACTTCAAAATTCTAAAATGCTGAATATTGCTTTGCTGTTAATGCCTTAATATTGACACATGATAAAAATGTGGTTATGGGTATCTGGACAAAAGAATATTCCTATTCTGACTTCATTCTATATCTGTATAAGTAATCAATTTTCACATGCATGAAATACAATATGGTATAGACATGAGAAGGTAGTATTGTACTGGTCTTGATCAAACATACCTGGCTGCACTTATCAACAATAACACATAATATATCCGAAATGAGTCTTTTGAAGGCAACACAGACAAGTAAGTCCTGATGAGCTGTCTTGTACACAATGTCCATCTTGAAGATGTTCATAAGGTGGCTTCTGAATGAATACACGATCTCCATGTTGATGGCCGTGGTAAGATCTCTGTGGGAGAAACGCACCTACTTTTTTGGTCTGTCATATCTTGCTGTTCCATTCTTAACTTGTAGGTTGTCCATTAGGTGGTTGCTGTATGATGCTCCATTCAAGAAGGCAGTGTTGAAGGACCATGTTCGCTTGCAGTCTCTTCATTTTGACGTAGAACTTGGGGAATCATCCTTGATTAATGGAAGGCACATAGAGAGGTTTCAAGATCGGGAATAAGCTAGAAAGTTTCTCCAGCTGGATTCAAACACCAGTTGTCGACAGGGGCCTGTGGTCATCAGCTTGTGGTAAATTAGCTCATGATTTTGATGAACATTACGTTGACGAAGACAAATGAATATGTTGATGAAGACGAATAATAATAACTAAATATCATATAGCCTGACTACATAGTTTTTGGTCTGTAGAAATATTTGGACATGGCTGTCCTGAAGTAGACACTATAACATATGTACCTCAGCATTGCTACACATGGGTAAACAGGTCAATAAATAAAAACAGAATACTTGCAAATATACATGTCCGTAAATGATTCTTTGACTGTGGTGCATATCTGCTACGTTGTCATAATTATTATATGGTGGATATTTTTTATCCATACATAGGCTGATATGGCCCCAATCTGGATCCCTCAGTATGAGACTGATTCACATCATGTACTTTGGAATCTTTTCTACATTCAGATTTCAGGCGAGTGAATTATTTTGTGGGTTAGTTAAATGTCTTGACATAGGTTTGGACACTATTTTGCACGCTGGTGTCAACCGACCAGCCCCCTCCTGGGGTCTGCCACTGTGATAATGCTGGAATTAAATAATCTTCTAGAACAGCATGGACCTCTATGAATATTAGTAAAGGCATCCAAAAAGTATGTCACTCACTATCTTATCTATTTGAGATGTTTGAATGAATGATGCATACCAGCAGTTAACGAGCATAACCTTTCTGCTTAATTTGGTTTTGTATCTTTGGTGGTTTTTATCCATGTCATGAATGCAACATATGTTATTCTTGGGATTTCACTTTCTTAGTAAAGTAAAATTCTAGTACTTTTTTGGTTGAGTCCCATCCGGGATTTGAACTCGCACGCTCTGGGCCAGGCACCTAATCACCAGCACACAAAGTCAGCTGCCTAGCCCGCTCAGCCACCACAACTTCCACAAAAATGAAAGTGAAATCCCAAATATAACATATGTTGCATTTGACCACTTTCTAAATGGTATCGTGTAATCATGTTATGAGTGTTTTTTGTACATGACTACAAGTAGTTTATAGTTTATAGAGGACAGGATTGTGAAATACTCATCAAGTGTCTTAGGCAGGACCTACTTCTACATGGATGTGCTTGGTGAGATTTAGAAAACAAATATTCACATACATGTATTTAGGTAATGTAGAAATGTAAACAACACAGGATTAATAGCTTTGTCGCTGATATGGATCAAGTTACGTACTCATGCAAGAACGAACATGACAGCCAGCTTGTTGATGGTCACTCTCAAGGTAAATGCTCTGTCTGTTTGACCACGGAAGAAGTGTGGCAACCAATCTCATAAGGGTTCCTTAGCCTATACTTATTACATTCTTTCATTATCATAATTGTTACAGTTGGTCACTCTGTAGTAAGAACATGTAATGGAAGCTGTAAGTATTTGCCCCAAGCCGCAAGCCTGACAAATATCTTGTCTGGGGTTAAATTAAACACTGCACTCAGTTGCTCCAGCTGGTCAGAATAGGTCTAGCTGTTATATTTTGTAGGAAGTATAAAATTCATAATCCTGTAGTGTTTTGTTCAACCCAGTAGATTTGACCTATGGATCATGCCCGTGGAGATCCAGGTTAGAAGTACTTCTCAGTAACCCATGCTTGTTGTAAAAGACTCACTGACTTGGACGATGTTTTTGTCGTATTCCATTTGTGTAAACTGATGCTCATGCTGTTGATCACTGGGTTGTCTGGTCCAGAAGTGATCATTTATTGTATAGCTGGAATATAGTCTGTCAAACAGACCCTGAAGCAAAAATATCCTAGAAAGGCCATGCAAGTCTAGAAAATGGGGCAAGTCTAGATTTCCATTAAATGAAGAAAGTCTTAGGCATCCTTTTCATTATATTACTTTTTTTTAAGTATAAACTTTGTTCATTTCAGAGACTAGTTGTTGGTCTAAGTGGAATATTGCTGAGTGAGGCATTCATTATACAACCAGCCAACCAACCAAGCACCCAATCTATAAACCTATTGTCCATGAAAAATAGGGAATGTCTGTAGATGTTCTGTTGACATGTAAACTGTGTTGTCTGGAAAACAGTGTTGACAGGTAAAATTTGTTTTCAGATTAAATATGTTGATAGGCTGTGTAAAATTCAACTCCAGGAAATATACTGACAGGAAAGATATTTTGACATGTTAGAAATAATGAATGCAAAAATGTCATCCTTTTTCCTTTTCGACAAACCCCACTTTCTTTCCATAGTTTGAAAATAAAAGAATTATACTGTATAGTAATTTTGTGAAACGTGTTTGTCTTACTTTTGTGATGCTATTTGCACTTTTTCCATTTGCATGCATTGCACCTGACAAGGGACAGTATTTGTGTGTGTTGGACAAACACAGCCTGTTTGTACTCATGGCTGATCCGATGGACTTTCATTGAAGCTGCGGATCACGTATTTGTTCGCTCCACATCAGTGACGTTCAGACCTACCGTAATTAATCAATATACGAAAAGCAAAATATTTGGCATTTGGTGATGTTTGCCTGTTGTAAACATGAATGATATGAACACTCTGGTTACATCTGTGGAGTGATCTTAGCGCTAGAACTTTAGAATAACAATGTTAAAGCATGGGCATCATGCTCACCTTACTGCTGAGGTCTGTTTAAGGGAGGTGCCCTTCGTCTTTGAAGATCTAGTCTCCATAATTGTGTATTATGTTTGTTTCATATTATTTCCCTAATGTCACTTGAATGACTGAGTTGAAATAATCAATGAATATATTTGAATAACTACATGTTTATGAATATATTGGAATAATCATATGTTCATGAATATATATTAGCAATCACATGTTCATAAATATATTTGAGTAATGATATGTTTGGTAGCTTTTGATACACATGGAAAAAGTTGCAAATTTTAAGTCCTAAAAAATCTTTACATGGACATGTGTAAATAATTTTTTCCTCAGTTCTTATTAGGGTAACAACAATAGGTGTGGGTTGAGGATGGGTCTGAATCTCTCTTTTAGTGGTATGATAGTGGCGCTTCTGCACAGGTAGTGTTAATTACATTATATGGTGTGTATGGAACAACATATCCACAAACACATCTGTATTGAACTTAATGAGCACAGTGAGAAGTTTGTATTCTTCGTCAGATACCATTCGAAGGATACTTGTATTGCATAATTTGTATGTATTTATACCTCTTATAGTATACTCTATATCTACCCAGAGTTTTCACACAGTTGGGGAATAAGGAATAACAAAGCTGTTCTTTTCACAGTCACTTATGAGGCACTATGCAATTTTTGTCGCTGTATATTATGCAAACCAGACTATTATCCTCCCCCGTAACTATTATTGAACAGCCATTGTGATGATGTGACCCTCCTCGAGTGAGTTGCTCCTTATTTCAAGCCTGGTTTCACACACATTACATTGCTCCACATTAAACTGTCATGAAGCCCCATCCAGACTCTGCTACTGTAACATGGCTGCATTATTCATCTTCATGATGACATAATACCTTCAGCTTACATGAGAAAAAAATGTTGGGAACATATTGTGCTATTGCAGTTGTTTTAGTGATCTGCTGGAGAAGTCTGTGAAGGCTTAATGATGTAGATAACATGTTATTCGTTAACCCTACTGTGTATTCTGTGAACGTCTTGTACAGTGTTCCCAGAAATTATTGAGAAAATCTTTGTTTTTTTCTAATGATGCTAAGATTGGAAAAAGGGCTTTCACTATGCACTAAGCATACTAAATAAGGGAGACAACTCTTGAAGGATTAGAAGGCAGCTCATTGCGTCAAGAGTTATCTCCCTTGTCTGAGCAGACGGCTTCCTGTGTTGACATGGCAGAATTTACAGCAAGAGAGAAAAGAAAGCTCATTCTAGATGATTTTAAAAGGGGTGAGGCTGATGCTAAAGTGTTAGCTTGTAGACATGGTATTCCTCTGTCTACAGTATACAGAACTTTGAAGAATATTCAAACAGGAACCGGGATAGAGCACAAAGCAGGGGCAGGTCGGCCTAGGAAATTCAGTGTTGTGGATCGCCGAAGACTTGGGCAGATTGTAAGTAGGGCCAAATTGAAAAGTGTTGAGAACATCAGAAATGAAATGATTAGCAGAGGAAGTCCTCAGGTGTGCAATGAAACAGTTAGGCAGGAATTACAGAGACATAATTGGGTGAAAAAACGTGGAATTCCCTTGCCGTTGATGAAAGATGCACAAAAGGAAAAACGTTTAAACTGGTGTCGGGCTCATGAAAATCAAGATTGGGATAATGTTTTCTTTTCGGATGAAAGTTCTGTTTGGCTTTTCCCTAATTGTGTGAAAATTTGAACCAAAGATACTGTCAAACCTATCTACCAGCGACCAAAACATAGCCCGAAGTTTCACATGTGGGGTGACATATCGGCTCGCGGAGTGACGCCATTGTGTGTTTTCACGGGAAACTTGACAAAAGAAAGATACGTTGACATTCTAAATGGTCACCTTCTTCCGACAGCACAAACATTGTATGAAGATGATTGGATTTTCCAGCATGATAATGACCCAAAACACACTGCGTGCTACACAAAACAGTGGTTGTCAGGCGAAAATGTTCAAGTTTTAGACTGGCCCAGTTACAGCCCAGACCTAAACCCAATTGAGAATGTGTGGGGAGTCATGAAGGACAGAATAAAGCAAAAGGGGACTGAGAAATATTGAAGATATGAAGGCCGAGGTGGTCCAATATTGGGATACCCTGTCACACGATTACCTACAAACTTTGATGGGTAGTGTGCCTAGGCGTATTCAGGCATGCATTGCTGAGCGAGGAGGTCTAACAAAGTACTGAAACAAGACTGAGACTGTAAAAGGATGATGTTTTAACATGTTTATGTAAGTAAACGCCAGAAGTTAATAAACGTAATGAGTTACATGACGCAACATGATTCTCAATAATTTCTGGGAATACTATAAACATGAATAATCTGTAGGGTTGTTATCAAAGATGGAAGTGTATAAAAACTTTAAACATGCCCTGTATTATGGAATGTTAGCATGTGTTATTTCTGAATGGTATATTTACACTGTTTAGGAAATGTTAAAAATCATGCAACCTTTTTCCCAATATAGATTTATCAATTAAATTGTATTCATAAAAATGAACTGTTTTAACTGAAAAATTCCCAGATTCAGAAACTCAAGAAGATGTCTGCCCAGATTCATTTCTTGATATCTTGTCAATGCATAACATTTTTTAGAAGGAGGAATATACAGTGTGACCAGAATCATTTCACAGAACAAGAATCCTATCAGAATTTGAAACTTCATAAACTGGGTGCTCTTGGTTAACAAGACACACCTTATAACACCTGGGTTCAAATCTTTTTTTAAAGGCAGCTTGCCACAGGGCAAGGGACTTCAAGAAAGTAACTTGTCTTGACTGATTTTCCACTTGCCCTGATTTTATGACACAATGTGTGATGTTAATATTTACTGGACTATTTATCGAAGAGTGATGAATTTCAAAGAACAATAGCTCTGAATAGGTATTATTGTGAAATGTAATAGCTACATTATGAGCAGATATGAAACAAAATTCAAGTTTATTTGCAGTTTGGAACCATAAGTGAAAATTATCAAGTAGTCTATGGACAAGTAAAATATCATTATTTCAATGCCTGAAATGAAAACTGACTCGTCCTGGGTGTCGGGCGCTGGGGTTTTCAGCCCCTGAACACAATTATATAGTTAAATAAATAGTTTCCTAAAACATTCCTAAAGAGGGTCACAGACATAGCTTTTGGAGAGGAAATTACTGCATTCAGTATTTCTGCAAATTTTAAAACTGAACTTTACAATTATGTCACTAGTGCATATGTAGTGAGCTGTATGTGAGGCTCCACAATGCATGAGAAGCCCACAATATTTTTACAGGTATGTTCAGTCCAACTAGGAGCTATATATGTGAGTCTAATAACACAAGAGATGAGAAGCCCACAAAATTTTGACAGGTATCTTCAGTACAACTGCAGTGTGTGTTCGTGAGAAAATTTACCAGTATATTCAAAGCCTGGCTCCTAAAGAAGAAATTATTTAAAAGCAAGCGATTAATTTCTGAGGCAGGATGAGGGATCCAAGGAAATGAAATGAAAGTTGATATGATACCGATACTGATTCAGTGAATTTACACTTAAGTGATTTTTATGTCTTTCCAAAGTTATTTCGGAATAACTAGAATGGTATATTGTTGCTGATAGAAATACTTTTGTGTTTTTCATATATGGCAGTCAGTATTGAACAGTCCCCTTGTCCTATCCACAGTCTTTATGAGGGAGTGAGTGAGTGAAAAAGTTTGGTTCTACACTGCTTTTAGCAATATTCCAGCAATATCACGGCAGGTGACATCAGAAATGGGCTTCATACAAGTGGGAAATTAAACCTGGGTCTTTAGTGTGATTAGCGAATACTTTAACCTCTAGGCTACCCCACCACCCCTAGTCTCCATAAAGATTGATGATCTTAGATTAATACTGGAGTGCTTTGTACCTAGTAACACTCAGGGATGTCTTGTGGCTGTCCACAGGTGTGCACATGATGCTCGTGTTTAAATTCATACCAATATTCCCATGATGCTGTGCCAACTCAACACTTCCTGTTATTGTTTAAGAAACATGAGTGAGCGTTTCTACACTTCACGGTAATTGCCTCCAGACAACCTACGTGAGCTCATGAGGTACACCTGAGTTAATTCCCTTGGGTTATTCTGTTTTTAATGACCTCATCTTGGTAGACGTCACAAACTTTGTAAGTAGTGCTTTAGTTGTACAGTAGTTTCATATCACAGTTGAGTTGTGCTCTTTTGGTCCAAGACATTGAGTAATTGATAAAACAAATATTGATCTTCATAGTTAGGATATTATGACTGTTCGATTCTCTAAGTCACCGCTTTTGACAAGCACCAGTTCTTCCCCAAATCTTCACTGAGATGAATTTGTTACAGTTGTGTTGTGCATGTGTACTTTTTGTTTTAATGTTTAGTGATTGACCTCATGAACACCGATCTGCATAGCAGGGATGCTGCGACATATATCACCCTTGTCATTGTTCCTGTTAGTCACCTCTAATGCCATGCACCAGTTTTAACTAGGATCTTCACTTAGATAGGGAAGACAAGCTGAAGACCAGTTCTAATCCCAGTTTGCTGAAGACACCGATCTTCACACGATGCCTATCTGAAGACAGTCAGGTGGATAATATGTACTGTTTTCATGCTCTCCACCACTACATTGCCTAGTCTGTACTTAACCATTTTATGGCCACCCTGGATTTATTTGGTATGTTGTTTCACGCCCTCAGCAATATTCCAGTCTGGACCACACAATCCAGTGATCAACAGCATGAGCATCATTCTACACAGTTTGGACAGGATGACATGCATCAACCAAGTGAGCGAGTCTGACCAATACATTAAATTGTTGTGTCTTATGACAAGCATGGGTCGTTGAAGATCAATTCCTGGATAGTAAACCTTTATAATCTCAGAAATAAGGAAATTCTTGTATTTATTTCTGTCATCCCTAACTACAGTTGTTCTGATTTTCTTAAGTAGTGTATATTCAGCATGGAGATGAATTCCATAATACGTTGTACAAGTAATAGTGTCTTGCTGCTTGTACATGCATGAATCAGAAAAAGCTCTTAAGTGTGTGTGCTTATGGTTTAACATAGACTTAAAATGACTCATACGAAATTATTTTTGATGTAATTTTCTAAATTTGTGAGGCATGAAACTATTGTAAGTACAATGCATGGATATTGCATGTAGTGGAGTCAATTTGATGAAGGTACTCGCATTTGAAAAACAGCTGCATCAGCTATGACTCATATGGAAATATTTTTGGAGTATTTTACAAGCTTGTTGAGTCAAATATCCAGTGTGTAACACCCTGGTGCTCACCTGTAAAATGTTAGTGTTTGTGCATGTTGTGTGTGTTATGTACATTTAATCTGCTCATGAACTCGAAAATAAGAAAGGTACAAACATCTGAACTAATGGGGGATGCCATTAAATAGTTTCTTCAGAATGTGCGTGCTTTAATGAAATTAAAACTGTGCCCTTGTTGGACTCTTGTTGGTTAAAACCATTTTCTTACAGGTGTGATAATATTACATGATATGTGATAATATTACGTACCTGGACTGGAACAATGTGAAAGATGACCAGAGAAATGAATATTGAGCCTCTGTTGACAGACTTGAGGCAGGACACTGGAATGCACTACACAAATATAGCGTCCAATGGTAGAGCTAAGTCATATCAGTGTTTAACAGGTATTGTGTGAAGGTGAAAGAGTTGCTTGAAGCTCTCCTACAATCTGCACAGTGTTGTACAGAATCACTTGGTTGAACCCAGATCATGATGATACACTGGGATTGGTTACATGCAACGTTTTTAGTTTGCCGTTGCATGTGAAGTCGTAATGCCATCAGTAAGCCCAAGCTTGTTTGCCATGTACAGTGAGTGAGTATAGATATATACTGCACTCGGCAATATTCCCGTTTTATGGAGGCGGTCTGTAAATAATCAAGTTGGGACCAGACAATATAGTGATTGAAGTACTCAACTTTGGTTATGATGACATGTTAATCATCAAGCTTTGGTTTCATATTAAGATGTGGATTTACATAAAACCTTGTTATTTGTTATACAGTGTCTGCGGTAGGTTTTGTACGAGTGCATGCAGAAATGAAATCATAAATATGCAGTCCAATTCTTTTGTGTGTGAAATTTTCATTGAAATCCTGAATCATGTTAAATTGTATTGTTTGTCTTGCAGTTTTAAGGTACTTTTTAAAATTACGTAGGTCAGAATCTATGCGTCCAAAACACGTCCAAAATATTTCTATTAGTTAGTGGTTCTATTAGTTTTTTATGTAAAAAACGCAGGTTTCTGCGTTAATGCGAACACTTGCATTTATATATAATGATGTTTCCCCCAAACATTATTTCTGTCCTTGTCACAGAATCTAGCCATATACAGACAAAATGGTCATTATTATCTCAAATATGTTTTTGATTTGTTTAAATCTCACATTCCTGCCTTAGTGATCCATCATTTCTCTGTTCAGTTGTAGTATAGTTTGTAATATGTACAATGTTCTGTGGTTAGAGCTTGAACCAACTGTGTACAATTGAGATGTTTGATCTTAAAGGTTTCATCGTACTCCATGCTCTAAGTATGGAACTGTTAAAGCTTTTCTTACACCCGTTTCCTCACTCGCTCACTCACTCACTCACTCACTCACTCACTCACTCACTCACTCACTCACTCACTCACTCACTCACTCACTCACTCACTCACTCACTCACTCACTCACTCCACATAGTCAGGAACTATCAGTCCATGCATGGTGTTGTGGACAGAGGATGTAATGTCTCCTGATTCAGGAGGAGACCAGAATCTGGGATGGTAATCAGGTGATATGTGCCTTGGGAATTAGCATGGAGCCATCGGTAGTTCCTGACCCAGTGTTACATCCCCACAGGAAATCAGGTCAATTAAACTTACTATAATCTGATCTATGCCAGTTTTATCATCTCTGGAGGTTGTTAATTGCATCAAAGTCTTAAGAAAGCTGTTAAAGTATTTATAGCTCACAGTACCACAAGCTATACATGGCTATAGCAGAGGTGGCATTTCAGTTCTCACAGTAATGTGTGTGGATACCTTTCAGTGGAAGAATGACCAAATTACTCTTCATCACTTCTGGTAATCCTCTGTCATTCTTTAGTCACATAGTATACTTCAGTGTTACCAGTATGTTTCTTATCTAGGTGGGGTGCTGGCATTACTTAGTGGTTAAAGCATTTACTTATCAAACTCAAGACTTGGGTTCAATTCCCAACATGGGTGCAATATGTAAAGCACATTTCTTCATTTCAAAGGTGTCCTTCACTGTGATATTGCTAGAATATTGCTAAAAAGTGTAGAACTGAACTCACTTACTCAGTGATAGCCTCAAGAATGCTTCTAAGTTTGGTGGAATCCATCGCCAGCAGATCTATATATGGTGAAAGCAGATGCTTTTGCGAGGAAATCACCTGTCATTACTGCAGTGCTCAGGGTCCCTGGTGTCCTACAGTGTGTGTCATGGCACAGGACACAGAAGTATATCCTGTTTAAAGATAAATGTCAACAAACAAAAATTGAAATCCAAATGTAGTGTTCATGTTGGAGCTCAGTAAGTTTATAAGCTGTTAATCAGGGTATTTTTTGCAGATGTCCAAGACTGTTTGTCCAACAGATCAGTTTAATCTCCTCTTAAAAAGTGCAAATTCAATGAATTCGTTTGGTGCAGTAGCCTAGTGGTGCAGGCATTTGCTCAACAGGCTGAACACCTCGGTTCTCCTTATGGGTACAGTGTGTGAAGCCCATGTCTTGTGTCCCCCACCCCCCCTGTAGACACAAGTACAGATTCATGTTTTGTTCTGAGCTTCCTTAGAGGTAGATAGACTAGAACAAGTTTCTAAGGTAGACATTACTGATTGGTAGTTTCTGAAAAATAATAAATAACAGACTAAGGTCCTTGAACCTTTACTGACTGATTATCGAGACATGTATCTTCAAAGGTTAGAATTACTATACATCCATGTGCTCAGTATGCAAGGCTAGGAGTTAGACTACAGATCTTCATCCAAACAATTTCTTAAAATATGATGGCAAGCTGCAGGAAAATGTGTCAGCCAAATAAATCTCAACATTTTCCAAAATCATCCATCATGGCTGTACAGTAATGTCCTGAATATGAAACAGAAATCTAAACTAGCCTGACATCTCAGATCCCAGATGACATCAGCCTGAAGTTGCCCCAAGGAGGAGCAGGTCAACAGGCCCAAGACTACGACCTTTAACGCTTCAGGAGGATGATACGACCATAACCTCACTGTTGGATATACACAGACCTGACCATGTGTGAAACACATCAGTAGGGGGCCAAGTTTTCTGCAGATTGCAGATTGTTGCTGTGTTGTTGTTTTGGAGGTTCATCGGGCCATGAAACAACTGAATCCTTGTATTACTGAAGTAAGTGTTCGCTTCAGTTCAGCTCTGCTGTGGGGAGAGAAAAATGCCATGCTGTTAAGTCATTTATCACATAGTTTCAGCTATGATGGAGCTTTTGTTGATTCTAGCACTCTCCTGAAACAGTGCATTGTGAGTGAATATTGTTTAATGCTGAGTCAGCAGTATTTTAGCTTATCTTAGCAGTTTGTACACATTTGAACATGAAACACAGTGAGTGTACTGTACTGTACTGTACTGTAAACAGTTTGGTGGAGTAACCTAGTGGTGCAGGCATTTGCTCGACAGGCTGAGGACCTCGGTTCTCCTCATGGGTACAGTGTCTGAAACCCATGTCTGGTGTCCTCCCCCTGCTGTCATATTGCTGTAATACTGCTAAAAGCTGCAGCAACCAAACTGACTAATTTGTTAACAAACTAAAAAATACAGATATGTGGCGCATAAGTGTCGGCTCTAGACTCAAGTACAGTTGAACGTGAAACACAATGTAAGTGTACTGTAAACAGTTGAACAAGAAACACAATGTGTACTGTAAACAGTTGAACAAGAAACACAATGTATGTGTACTGTAAACAGTTGAACATGAAACACAATGTGTGTACTGTAAACAGTTGAACAAGAAACACAATGTGTGTACTGTACTGTAAACAGGTTCATCATGTTTGTCTGTATAAATATTTCAGCTTGTTTCAGCAGCTTTCTGTATAAATAAATCTGTATAATCGAGCCTAGACCGGACAATCCAGGGATCAACATCATGAGCATCGATATACGCATTTGGGATACGATGACATATGTCAACCAAGTCAGGGAGCTTGACCATGACATCCAGTTAGTTGCCGCTTATGACAAGCATGCATTGGTTGCTGAAGATCAGTTTTAATTCAGATCTTTGCTGGTGTCGGGATAAAGTAGTGTTGTACATCACCATGATGTGTGTAGCACGGATTGATGAAATGTTGGGTGAGAAACACCTTGTGGCATAAATTTCTCCTTTATCATGATTAGCTGAATATAACAAACAAGTGGACAAAGTCATGAGCATCACGCAGTGTGATTTATGACTTACAGCAGGCCTGTAACCTGGATCCTGACAACCTGAGTAGTTTAGCTGCCTGTTAACAAGGGGTGAGGTGATAGCCCATCGTGACAGAGTCCCAGGTTTGATTCTACACATTGCTGTCAGAGGGGTAACCTAGTGGTAAGGTGTTTGTTCGAAATGCTGAAGGTCTGGCTTCAATTCCATACAATGTATTTCTGGTGGTTCCCACCATGATATTCCTGGAATGTTGATGAAAGCAGCGTAAAATTGAATTTACTCACTTACTGTCCACACTGAGTCAGTGTGTGAAGTATATTTCTGGTGTTCATTGCTGCGATATTTCTGGAATATTTGTAAAAAAGACATAAAGCCCAGCTTACTTACTCTCTGCCTACAATGATACAATGTGTGAAGCTCATTTCTGGTGTCCTCTGGCTTGGCCATATTGCAAATACTGTTTAAACTGCAGTAACAATATACTCACACAAGTGAAAGACAAGTCATTCTAGTGACACATTCAAACCCAGGTTCTTACAAGATCTGCACTTTCTTGTTCGTATAGATATGAAACACAGCCTTTTGTAGTTATTTTCATTTACTTCATGGTTTATTTTTCATGAGTATCGATTTCTGAACATTTCCATTGCGGATTCATGTTTGCACACTTTATCTACTCGTACAGACAGAATTTCAAACTGTTGATCAATGTGTTAGTGTCTGCCAAGCCATTTTATCACGGGGCCTGAATAGTTAAAGGTACAAGATATGGATCGTATGTTTACATAGAGCTGAGAGCACTCAGTGCATTACACTTCCAATGTGTTGTCAATCCGTGTCTACTGGAGACTGCAGGCGGTGTTTACATATGTAGACTCTGACATGGGGAATAACAGACTCACCACTTACGTGTCAAGATGTTTTAAGGCCTTCCTAGTATGTTTGATAATGTACAGGGGCATAGGCTTAGTGGTTAAAGTGCTCACTCATCAGACTGCTGGCCTTGGTTCAATTCCCCACATGGAAACAGTGTGTGACTCCCATTTCTTGTGTTTCCTGCTGTGATATTGCAGGAATTTTGCTAAAGCAGTGTAAAAGCCTCTCTCAAACAACATCAGTTATCTCCATGAAGATGGTTTCATGTACTTTTTATAGTCAGACCTCTTGATTCACTTTTTTATGAGCTGAAAAAGTTCTAAGAATGATGTTAAGTGATAAACAAAATCACACCCTCAAGTCTGTTTATTATCAAATTTATCAAGACTCGTTAATAAAATTTAAAAACTCAGCAAGCTTTGGAGTTTTATGTTTTACCTATTTTGACATATTCTTTATGCTGAAAGACACATATTACATTATCTTTATAGCTGTCTAGCAGGGTGGTGCGGCCTGGGTTCAAATCCCCGCATGAGTACAATGTGTGATATTGCTAGAATATTTCAAATAGCGGCATAAAACTTAACTCACTCGCTCACTTATAGCCATGTTGAACACTGTATTGCACTTAAAAAACTTCCTTTCCAGCCGCCGTGTTGTTGTAGGTGGTAACAAAGAAAGCAGTGCAAAGCTGGCCAAATAGGCCTACATTCCACATAATGGATCAGTTAGCTCGCCATCAATATCCAGGAAGTGCATTTCTTGGATAGTGGTGTATTTACCTGCACAGCTTCACATTCTTCATGCACAGTCTGACATTGTTCATAATAGGTTTGAAATGTGATGTACAGCTGAAATGCTTCTGATTGTAGCAGATATAATCTTCTCAAAGTCCCAGAATTATTTTTTCCTCATTATTTTCCCTACTGTCTTTGCCCCCCACCCTTCAGTGCTAAAGGCCTGAATGAAGCCAGTCTAGATTTCAGAATTTCTTGGCTTACTGTCTCAACTATACACATTCAGGGACTATTACTGATACCAACCTCTACTACTCTTTTGTAGTTTGCTACGAATTAGCCTCAAACAATGCCAGTACAATTGCACTAGAATTTCTATGTAATTTGATGACAATTCATTACAATTTGGATGTAGAGACAAGAACTTATAGGTTCTTTGTTTGAATACATTTTTGGACTTCACTTACTGTCCATTCATCAAATTTAATAACATATTTGAACTGCAATCATTGCAAGTAACAAACACAATTTTAGCGAAATTGAAATCTGAAAGCTGATTTCAATACTTTTGTGATTTGGCCAACTTGTGTATTGGCCGAAAATGAATTATTGAACCATGTGACTGTTTCTTCCGTTTGATTGTACGAAACTGCTATGTGAAATTAAACCTTCTCTCTAGATAGGTGTCATGTTATCATTATCAGAATCCATCATGATTTTAAGTATTTAGTTGAAAACTAATTTATGGTCAAAGCACTAAATTTGTTCCTTGAAACTACTATTTGCAACTCTTGGTTTGTCATGTTTGGACTAAGCATTAGTCTTTAATTACATGTGTGTATTTCACTATGTCGTATAGTCTTCTATGATGCTTCTCAGGTATTTATATGTTTGATCATTGCCAGCTCATGGTATGGTCGTCATGCATTGACTGTATACCTTGTCGAACCACAAGCTAATTGTTTTGACAACAACTTACCATATGTGTCCAACTATGCTATGCACAAGCATTTCTTATCTACATGGCCTTGAACTTGAGGTGTAAGTAACCCTGCACAGCTGGTTGACCTTTCATCCTCCTGGCAGCATTGCACAGTTTCCATAAAGCCTTTTGTGCAGTCAATGAAAACCACAAGTTTCTCTTAACACAAATATAAAATTCAGTAGTGCATAACTCCATACAGTGACATACAGTCCACTATAACACAGGTATTTCATAGTATAATGACTTTGTACTCCATACTGTTAAAGATTAACACTGAGACTTTGACCTATCAGTGAGCAGGGGCTCGGTCAGCTATATCTGTCTCATTTCAAAGGAGCATGTGTGTCTGTTATTTTGTGTAGTCTCTTATAGAAAAGTAGCAAAACAGTTCAAACCTCAGAGTTTGCCTGTCAGGTGGTTGACCAGCAACTCATGTCTACTGACTTGTGAGGCTAGATATAGGCTGTATTGAGGCTTGTATTATCTACCCAGACGGTGGATAAATTTAGGATAGTGAATCATATCAAATCTTGATAGCAGGATATATGCACTGAATTAAGGGTTGTGCGGGGTTTATTCCCAGGATGTGCCGTTCCTTGTGATTAATCTGTTGGTTCCTGTGATTAATCTGCTGGTACCTGACAGTGCCGTTACCTGTGAGTAATCTGCTGGTACCTGTGATGGACAGAACTATTACCTGTGATGAAACTGTTGTTACAGAGACTGTGGAGTGAAAGCAACAGGTTGATGTGTCATATCGATATATAAGATACAAGTCCTTCAGCTCCGCTGTTATCAGTTACAGTCATTCATAAGAGTGTCACAGAGTTGTTTTCAAGTTTATATTTGACGCTAGTGTGAATGTGTTGTTCAAGAAAGTCATTGTTGTGATGCTGATGAATTCCATATCAGGAAATATGATTATCAGTATTGACTGATAACAGATTTGAGAACAGTGAAAGCGTGTATGATTTATCCACGGCTGAATCTGAAAGCTGAGTGTCACTGATTACAGATTGTTATAGGTCAAACCGGATTTCAAGTGTCATTTCTGATTTGAATCAAGTGTGTATCATTCGTCATGGATTATTTATGCGGGACCCGACGTCGCCGACCTTCCGATGACGATGTTGTTGGAGAATGGTTTGTTCTAGGATCACTCGTTCCAAGTGAGTATCCTGGATAACACAATCATTTTTTAAGTGACAAAGGTGAAAAGAAAACCATTTTATTACATCTGCAATTCGTACATGTGCTTAGATGAGCTGGTGGTGACTTTGAATCCATGCTGGGCCAGATTGTGACCCATGGTTTGTCATTGCCCTACCTCACCTGGATTCTGTTCCATCTTGTAGGGGCAGTGGAGTAGCCTTGTGGTTAAAGTGTTTGCTCGTGGCACTGAAGGACTGGTTTCAATTTTCCACATGGTTGAAGTGCCTACATGACGCCCATGTCTGTGGTCCCCCACCATTATATTTTTGGAATATTGCTAAACTAAACCTCGCTCACTCACTTCATCTTGTACTTGTAACTCCAATTCTTTAAGATTGATTAGAAATATAGAAGTCTCTGAAATGAAAACATTTTAAGCTAAACAAGAAAACCACCTCCAAGAACAACTGTGGTTGAGTGATGAAACAGAAAGTAGCCTAGACTGATAAATAGTCTCTGAAATGAACATATTTTACAGAAAAAATGCTGATAGTGAAAAAAATACAGCATAATGAAAAGGATCCTTGAGGCAGACTTGCCACGTTAGACTTGCCGCATTAGACTTGCCACGGCAGACTTGCCACATTAGACTTACCACGGCAGACTTGCCGCGTTAGACTTGCCACGTTAGACCTGCCATGTTAGACTTGCTTGGATATATTTGTTTCAGGGTCTGTATGACAGACTAAAAGTAGCCAAGAGAGTTTGTTCATTTTCAAACTGCTGTAATCCAGACCTGCCGAATATTTTAGAGCTCTATAATATTTGTGTGTCTTAGGTTGGAGAAACACTGCCCTGAGACAGTTGTAGTGCAGAGATTGTTTAGGGAATGATGCCTTGTACGTGAAACCAAACTAATTAGTGTCTGAATAAACCTGGTGCAGGGTTACCTCTCTTAGCTGTGTTGGGACCAGGGAGTTCTTGGTTCAAATCCCTGATTTCACTAGAGTGATACAGGTTCTGCATCGTCCTGATGTGATATAAGCGAACTATTGTTCAAAACAGCATTAAACCCTCTTAAAAAGTAAAGATTATGCTATTCAGTAACCAAAGGTATACCATGTACTGTAGGGCCTACATCATGAGACTGTAGACGGATGACATCCCTCATGTTCCCAGACCAGCAGTTGCATGTAGACTGACTGGGCAGCTCTTAGCCAGAGGATCTGCTTTTGTGAATTGGATTAACTAAATTGAAACTTGATGTAAAATGTTACATTACCATTCAATAAACAGATGCATCAATGATAATTGTTGCTGAAACCATAAAATAGATAGATGCATCAGTGATAATTGTTGCTGAAACCATAAAATACACAGATGCATCAATGATAATTGTTGCTGAAACCATAAAATACACAGATGCATCAATGATAATTGTTATTTAACCACGAAATGCACAGATGCATCAATTCTGTATGTTATTATACAATGAAATACACAGATACATCAATCATATGTGTTATTACACCATGATATTAACTGATGCATCAATTACGGATGTTAATATAGGCTAAAATATACACAGATGCATCCATTACGGATGTTGATATAGGCTAAAATATACACAGATGCATCCATTACGGATGTTAATATAGGCTAAAATATACACAGATGCATCCATTACGGATGTTAATATAGGCTAAAATATACACAGATGCATCCATTACGGATGTTAATATAGGCTAAAATATACACAGATGCATCAATTATGCATGTTAATATAGGCTAAAATATACACAGATGCATCCATTACGGATGTTAATATAGGCTAAAATATACACAGATGCATCAATTATGCATGTTAATATAGGCTAAAATATACACAGATGCATCCATTACGGATGTTAATATCGGCTAAAATATACACAGATGCATCCATTACGGATGTTAATATAGGCTAAAATATACACAGATGCATCCATTACGGATGTTAATATAGGCTAAAATATACACAGATGCATCAATTATGCATGTTAATATAGGCTAAAATATACACAGATGCATCAATTATGCATGTTAATATAGGCTAAAATATACACAGATGCATCCATTACGCATGTTAATATCGGCTAAAATATACACAGATGCATCCATTACGGATGTTAATATAGGCTAAAATATACACAGATGCATCCATTACGGATGTTAATATAGGCTAAAATATACACAGATGCATCCATTACGGATGTTAATATAGGCTAAAATATACACAGATGCATCAATTATGCATGTTAATATAGGCTAAAATATACACAGATGCATCAATTACGCATGTTAATATAGGCTAAAATATACACAGATGCATCAATTATGCATGTTAATATAGGCTAAAATATACACAGATGCATCCATTACGGATGTTAATATAGGCTAAAATATACACAGATGCATCAATTATGCATGTTAATATAGGCTAAAATATACACAGATGCATCAATTATGCATGTTAATATAGGCTAAAATATACACAGATGCATCCATTACGCATGTTAATATAGGCTAAAATATACACAGATGCATCAATTATGCATGTTAATATAGGCTAAAATATACACAGATGCATCAATTATGCATGTTAATATAGGCTAAAATATACACAGATGCATGCATTACGGATGTTAATATAGGCTAAAATATACACAGATGCATCAATTACGGATGTTAATATAGGCTAAAATATACACAGATGCATCCATTACGGATGTTAATATAGGCTAAAATATACACAGATGCATCCATTACGGATGTTAATATAGGCTAAAATATACACAGATGCATCAATTATGCATGTTAATATAGGCTAAAATATACACAGATGCATCCATTACGCATGTTAATATAGGCTAAAATATACACAGATGCATCCATTACGGATGTTAATATAGGCTAAAATATACACAGATGCATCCATTACGGATGTTAATATAGGCTAAAATATACACAGATGCATCAATTATGCATGTTAATATAGGCTAAAATATACACAGATGCATCCATTACGGATGTTAATATAGGCTAAAATATACACAGATGCATCAATTATGCATGTTAATATAGGCTAAAATATACACAGATGCATCAATTACGCATGTTAATATAGGCTAAAATATACACAGATGCATCAATTATGCATGTTAATATAGGCTAAAATATACACAGATGCATCAATTACGCATGTTAATATAGGCTAAAATATACACAGATGCATCAATTATGCATGTTAATATAGGCTAAAATATACACAGATGCATCAATTATGCATGTTAATATAGGCTAAAATATACACAGATGCATCCATTACGGATGTTAATATAGGCTAAAATATACACAGATGCATCAATTACGCATGTTAATATAGGCTAAAATATACACAGATGCATCAATTACGCATGTTAATATAGGCTAAAATATACACAGATGCATCAATTACGCATGTTAATATAGGCTAAAATATACACAGATGCATCCATTACGGATGTTAATATAGGCTAAAATATACACAGATGCATCAATTATGCATGTTAATATAGGCTAAAATATACACAGATGCATCAATTATGCATGTTAATATAGGCTAAAATATACACAGATGCATCAATTACGCATGTTAATATAGGCTAAAATATACACAGATGCATCAATTACGCATGTTAATATAGGCTAAAATATACACAGATGCATCAATTATGCATGTTAATATAGGCTAAAATATACACAGATGCATCAATTATGCATGTTAATATAGGCTAAAATATACACATGCACCAATCCTAATTGTTATTAAATCATCATATAAACAGGTGCATCCTTACTTTTGTTAGCTGGCATGAGGTAGCCAGGAAGTAGTTAAGTGGTAGCCTTGTTTTACTTGGGACACTATGAACCCATTTAGATTCCTTATAAGGTTACGATGTCCTAAGACTGTTCCAGGATCATTGGCTTTACCTGAGTCATTAACAAAGCATCAAATCCTCAGCATTCCCTTCAAGGACAGACTTGCTTGATAAAGATGTTAGTACCTACACTGACATGCCGTACTCATTGCAATAAAGAAGGTAAATATTCATAGAACTTGGTTTTCCAGCATCTTTACAACTTCTGAAATGCCACATAAGACATACTGACTGTTTAATGATCAAACAGTAAATATCATGGTTCAGCTCGATGTGTTTCAGAAAATGTTTAACAGCGTGAGCAAGCCTAGCTGAAGCGAGCACCAGATGCAGAAGACTTAGAATGTTTTTATTGCTAATGCAGGATGGTCCAGTCTCCTCTGATGAGGGAAACGTGGCGGATATGAACATAATTGAAAAACCACATACATGTGTGCATGTCAAGATGAATTTTGCTTTACTGTGACTTGATGTAACAGCCTGCATATTTTTGTCTCCGTTTTCAGAAAAATTAGAAATATAACTCAATTACTTGTGTCCAGCAGAGGTGATAGATGAACTGCGTTCACACTTCAGTATCTGTTGACTTTATATGTACGCACATGCTGCCTGGGGATGTGTATTGATTTTGAATTGTTGAAGCACACCTGGTTGCACTTGCAACAATGTAGGTTGTTGTTGTATAGCTAAGTGTCTAACTTTGATGTCACTTTGGTGTATTATAATTGAATTGTGAATTTTATGAATTTCTGAAAAGGGTTTGAAAGACAGGTCTTGAAATATGAGTGTTAGAACTAGCCTTGAGTTAGTGTTATAAGGAGATTCATATGTTGGGGGTGGTCTCAAAAGTTCTTCTGGTAGTAGAGCATGTGTACTGTATTGAATTTATCGTGTTGAGTATGTTAGTGAAGAGTAAGGATAGCAAATGGATAAGTGTTTATTGTGGATATGATTTCAGAAAGGTGAATTAATTGGTTAATTAGTTTCAAGACTGATCAGTAACAGAGTATGTGGCATATTTTGGGGAATTTCTCCGGAGTTACAGTTCTTGGCTGTACCAGGATCCGTTGATCTTGGACTTGAATCCCAGAGTTGCCTTGACTTTGACTGTTGGACTGTTGCTCTTGGCTTCATCTACTGTGAGGGGCAGTGGGGTAGCCTAGTGGTCAATGTGAAGTCCCGGGTTTGATTCTCCACATGTATACAATGTGAAAAGACCATTTCTGGTGTCTCCAGTTGTGATATTGCTGGAATATTGCTAAAAGCACCATAAAAACTGATACTCACACACTCATCTGCTGTGAAGAGTCATCTTATGATATATTCCAGCTATTAATCTTACATTCACCTGGCTATGCAACATTCTGTTCACTGTGTTATACAGAGTTATATCCACACTCTTATTTCACTCTGAAAATGTATATATTCACCCAGATATTCTGTTCCTCATGTATATTTATTTGGGAACCGGATCCTATATCCCATGCCCTTTCTGCATGTGTGCAGCTGCATAACATAAACATTATCTCAGACAGTTTGAACAAGGCTAAAATTCATGGTCACAATTTGCTACATGTCAAGCTGGAATATTTATGGTGTGGTTGTGATATGTTGAATACCTTGTTGGCTCACAGTGCTGTTGACAATGAGGTGTTCTTGCAGAAGCTTGTCCATGGACCATGACAGCAGGTGTCTTACCGAGGATTCTGACAAAACCACTTATCATAGTAAGTACTTCACGGAAAAATCTTCAAGAGGGTCCAGACAGGAGGACCACTAGTAGCAGTGAGTCAAATTATGGGCCTTTATTTCCATTTTTGTGAACAGGTTTTTCTCATCATATTTAGTCAATGCACAGTGGAACTTTGTCTAAAGTGTGAATTGTCTTGATCAGAATGCAGATGTCTTTCTGTCTGGGGGAAACATTGGGAAAACTTGTTTTGCTTTTGTTTTGTTCTGCTTTTGTTTTGTTGATTTGTGTAATTCATATTGTGCAAGGAACTCTTGACTGTTTTGTCTGATTGTGAACAAGAGTCAAGTTATGTTTTGTGCTAAGCAGACTATACCCCATAGAGACCCTCTTGCAAGGTCACCAGAGAGGGTCAGTTGTTTGGGGTGCTATAACTCTGTTTATAATGTCCATGACAGGTCAGACAGACATGATCATACTGGTTACAGTGCTGTCCTGGTTGTGTTACTGATAACCTCCAACCCACTCAATTACACTTAAAAGTGCTTTCCAGGTTTCAAGGTTTCCAGGTTTCCATGGTTTCCAGGTCCATATCAATGCTTATTGTAAATGTCTGAACCAGGATTCACTTCAGGCATTGTTGATGTGATATAACTGAAGTACTGCGATAGCAAAACTCCCAAGTCCTCAAAGTGGATCTGGCATGACCCCTTGGGGTCTGTATTGGACTTGGCTGCCAACCCCACCCGTCCCCACCCCACCCCCAGCTGTTGTGCATCTCTCAGTCATACTACTGTACCTTTCTGCAAAACACTAAATGTTACTAGCAACTCATAATTTTCTCAGGAATCTCTAAACTGAATTGGGCTCCGGGGCCCCGTTTCACAAAACTCTCGTAAGCCTAAGGTCTCGTAACTTTTCCCGTAGCCTTTGCACCCCCCATCTTACAGTATGCCAGGTACAAATGCTACGAGAAAAGTTACGAGACCTTAGGCTTACGAGAGTTTTGTGAAACGGGGCCCTGTTCATATAAAAATGGAGTTTGTGGTTCAGGGCTTGCAGATTTTGTTGGTGTGGACAGAATGTTGATAAGAATGATATTTGTTAAAGCGGATGGTACTATTAATCCTATAGAAAGTGGACTTCAAAGTGGTGTCTCACACAGTCTAGGAGTGTGTTTAGTCATGATATGACTTTATTTAAACACCCGAGATGGCATATGGCAGAATAAACACAGTCTGCCCACTGTGTCCCGACATGCATTAAGTAGAATATGTGAATGGTGAAATGGTCAGGCTGACATATTTCTGAATGAAATACAGAAGAAAAGAAGTTGGTGCAAATAAGATATATCCTTGACTCTATAAATGCGTGTGTTCATGCATGTGTTTTGCATGTGTGCGTCTGTGAGCATGTCTTGTGTCTACCTTGTGTGCATGTCTGGATTAACCTCTCTTCAGTTCAGTCACTCATTGTATGTTTATCATTTGAAAGACCCACAGAAAGTCTTAAGCTTAAACTGCCTACGAATGACATGACATTTTAGGGTTACAATCTTATCTGTGCGCCATTAATACTTCAAACCAAACTCACTGAGTCTTAGTACAGAGGAGTATTCTTCATACGTTTTTATAGGAAGTACAAAATATTTCACCGTTTAACACTGATGTAACAGACCTATTTCCGTTTCACAGGAAAACCTTAGGCCATTTCATTTTATGTAATCATTTTATGGTTGTGACAAGTCTCTAGGGTAAAATTGATAGTTTAAATGATAAGTTCTACAAAATAATAAATAGCACACTGGGGTCCACTAATGAAAAGTATCACTGCCATGAGTTTACTTTTGTGTGGAGGAAAGCAGGTAAGAGTTGTCTGCCCTTGGTTATACAGCCAGAAAATTTACTGAAGCATTGGGTTGCTACAGATGTGGGACTGGGCACATCACACTGTTTATTATTTAGTTTAACATAATTTAGTTTTACTAATCTACTGTGTAGTTTAACAGATGACACTTCCGTATGATAGGAAGTAATATTTCTCTAAACACATTTTAAAGGATTTGTCATTAATTAATTTTTTAATTCTTTGTTAACTAATAGATTAACTGATAGCTACAACAGCTGTTGTACCAACTACTGTTTATAGTGTAGTCTTATTTTTGTGTCAATTGTCAGAGATTTTACATCATGTCATATTATACATGTACCTTTAGACCCTTCACCAAGTTCTGGGCTGAGTCTTGAAATATTTCTAGGTTCAGTTTCTGTGATTATTTCTCTGTTTCATAATTCTTGTCATGGGCTAAGGAGCCCTACTTTATTTTTCTAATTTATCAACATTGTTTATAAATTATAGAATAGATGCTTGTCGTAAGAGGTAGCTTACAGGATCGGGTGGTCAGACTCACTGACCTGGTTGGCAGGTATGATCCAACTGCATAGATCGATGCTTATGAAGAGGGTCACTGGATTGTTTGATCCAAACTCAGATATTTACAGCCTGCTGCCATATAACTGGAATATTGCCAAGTAGGGTGTTAGCAACAAAGAACAGAGAACTGTGTCATTTCAAGTATTGGGAATTGTTGTACCGTGATGACAAGATGGCATGATAGCTTACGGCCTGTGTTGCTGTGTTCAGTTGTTGAGGTATTGCAGCTTAGACAGTTGGACATTCATGGTACAAGTTGGACACCTGTTGATTTGCGGACATTTCTCAGTTAAGCTGGGAATAGAATCTTATTTGATTTATTGTTGACCAAATCAAATCTGCTGAGGAAGGATGGAAGAGGGACATATTGGCTGTCGTAATATCATGGAAGCAGCGGTGCATGTGTTGTTGATGATGAGGAAGTTCCCTTCTGGCAGAATCATGAACAGGCTGGAAGGTACTGCAGATAATTATAAACATACTTGGAAAATTACTCAGATGTCAATTGTCCAATGTTTTGATACAGTACAGTGACGTGTCATGTGTGAAGGTTGCTGGTTAAAATATGTCCCTTCTTGGGTTGGCATTTTAAAAGTTGGTAAGTACAGCATTAAGAAACTTTACAACAACTTCTTTTATTTCATTGTAATAAAAAAAATAATACATATTAATAATAATATATCAGTATAACAAACAAACAAAAGTACAAGAATTGAAACAGCACTCATGGAATAAAAGAAGTTGTTATGAATAAAGTTTGTCAATACCTTGTCTTTCTGGGGATCGAGGTGGGGAAATCAAGTGGTTGAAGTGTTTGTTTGCTGAAGACCTGGGTTCCATTTCCAAAATGGGTAGAATGTGTGAAGCCTATTTCTGGTGTCCCCTGCCATGATATTGCTAGAATCTTGCTAAAAGGGGTGTAAAACTGAAACTAAACACTCACTCACTCACTCACTCACTCACTCACTCACTCACTCACTCACTCACTCACTCACTCACTCACTCACTCACTCACTCACTCACTCACTCACTCACTCACTCACTCACTCACTCACCTTGCCTTTTTCCAATGTGAAGGTTGTGCATCAGGATCCCAGTACCCCATGTTTATCCTCTGTGTGAATATTGTGGGTGAAAATTACCCACCAGTACCCCATATTTGTTGCCCATGCAAACGTGTGTGTTAGAATAAGACCCCGACACCTCATGTTAGTCTCCATTGTGAAGACTAGGGAGGTGTGTGTATTATGCATTAGTGGTCTGTCTACACAGGAAAGTGTTCTTTCTTTATGATCAAAGATAATGTGTAGAGTTTGCCTGGGATTACAGTGTGAGAACTTACAATGAAATGAACTGCGACGCTAGATTAAGACTTGCCAGTAACTCTGTAATTGCAGTAGAGATCTGTGATAAGTGGCACATGTGGTCAGTCAAGCGTGACATAGTAACAATTGAAGTAGGAAGGACAAGGAATGGTCTGGTCCACTGTGTGTTATTCTCCGTCACATGCCTGCATTTGTACTGTATGTAACGCAGAGCGCGGTGGGATCGGGTGTAACGTCAGGGTCTTCATTGTACTTGTCCGAACGTTTTACAAGTTGTACAGTGCTAACCTACCAACATACTAGCGGCAGTGTAACATGGATATATATCTCAGATTCAGACACTTCAAGGTGAATATGAACCAACCAGTTCTCATTTTATTCAACCAATGTCGAGTGCTAAGGAAGGTCCTGTCTTGTATGTGTCTGGTATGTAGTGGCAGGAATTGAACCACTGACTGTCCGCTCACTGTGCAGATGCTGTATCCACAAGGCCATAGAAGCTGTCAGGAAGATTGAGAGCTGCAGTTATAGAACTCATGGTTCTGAGCTGCACATTCAGCAACAATATTTTCTTTGTCATCATCAAATCTGACGTGAAGATCTTGAAGTATCAAGAGTGGAAATTAGTACAGGATTGTAACCATATTCGTGACTTGACACTAACGATTTCAAAATATACAACAAAGAAATGGCTTCAGTATTCAAATAGTCACGGTACGGTACATATACAAGAGTTTTATCAGGTTATGCTTCCGACCCTTTTAAGCTTAAGGGGGCAGTTAAGTTGCGTATTGGTTAAAGTGTTTGCTCGTCACACAGCAGACCCTGCATAGGTACAGAGTTTGAAGACCATTTCAGGTGTTCCCTGCTATGATATTATTGGAATATTGCTAAAAGAAGTGTAAAACTAAACTGATTCACTCACTCATTAAAACATCAGTAAGATGTCGGTGATGCTGCAGAGACTGCGCGGACATGCTCGTTACTCCGAGTGGGGGGTGTTTGTTAGTGAGGACAGTTTAGACTGGAGTGAGACAGCTGCTAACGGCAACAGGTACATAGTATACGGGGACTCCGGTATGCCAGATTTGAGTCATGTTCCCAGGATGAAGCTGGAGGAATTCCTGGAGAGTGTTAAACGTGAGTAGCAGTGGCCTCCTCAGATAAATAACATATAAAAGAAAAGAAACACAACTATTTTTCTGATCTTTTTAAGAGAAGAGATAAACATGAACGCTTACTTTCATGAGATTCCATGTGATCGAAACTTGTGTTTGTTTTGCTGTAAGCGTTCATGTTTATGTCTTCTATTTATAAACATGGCAAAATATGTTGCCTTTCTTTTGCTGTCAGTATATATATGAAAAATGATGTTTATGAATAACACACATTTATTATGATCTCCATGTATCACTAATGTACCATCCCAAAACTGATGATACATACCTTGTTAGCCTGGCCTGTCTCATTGGGCCACTCACCACACCAACACCTGGCTAGATGTCCAAGTGCTACGTCAGCAAACATAAAACCAAACTGAAACAGATGCTGATGAAATAAGTAGTTATAGTATTTTATACTACTCATGGGAAATAACTGCATTATACACTGGTCAAACAGATAATACTTTTCTGACAATGATATAAGCAGTTTCAGCAGATAGTGACTAGTGGATACAACTTTTCATTGTATTAGGATGATAATTTAACCTGTTTATTGATTAACAAGGTCAGTCGAACATTTGTAAACTGAAATTAAATTATATCTAGTGCTGATCAATGGCCTGGATGCCTTTAATGTTGTCATGTGACCTGTGGTAATATTGTTGTCAGTTACAATCCCGTTAATTGATTGGATGGAAGGATCCGTCAGTGTATTACGAGGCATATGGAGGATAACGTACCTCATAAATATCACGGGAATCGCTCGTCTTATAGTTATGGTTGTACATTGTTTATTGGATCCGGCCAAATTAACACAACTACATAATGAAGAGAAACCATTTGTAAGGTCAAAGCTATTTATCTCCTAATCAAACGCTTAAGAAACAGAATGAAATTATTCTTTATAGAAGTGAATTTTTGTTCAATTCTGAAATCAGTAAAGTTATTTTGTTCCCTGTCAACTCTTCCTGCTGTCAATCCAGGTTAGGTCTTCAACAACTCATGCTTGTCATGAGGGGTGGCTAAGGTTATTAGGTGACTAACTGATTTGTTTGCTGCATGGTTCCCTGTCGACTCTTCCTGCTGTCAATCCAGGTTAGGTCTTCAACAACTCATGCTTGTCATGAGGGGTGGCTAAGGTTATTAGGTGACTAACTGATTTGTTTGCTGCATGGTTCCCTGTCGACTCTTCCTGCTGTCAATCCAGGTTAGGTCTTCAACAACTCATGCTTGTCATGAGGGGTGGCTAAGGTTATTAGGTGACTAACTGATTTGTTTGCTGCATGGTTCCCTGTCGACTCTTCCTGCTGTCAATCCAGGTTAGGTCTTCAACAACTCATGCTTGTCATGAGGGGTGGCTAAGGTTATTAGGTGACTAACTGATTTGTTTGCTGCATGGTTCCCTGTCGACTCTTCCTGCTGTCAATCCAGGTTAGGTCTTCAACAACTCATGCTTGTCATGAGGGGTGGCTAAGGTTATTAGGTGACTAACTGATTTGTTTGCTGCATGGTTCCCTGTCGACTCTTCCTGCTGTCAATCCAGGTTAGGTCTTCAACAACTCATGCCTGTCATGAGGGGTGGCTAAGGTTATTAGGTGACTAACTGATTTGTTTGCTGCATGGTTCCCTGTCGACTCTTCCTGCTGTCAATCCAGGTTAGGTCTTCAACAACTCATGCCTGTCATGAGGGGTGGCTAAGGTTATTAGGTGACTAACTGATTTGTTTGCTGCATGGTTCCCTGTCAACTCTTCCTGCTGTCAATCCAGGTTAGGTCTTCAACAACTCATGCTTGTCATGAGGGGTGGCTAAGGTTATTAGGTGACTAACTGATTTGTTTGCTGCATGGTTCTGTATTCCAACTTAACTGATGCTCATGATGTAAAGCACTATATTTCTGGTCCACATTTGATTATTTACAGACATCCATATGTAGCTGGGGTATTGACTGTGGGAACCAATCAAATCTTCTCTCATGATGCCGAAAAAAGATATATTATCTTACCTTCATGTCAACCTAACTATAACTATTTTGATAGCAGTTTTAAGCCTGTCAGAATATGGTTCACTGATTTAAAAATACAATCGAAAGACAGATGCCATTTTGTTTGCAAGTCGTATAGTGTGTAGCGATCTCCAAAATAAAATAAAATGGTGTTTTGTACATTTAACATGGCGGTAAGATCAATGTGTTGAATGCTACTCTCTTGTGTAATATGTGTGATGTACGCGTTATTGAGGTAGTGTCATCCGTCACCATGACGTTGTAACAAAGAGGCATGCATCAGTTCTGTTACCCTCAAGAGAAGCATACAACTTATAATATATGCAAACCGTGAAAAAGTGTGGCTTCAAAGTTATTACAGAAGGGTCATGACGTCATCTTTAAGATGGTTATAAGTGCTAACTCAGCGGAACTCCCTAGGGAGTCACTGTACACTGTGTTCACACTCTATTCCCTGTGATGTTACAAGTACACGCAGTTAAAGCCACATGCTATTACCACTTCATGCAACTTTGTTTTCAAATGAAAATTGAAAGGGAGTTTATTTTTAAAATCCTATTTCTTCAATGGATCTTTTCCCCCATGACACCAGTGGCCATCTTGCATGTTGCCATAGTAGCGATGGATGAACACTTTTCCCAGAGAACACAGCTTCCTGTCTGGCGCACTGTGTGTGTTCGACTGATAAAAAATTGTGAAAAAACAACACATTTGACAGTTTTCTTTTACATGTTAGCGACAAATGTAATTAGTGTCTCGGAGATAAAGGAAATTACATTAACAAAGTGCTGTATCGAAGTTGCTCAAAAAACCGTTTAACAATGTATATATAGACTAGTCTCATCTCAGTAACCTTTAACAGCTTTAACTTCAACTCATAGAACAGAACTTTAACAGGACTGTCCTCAGTAACATCTGTGTCATCAGCTCACACGTCTGCTACATTAGATAATCATAGTCATTGAAGGAGTGAAATAGTCTTATGGTTAAGGTGTTGGCTTATCACACTGAAGGTCTAAGTTTGATTCCCTGCCAGTGTGCAATACAAGAAGCCAGTTTCTAGCACCCTCTGCTGAAATGTTGATTAAGTGGATTAAACACTGACTCAGTAATTCTTATTCTGGTAACGTCAAGAGTGGGTTGTTACCATTATGTGGGATTGAAGAAGTGTTCACCACCGTTAACCCAAACTACCTGCTAGAAGATTAAGTTATGTGATCATTTTTATCCCACTGGGTACCCATTCTCTGCTGGGTGAACCAAGTCATTTCTGAACAGTTCACTTGCCTCAGGTGAGACTACACAGTCATGAAACTCTGAGGAATCATGCAGCTAAACATGGTCATCCATCCAAGGACCAATGCTGCTTCACCTCAACTGACTAGTGACCAGGAGCACCTTTCTCGAAGCAAATATTACTAAGGTTGACCTTGCGCACAACAGGATCAGTTAGCCATACTTGATGTAAGAAGTGACTAATGGCTTACCTTCCATTCTTTAACATTGCACTAGGTTTACCTTAGTGACTTATGATCACCTTAGTGATTTGTGAAAAGAGGCCCTGGACTGTATGCACAAGATGACATATCTCCAAGGATCCTTGTTTTTTAAATATTCATTAAATTAGTCCTGTAGAGGATCACATATTCCTCTCTTTAGACACATCATTGGTTTAATGGTGATTCATTTATTTAAATACACTAGACATGTTCAGTTACTGTCACATATATAATTGTTACATAATGTAGCCTGCAGACATCACGCTTTCTTGAATGTTTCCATGAATCTGTCTAAAAAAAAAATTGTAATGGGAAATACAAATTCTTTCCTGTTGATTATGGAGATCCAATCATAAAAATCTCTTGATTTGTTGTTGTATTTTGTTGTTAATGGATATACTTGAAACGGTGCCAGCATGGTTCCAGGAAGAGAAATAGCTACTTTGTCTCAGACAGACCCAGTCACTCATTCTCTTCTGATAAACAGCTTGTTTTATATGGGAATAGTTATTGAATTTATCCAATCTAGGTACTGTACTGTGAGCATGGAAGGATCAGGTACTTATTTCAAAGTTGACGTGATTCAAGCGGATTGATGCTCAGGGGAGATGACGTAGGAAGGAATATGTCCAGTTTATGAATTTAAGTACATACATTCTGAAAGTAGTTTGTTAAGGGGGAGGGACGACGTCCATCATGAAATCTTGATCATATTGTAAATAATTGATATTATAAGCTGCAAGTGTTAGAAGCTTTTAGCACATGTGCAGTACTTGCCCTATAAATTATACTGGTTTGCCTCTTATAGAGAGAAGCCATGTTTGGGAGCTCCACCTGCTTCCGCCATTTTCCTTCTGTCTTTAGACCTGTAAACTAAGGTTTGATTTGCTGATAGACATTAAAATTTGTTTAAACTGTGTAATAAAAATATAACAACGCTTTTAATTCATGCTTTACAATAATATGCCTTCACTGAAACATATATTGTAGATATTACATGTCTGTTCTGACAAGTGACTTTCATTGCATGTAAGTTCATTTGGTAGGGAACTTCACTGTGTGAGGGATGGTGAGGCAACCTAGTGGTTTGAGTGTCCGCTTGTTGCACTGAAGACTGAGTTCGATCCCCCACATGGGCACAATGTGAAGCCTATTTCTTGTGATATTTTTGGAATGTTGCTAAAAGCTGCATTAGACTAGACTCAATCATCTTCATGACAGTGGAAGTTGGGAGATTCTCTTTAACAACCCATGTTTGTCCTTTGAGTTGACTAATGGTAACTGGGTCCACTTTTTGCTCTTGTATCTTTGTTTCTTAGTTCAGTGCTTATGATGTTAGTCACTTAATTGCACTGGTCCAGACTTGATATTTTTGCAGTAGCTTGAAGATTGTGAAGTGAAGCTATTTACAACAAAAACCGAAGAAAAATCGTCTTAATATTTAAGACAGTAGACTGAGAAACTTAGTTTTCAACAACCTAAACCAAATTAGCCAGCACCGTCATAAACCCCATTTAAGGATGGTGTAGGTAATTGTGTTTGTATTTCATTGTGTTAAGGTTCCTGTGAATATCCAACAACATTCTTCCAGTGAATTGTTGAGTGTTCGTCTTTCTTCACAATCAGTACAGGAGTGATGCTGAGAAAATCTGACAAAATGTCACTGACTTTTATGAGTTTCAGTCCTGTACACATGTAGTGGCGTAGGATACGTTGTGATCAATAACACAGATAAATATTTCACAAAACACAATTGATTTTTACCAGGAGTATTAAGTTACAGTGCTTTGCAGAAATGAGATCATTGAGATAAACTTGTCAACACAACAATAAAAAAATGCTGCTTCCCACAGGTTTGGGAAACGCTTTGTACATCTTAAGATCTTGAACTTGAAAAGTGACACAAAATCACACTCACTCAAGTCACAGGCTTTTGTCAAAATCACATGTTGTGTTGAGTGGAGGTCATGCTGTCAATCTCTGGTTTGCATGGGCTTGACTTACTTTGCTGACTCCTTGATCTGGGGTACTGCTGATAACAATGTGCCCAAAACCCTCTAATACCAGTATTCTACAAACTCAGAAAGCTTATATTTTTTAATAAAGCAATTGAAAATATTTTTCGTTTCTTAAAAAATCTACATAAACAAACATGTATCTATCGTTTTTAAGATACATGCTTTTTTTAGATTCTGGCAGAATTTCTCATGTATATACAGATATGAATATTCCTACAAGAGGGAGAAATTATGTGAAGACATAATGATAAAACCCTTTAAAAAACCTACTCATATCAAATTCAAATGAAAACATGTTTCACAAATCCATATTTTCAAATAACAAAGAATTATATTATTATATTCAGGTTTGACCTAAATAAGTAAATAATGATATGTAAACATATCGCTTGCCTGGAAAAATGAATGAATTATTGATAAATATTTCTAAACATAGGATTAATAAATAGTTGATGCACTGTGTATGACAGTTTCAGGGAAAGTCATGACATGGTTATTGTGCAGTCTTCAGTAGTCTTGTTTATGGGCGGTAGAATTTGGTAGGCTGATGGAATTGTTATTTTCAATGCCTTTTCCATTTCTACATATAAGTCGACCTTGTTTGTCTGCTGTAGACTTTTTTAACCGACCTAAGGTAGCTCAGATAATATGAAAACCATTTAGCGCTAAATGCGGTGTGTCAACCATGATTTGAGAGTGGAGCTTTGGACTTAGCAACCAGACATGGATAGTATTTTCTAAATTGTTTCTCTCTCAGTTGACTAAGCAAATATTTGGAGACAAAGTTTTGAATGTCCATAACGTGACTTTGACTCAATTAATCAGAGTACAGCCATGTTGAATGTTGCTGAATTGTCCAAGGGTAGCTACTTGCAAGTGTAGCGTAAGTTACCACGCATCGTGCATGTTTTCACTCAAGTGGGCCAATCTAAGGGGCTGAATCAATACAACCAGAAGGGAATTCTTCTCCACTGAAATGCTAGCTGTGTCAACGCAGGTGGACATCAATATATAGCGAATTGTTAGTTTACGATGTATGGCGAAATGAAGTGGAGTTGTAGTTCATTCAAGGAATGTGCTCAAAGAAATGACAGCTGTGAAATGGAAGGACAAGTTTTTCACTTGTGGATAAAGTTGCTTATTACACAGTGTCTGTCTCCTGTTGATGGTTGTATGTGAAACTGTTTAGGGTATACACGTTCCTCCATTTACGATGTCAGCTTCAGAGGAGGATAAGGAAAATGATGAAGAGAATGAAGAAAATGAAGAATGTAAGTTTTTCTTTTCCCAAGTTATTACGAAGGTTCATTTGTTGAGTTTTATGACTGTTGTTAAGTTTGATTTCGGGTTATTAAAAAATTACTGTATTGGAAAGCCATTATTCTGTACACTATTTAGTCTGAGTTGATGTGATTATATTTAAAGGTTGTTAAAAGATATGTTTAAGATTAATGTAAAGTGGTGATTTGAGTGTAGGTGTGTACATAACGTGAGAATGTTCCATTTAATTCAGTTTTCAATTGTAACAGCAAGAATCTGGGAATCCAGCAGGTGTTTTGTCATCAAGTTGTCGCATATTTAGAAACAAGATAATAGAATGGAACAATCATGGTGAGTGAACAGTGAAAATCAATGATAATTTGAAAGAAGAATTTTTGAAATAGGCAAATGTCACTTTGTTATAGCGAGTTGGCTTTGATTCTGCTAATTGTTTGAATTTCACAAGATGTGAAAATGTTATGAGATAGATATAACTTGAACATTTTTAAAGTGAGCTGTTGATTTGATGACATGCTTGTTGTTGCAAGACAGTTATTTTTTTCTTCAAACCTGAGCATTGTAGAACTATGAGAAATACTAATTTGTAGAGCTTGATCATACGATAAAAGTTGATTAAAGATGGTGTAAGATGATGAAAGATGATAAAGGACGTTAAAAGCCGATGAAAGACGATGACAGACAATGGAAGGCCAGCACAGGTGTGAGGGTCATTACTGTATGGTCAGTGTGTTTCAGTAATCGACAACAATGGTTTTGTACAGGAATATAGATTCCAGCATTGACTATGATATGTATTATTCTGTTGCAAAGGGGTGGGGGTAGACTACAATAGTGCTACTGTGTCTCTCTTGACAATGAATCCATCATAACTCAAAACTAAGTCCTAAAGTCCAGATGCAGTGTTTGATGATAATGATACTCCTGGAAATATTTTCCTAGCGCCTAAGAACTAGGTCTGGTAGCCTAGTTGTTAAAGCAGTCGTTCATCACCCCAGAGACCCTGGTTTGATTCCTTGCATGGGTACACTTTCTGGTGTCCCCTGTTGTGATATTGCTGGAATATCGCTTAAATGGCATAAAACTAAACTCACTCACTCATTGTGCTGGGACATTATTACTTCTGTTTAAGCTGTCATTAAGATGTTAAAAGGTAAACAGTTTGGATTTGGATCTATTAAGTTGATTTATGTTTTCAAATAAGATAACAGTTTACTTGGACTAAATGTTACTCCATCAAGATATACATATCTATATTCAACGGCATCAGTAATGAAACATTTACGTCAATACTGCATCAGGGTTAGTTGTCTCCCCATTATATCGGAGAGGTTGTCAGGTCTATACACTGCATGCTTTCTCATCTCCAAGATAGTTGCTTTGTTAAATTTTAATTCAAACGACTTGAACATTATCTCTTTGACCTTTCAGCCATTGAGGCTGTGTTCAGCACAATTAATGCATCTAAGACCTGTAGGCCAGTGATATTTGAGTCGTAGCTTCCAATGTCTCCTCATGTTCAAATGGGTGTTTTGGAATGTTAATTTGTGTTCAGTCTTGTTTAAAGTTTATATATGGAATGTTTGTGTATGTTCTGTCCTAGACAAGTTAAGTACATCTTTTATAGCCATGAAGAATATTTGTTGTGAAGCTAGAAACTATTTACCTGTGACATGTTCTGTTGTGGGGAATCTGGGTGCTGTGTATTCTATGATTATTATGGATGGGGACCAAGTTCAAGGTCAGGTGGTCATGTGACCAGGCGATTGTTTAGCACTGAACAGATGTTGCCATTTTTACTCGTGCTATCAGCCTCTTTTTTGCCTTATCGAATCCTGCTTATTTCTGGGTTTCCACCAAATGGCTTGATTATCCCACCCTATTACAAAACTTTAAATTCCCTTATTCCCCATATGGGTGACAGTGTGTGAAGCCAATTTCTGGTGTTGCCCACCATGATGCTTCTGTAATCTTGTTGATAATGGCATAAAATCATACTCACTCACTCACTCACTCACTCACTCACCCGCACACCCACCCACCCACTCACTCACCCACTCACTCACTCACTCACTCACTCACTCACTCACTCACTCACTCACTCACTCACTAACTCACTCACTCACTAACTCACTAACTCACTCACTCACTCACTCACTACAGAGGGTTGTCCTTATAAATATGGTTCAGACAGTTTGTGAAGCAGCACATAATCTCAGATGTGCTGCAAAGGAACTCTGGTTTATGTTGACGAAAAAGATATGAAAGATTTGCATTTATATCAGTTTTCTGTCTTTGACAGTTGAGTTTATAAGTCTGACCACTGCTTGGCTCTGTTACTGGATTAGTTAGTTGCTGTTATGACTTGTCTAGTTGAAGTGACTCTTCAGAAAATGGTGGGAGTCACCGGATGTTTGAACTTTGATGCATGTGAATAGATACAGCATGTTCACAACTGATTACATGATCCTGGGATTGAGACACTTTTGAATGATAACTTTACAAAGTATTTAATTCCTCTCATCTGTTTAGATGATGATGATTTGGAGATTTAACTTGACAGAATGCGAATTTCACATACAGGTTCCTCATAAGATGGAGGTATATATACTCAAGGAATATATTTTGGAAAATAGTATCTATGACACAGAGAGTTTCAGTGCAAACTTTTGTTCTGATTTCATTCAAGCATTGCATCGATTTACATACATTGTAGTTTTAACTTAAAAAACCTTTTGCTCAACCAATAACTTGAACACCTTTGATTGTTTAGTTTTCAAATTTGGGGATCACATGCTGTATCCATAGCAGAGGTGCAGGGCAAAATTATATTTTGACAGTTTTCCTTTATTGAGTATTATTGCAAATTCCATCTCTTGAACTTGTGAAAAAGTCCTTCATAAAATTTGTGCAACCAGTAACTTTACCGTCATGGAATGGATTTTTTCAAACTTTACGATGGCTTCTTTGTTAATACAAAAGACACTGTGGAAGGTTTGACAGAAATCTTTTGTTTTTTTTCAAGAATAATCACAGTTAATTGTTGTTCAGATGTGGTTTGGTGTCACAGCTGAGGTTATTGGTGAGCCTTGCTCACATTTGTTTGCATGCATATGTTATTGGAATGTGATAGCAGTTAAGAATATTGTCAGGAAATCAGTATGCTGTTTGTTTCTTGATTTAGGCCCCTCTAAATGCAATATTCAGTATATATGGCAGCAGTCTTTGACCAGTTATGTCTGGGCCACACAATCCTGTGGTTAATGTCTTGAGCATGCAACTGGGACATGATCACATACATCAAGCCAACTGCAGTGCAGCTGATCAGTTGAATCACGTCATATGCCAAACATTGAAAGCTGGGAAGTGTTTGTCTCGCCGTGTATCCTCCTGGGTAGCCAGGTCTTGATCTCAACAGAACACTCATAAACATTTGTGTGTTCATATCAATAGTTAATCCACAAAGAAGAATCAGGGATGGCAGGGCTAAGTGTTTCTCTGTGGTCCCTGGGGCTTCAGATGATGGCTGACTGATGCATGGTCTGTCTAGTTGGTGCTAGCATCTTTATAATAATAGGTGACGATGTGGTAAGAAGTGGGAGGGATGTATATAGGTGATAACACTCTGGTCTGTTGAATGGCTGTGTGTATATTGGTGATAACACCCTGGTCAGTTGAAAAACTGTGTGCATATAGGTGATAGCAACCTGGTCTGTTGAACGGCTCTATGTATATTGGTGATAACACCCCAGTTTGTTGAATGGCAGCATGTATGTTGGTGATAACACCATGGTCTGCTTTTGTAAGTGTGTATATTGGTCATAACACCCTGATCTGTTGAATGACTGTGTTTATATTGGGGATAACACCCCAGTCTGTTGAACGGCTGTGTCTACACTTTTGATAACACCCCAGTCTTTTGAACGGCTGTATGTATATTCGTGAAGTACAAAATCATATGGAATCTGTTTTGAGGTTGCTTATGTTAATAGCCGTGCATATTTTTGGTTAGGCCAAATAGACACTCAGTGTTTTTTTATTCGAAACATAGAGATTTATCTTCCTATGTGACAATAAACTTTTGATCTGTCCCTTTGATTATTACATTGTAATATGGCATTGTCATACTGCTATTCACTGTACTGTCATATTTGATAAAGTCCCATTTAATATTAATGCCATCTCACATGAGCTTTTGCCAATTCAGCTTCACAATATCATACTGAAATATTTGTATTGATTTCAAACACAATGTAGAACAGGTTTAGAGTAGGAATGAGTTTTTGCATTTTCAGTTTCCTTTGAATGAGGATTACAAAACTGGCAGAATGTTCTTTGACTGCCACAAAACTGTCAGAATGTTCCATGACTGCCACAAAACTGTCAGAATGTTCCATGACTGCCACAAAACTGTCAGAATGTTCCATGACTGCCACAAAACTGTCAGAATGTTCCATGACTGCCACAAAACTGTCAGAATGTTCCCTGACTGCCACAAAACTGGCAGAATGTTCCATGACTGCCACAAAACTGGCAGAATGTTCCATGACTGCCACAAAACTGGCAGAATGTTCCATGGCTGCCATCAAAGAGCTGGAGTGAGTGAGTTTATTTTGAAGTGAATTTTAGCAATATTCCAGCAATATTATGGCTGAAATGGACTCCAGAAATGTGCTTCACACATTGTAGGCAAATGAACCCAGGTTTTTAGTGTGACAAGCGAACACTGTAACCACTAGGCCACCAAGTGCACATCAGTCAGCCGGGAAGTACTGCATTCTGTGCTGCAGAAGTATATTCAGTGTCAAATCACTGAAGTCTTCAGCATATTTGATTGTGACAGATTTTCTCCCCACTGACTTTAAGTATGACATCCCTGTGTCAAGGTCCTCTGCTGATTGTATTTAGGAATGTCAGTATACTGATCATCACTGGCGGCTTTGCTCATGGAAGAAGTATCATTTATGTGAACTTTTTAACACAGTCTCATTGATATATTTACAACCAACATGGAGTGAGTGAGTAAGTGAGTTTAGTTTTAAGCCGCTTTTAGCAATATTCCAGCAATATCATGGCGGGGGACACCAGAAAATGGGTTTCACACATTGTACCCATGTGGGGAATCGAACCTGGGTCTTTGGCGGGGCGAGCGAACACTTTAACCACTAGGCTACCCCACCACCCCACCAACATGGACCAGTATAGATTGTGTATATGAGTCAAAATAAACTGAAAATCGTGAAGATATGGATATGTTATGTAGTCTTAGCTGTGTCCTCACAGTGATGTTTTGTTGTTGCACATGAAAAGTGTTAAGTGCTCTCTAATGGAGCCTTGCCGAAAAGCTGCTGAAAATCTGAGTTAAGCAGTCAGTTCACTCACTCACTCACTCACTCACTCACTCACTCACTCACTCACTCACTCACTCACTCACTCACTCACTCAGTGATTGTGACTATGTGATAGATCGATTATGTATAATTTTCTGTTGAGAATAATTTCCATCACACAAGTCCTAGGTTTTCTTGCCAAATCAAATAATTGTTTATCCCCGGAAAAGTGGTATTCTCCGCTTCTGTTACAAGGAAAACAGAGTCCTGGAAAACATATCATTATGCACCTTTTGTGATTTCTTCCAATGATCTGCAGACATTAACTGTTGTGATTTCTTCTGATGATCTGCAGACATTAACTGTTTCGATTTCTTACGATGATCTGCAGACATCAACTTGCGATTTCCTCTGATGATCTGCAGACATTAACTGTTGTGATTCCTTCCGATGATCAGCAGACATTAACTGTTGTGATTTCTTCTGATGATCTGAAGACGTTAACTGTTGTGAGTAAAACCACTTTGATGTTTTCAGTGTCAGACATTAAACATTTGCTGAGACGGATAGTATTATGTTTTGAGAGTTTGTGTAGAAAGCTGCTTGTTTTAGTTTAAACTATAGCTTTAGCCTCTGACCCATTCAGAGCCATTGGGTAGCCTTGTGGTTAAAGTGACCCAAATTCGATTTCCCACAGGGTACAATGTGTGAAGCCCATTTCTGGTGTCCGCAGCTGTGATATTACTGGAATATTGCTAGCAGCAGTGTAGCACTAAACTCACTCACTCCCTCTAACCTTTCTTTTAGGGAAGTCAGACTTGGGAATCAGGGCCTAGATTTTCGAAGCTCTCTTAGCGCTAAGTTAGTCAAAGTCAGTATTAATGTATGGCACTTACAACTGACTGTCTTAACGCTAAGAGAGCTTCGAAAATCTAAGCCCAGAACTTGTACATACCCTTAATAGTATTTTTATGAATATATATCACAGTAGGTTCTGAACATACTGATGTTACGGTTTCAGGATATTTTCATCTTGGTGTCAGAGTGTGCATAAGTGAAAAGTTGAAATGAAATTGTGATAATCAGATGTTATCAACTTGATTTTTGTGATAGAAAAATAGAAACTAATCGCAACTGATTTCTTGAATATAATTGTTTGTATGACACATGTGTTGTGACCTGAATGTAGAATGTGTCTATGATGTGTTGTGGCCACGACAGCATCTAACAGTAAGGCTGACCCATGATTGTATGAAAAGGCCAGTGTATGGATCCCATTTCATTCCAGTTCTTAGCAGTTTACAAGTGAAATAACACATGTTCAATACATTGTAGCACATTTTGCAACACATGAAAGAGTTTTGCAATACATTGCAACATGGAAGCAAGGCGACTTGCATCAGGACTTGGGGTCAGATTGGTAAATCCAGGATTTATAATCAGACTTTGATTAGTTTCCCTGAATATACTGAGACAATGACACAGTGTGAGATAGGACATTTATAGCAATGTCCAGGGCTTGACCGGTAATTAGAGCTGACTAGTGAAGCATCCCTCCTGGCCCTGTGTTTACTCACTGCAGGCATATTTGAAAGCCAATTTCAAATCAGTCAAGCCTGTGAGTGAGTGTGTGAGTGAGTGAGTGGATAGATGGGTAGATAGGGTAGATAGATTGTTGGTTGATTTTGATGCAGGCTTAATGGATATTCATTCCTATGGGGCTTTGGTGAGTGAATGATTTTTTATACCACTTTTGTCAATATTATAGCAAGATCACTGCTTAAAAAGTAGTGAGTGACCATCATTATCATAGGGGGATCTAGAAGAGGGGTGCAGGGGTGCACACCCCACCATTGTCCTGGAATTTTGTTAAGTGACCATTGATTGAAACTCAATGAAGTGTGCACTCCCCCTTTTCTCAATAGTGTGCCCCCTTCTTTCGCAGCAAGAACCTGTATCCGTATCATCAGGTGAACCTGAAGAAAGGGCAAGGAAAAGGTCAGAAATGTTGTGACATACAATTAACAAGAACTTGTCATCCATATTATTTGTCTTTTACTTGGGTTTACTGTCCTTGAAGCAAAGAACACGTTATACCAAACTCACTCAGATGAGGTGGGCGAGCTCTTAAGTGTAGTGAAGACATTCACTGGCTGGTCCATTTACTAATTAGATCATCTGGCTTTTTGTTTATGGCATATAAGCCTGATAGGTGTTCTGTTCAAATTGACTGTGGTCAGTGAAGTTATGTATTGCACATTGTCATTTGCAAACAGGCAGGCACACCCAGACGTGTCAATGAAACAGACATTATAAGTTCAGTGGTCACAAGCTTAAGGTCATGGGTTGATGTACCCTTGATGATTGTGTATAAATGTAAACAAAGATCGAGGGTACATTAACCCAAGGGCCCCAAGGGACCAGTGAACAACGTGTTTATCTTACAGAACACCTCAATGTTAATTTTGAACTGTTTGAAGCAGAGGTATCAGACCGTACGCTTTAGCCAGCCTGTGTGAATCAAATGATTCGAATCTCATATCTTGCTGTTTTTCCCCCGGAGATATTATCTTAGTAAAATCGCCAGGAATATATTTGAATGTTTTGTGAAAATTTATTCATTGGAATGAGAGGCAAACCTTTTCATAACCATCGCTAAATTTCGCAGACGATACAACAAAAACAACTTCAGAGTTATCTCCCTTTCACCAATTTCCATTCGCAAAATGTCGGTAATTTCTGTGCATCATGCGTGATTCAATGTTAACTAAGAGAGAGAAGTAATGCCACAAAGTGCTGAATGAGTTGCCATTGACAGCGGGGTACAATGCAATGTACCTTGCTTGTAAGTGGGTTACACTGAAAATAATAGAAGAGTGCTTAGCCAGTCAGAAAACGACATTTATGTGTGAGATAAGAAAATGAGTTTTGTCTGTATCACAATCAACATGCTTTTTGTGTAACAAGTAGGTTATTTACTTGTTTGTGTACACAACCAAGATTAGACAACTCCTGCTCATGACCATATAATCTGGGCACTCTCTTTCATCTTTCATAAGTTGCATGAACCCATTCACTAAGCCCAAGATGATGATCTGTTGTTAGGGAATCAGTATCGATAAGGGGCTGAAAATGTAATGATGGGGAAATAGTGTTTGTAAATGGGTGAATAGGCTGATAAGGAAAAGATCAGTTTGCTGAATTTTCAGCTGAAATGAAATGGAGTGCTGTATATGATCTTGAACACCAGTGCAGCCATGTTGTAGGAATTGATGGATCACTGGTTGATGGCCATTTTGTTTGAACCATACACCTGGAAGTATATTAAGCAACCCCTCATATATTTCATGATAGTAGACCAACTGTTAACCATCGTTAAACATGAATGGGACTTTCTTGGACGCCATGTGAGATTGAGAGAACCCCTCCTCCAGAATCTTGCACAGCTGGAAGCTGCTTTGCCTGAAGAATGGCGGCAGTTGCCACTTGATCATATGAGAAGGTTTTATGGTAGCATGAGGAGGAGGATTCAAGCTGTCATCCAAGCATGTGGGGGACACACCCGATACTGATGCCAGACACATCAGCGGTTAACATGTGACATTCCTTGTGCATAATTTCTTGTAATAATTTCTTGTCAGCCATTGACAATGCTACGACCATACTTGGTCAGTGAGGATTTCCATCAAAATCAACAGTGACCAAATCACATTGGTTACACAATTACAACAATACAAATTGTAATCATTTTCTTGTTTTTCATTTGCCAGTATATTGTATGTTTCACATTCACTAAGGTTCCACTATCTTTTAAATAGTGAGAGAGTTACAGTAAGTTCTGATTCTCATCCTCCCGAAAATAGGAGGGTGTGTGTGTGTGTTGTGTGTGCTTAATTACTTTCCAGGTGTATAAATTATTTATTTACATTTTTCCTGAAAATCACTTCATAGATTTGAATAAAGTTGAAAAAGGGTTATGTTATTTCCTCATTATTGAGTTTGTAGCTAGAATGGCAGCATGGAAGCTATGCATGTCAACATCGTGATTTACTGTAAGTGACATTTTGTGAACTTCTTATGTCAGTCCCTAGGTAGTTTTACTGTTGAATGTTGTTAGGGTAATCTGAACTGAAGATTGCCATATTGATTACATTGTTTTTTGAACTAGGAAATAGAACTCCACTGTTTGGAGAGAGGGCAATTATAGATCAAGTTTTGTGATACTTATATACAATGTGAAAATAACCTGTTTTTCACAGGCTTGGTTGACAGACGGCGTAATTTTTTTTCAGTGGAGGTAAATCACTAGATTGTCTCGTTCAGACTAGTATAGAGGCCACTGTCTCCCACAGTGGGATTCTGCTCTGTGCAGAATGAAACATGTTGTAGAAAGACAGAAGAGCATAATTATTCATCTGAACTCGTGTGTGAATATGTCTGTATGCTTAATAGATTCTGTTTTGAAAGTAAAAATTTTGGAATGCTTGAATCAACATAATGAATGAAGCAGAATAAATAATAAATGCAAAGTCATGACGGTTATTTCACTGTATTGTCATCTTGCTTTCTGCCAAGGAGAAACTGTAGTGATCTCTCAACAGTTGGATGATGGCTTACAATGCATTTTGTAGAACATGAGAGCAGGGAGACAAGTCTTAGACACTCATGTCAACATGTATTTAATATTTTACATGTGAAATGGAAATAATCAATTTGTCAACAACATGCTCCTTGATGGCAGAGTAATAATATGTCATTGACTGGATTGAAAGGGAGACTATTCAGTAGGTTCTGAGGACTATTTCCTAACCAATCCAGCTTTGGCTACATGTGTGAAATTGAAACTTACTATACTCTTCGAAAAAAGTTGGGGAACTGCACTTTCAATGTGCGATTGTTGAAATTGGAAGATATATGGGATTGAATCAATGTTGATACAATAATAATGGATGCTTTGAGAATGCATCACCACATGGATTTCATTCAAAGCAAAGCTGTTTGTTCAGTTACCCCCTTGCTAGGTGACTGGAGTTTGACATGAAAATTTCAGGTTTACAATTTTCAATCAGTAGTGTGTGATTTGACCCTGAAAACCCTGACTATGCACAGATGCAAGAAAATTATCAGAAATATGGTCTACAGTGATTTATCAACCTGCCTGAAAAACATCAAGATCATAATGACGTCCCATGCATTGTGTTTGTGTCTGGTGATAACGTGAAATGATGCTGCATGCACAAGCTGAGGGTCATTGTAACCTTCCTCAATGGGTTTTCTTTCTGCCAGACTTGCTTTTGTTCTTTAGATAAAAGGAAACAAACAGACAAAGCATTGTTTACTGACATCACACCAGTTTAGCTGTGACTTCCATTTAGGCCAGTACTGGTTTCCCTTTGAAAGCTAAAACTCCCCTTGCTTTTATTAGTAAGGGGTTAATTTCATATTATACTGTTATATATTTTATATAGGGTAACAGACATTGGGTTTTTGTCAGTTCTAGATATCTTGTTCCAGGCTCAGAAGGGAGAAATCTTCTGTGTTTCTGTCTTTTATATATAAAACCACAACATATTCATTTCAGTATCAAAATGCTGAATCTTATGAACAGTTATTTTGGAGCCACATTTGTAATTAAAGTTATGTCCCTTTGTTTGTCTAGTGGACCGTCTGCTTGAAGAACTCAGTAAAGGTCAAGTGTTGTCGAAGGTCAAGTCACCCACCAAGCTGCTTCAGCGCAAGTTCTTCCTTGACCACCGGAACATGATTGTCCATTATGAGGGCTCGCAGAAAAAACTGAGGGAGCCAAAGAATGAAAGTAAGCGATCAGAATGTCAGTCTTATTGCTCACACCACTGAACCAATGATTTATGATACCAACTTTTAAAAAATATTCAAGAAAAAATGCATCCCCACTCTAGACCCTCCTCTGTATCCTCAAACTGTCCGCATGTATTGAATATTTTACATATACCCTGCCCAGTGCTTTCAATTCCTCAACTGCATCCCTTGTATGGATCCTAGACTGCATTTTCCCTCTGAATCACTGACTGCATCCCCTATCTGGATCCCTGATTGCATCTTCCCCTTGAATACCTGTATGCATCCCCAATCTGGATCCCTGACTACATCCCCTTTCTGAATTCCTGACTGCATCCCCTCTCTGTATCCCTGACTCCATCGTCCTCTTGAATCCCTGACTGCATCCCCTGTCTGATCCCTGACTGCATCCCCTATCTGGATCCCTGACTGCATCTTGCTTCTGGATTCCTGACTGCATACCTTATCTTGATCCCTGACTGCATCATCCCTCTGGATCACTGACTGCATCCCCTTTCTGAATGTCTGACTGCTTCCCCTATCTGGATCACTGACTGCATCTGCCCTCTGAATCCCTGACTGCATCCCCTATCCGGATCCCTGACTGCATGCCCTCTCTGGATCCCTGACTGTTTCCCCTATCTGGATCCCCAATCCGGACCCTAACCCCAAAAGTGGTGTTCTGATTAATTGAAATAATCAAAGATTGGTCACAGTGACCAGACAACCAATCAGTCGATCACGTTTTCTTTTAATCAAACACAAATGATTTAGAAGACTTGATGATGGAACGTATCCTGAAGTTGTCAAGGTCTGAAATCTTGTTTAATTCTCAGAACAGGTACTTGTCATGGCTGTATATTTCTTGAACACTCCATGGAGTTTATGTTCATGATCTATTGGTCCTCACTTCATAGTAGCAAGTTGCATCATGTTGTACATATCTGCAATAACAACCTGGACAGGAAAATCTCTAAAATGATGCTAACCTATTTTTGTCCATGATACTTCATTTCATGAAGCTGTCATCAGTGGCAAGATTGCAACCAGTTCCAAACACTCTACCTCGAATCTCCCCAGTGCCTCAACTGTATTCCTTTCTGTGGACACTCTTAATGCATTCCCTCTCTGTACCTCTCTGGATCAGTGCTACCTGTAAAAATTTAATAAAAAAACTCACATGCCATTAAGAAGGATGTAAGATGAATGCTGATAACTGTAGAGTATTCCTGTGTAATGTACCTGTGACATTTCAAAACTCTTCAGTTTCTGGAAATGTCTTCCACTTCAAAGCTGATCAGATTATATTTGATAAGAAAGAACTATGTCCTTGAGTGTGGGCAAGCTGTGGTAAATACGCGAAGGAATGCATAAATACTGAATGATATCCATATCTTAATTTTCAAAATGAAAAACAATGCATTTATATTTATATCTGTAGGAGTGAATATATACTGACAAAAAATAAGAGTATTGATGAAGGTCACACATTTAACTGGTGATTTTGTTTGTTTGCTTGTTGTTTAATGCCACACTTAGTAAATAACTGAGTTTTGCCCAGGGACACCAACAATTGACCTGACTTAGAAGATGGGGCAGGGTGGATGGGGGTTTATGGTGGGGTGTGCATGGAAGTATATTTTAGTGGAAAAGTTTGAAGTCTTTTACACATAGTTTGTCATTTAAATACCGTATATATTATAGATAAGCTAGACTTAAAGGTTTGAGTCCTAACTTGGTCCTTAGGATCAACTTTGTCATGGTATTACCTGCGTGGGGTCCTGATCGTGGCTCTCTCAGATTCACTATAGTAGTAGCTTGGTCCAAACTCCATTATTTCCAGACCGCCGCCATATGGCTGGAATATTACTGAGTGTGGTGTAAAACTAAATGCAATCACTCCTTACTCTTGCTGCCATGGATTAATTGTAGTACTATATTCTATATTCTTTAACTTCTTTCTATTAGTCCTGAGGTATAGCATTGTTTCATGGCTGGTTAATGTGTTTGACTCCAATGTTTTCCTGCCTTGCTTCTCATGACTGGTCATCTCAAAGACATCCAGGAGCTCTTCTATATCTAGCATGACCTTTGACGATGATACAACTGTCTGATGTCGATGCCTTGATGGCAGCTGGCTGACATTGAGTATTGTCTTGTTTCTTGTGATTCCTGATGATCAAAGTATAAAAGTACAATTGTCCTACCCACCTGAAGCCTCTCATATCACCAGTTGATCTTCACACAGATCCTTCAGATGGGGTATGAATACAGTAGGGTCGCATCTTTACCATTGAGAGCTCAGCAGCTAGTCAGAACCACCCCCTATGCATCTGTCTGATAGCCATAAATAATCACAAGCAGATTAGGCTATAATATATCAGTTATTGATTTCATCCAAATATTTCTGAATTAGGGGTGGTTAGAGATATTTTGAACAAATTTTGTTTAATATATCTTATCTGTCGATAGACAGTGATTTACAATAATGGTATATTTCATGAAGTTAGTTAACAAGTTTTTTTTAATGATGTTACATGGGTAAAGTGAGTGAAATCCTTATCTATATGATACATTAGGAACAGATGCCAACTATTGAAGACTGGTGGGGTGGCCTTATGGTCAAAGTGTTTGTGTGTCACACTGAAAATCCAGGTTCAATTTCTCACTTGGGTAGAGTTGTTAAGCCCATTTCTGATGTCTCTTGCCATTGTGTTGGTGGAATATTGCTAAACAAATAATGCTGGACTACGTGCTGACTGCAAGACTTCAAACCTTTGGTGGTCTGTAATAACACAGAACCTGTGCCGTCTGTATGAAGTGACCTACAATTGTGTATATGATAATTTGTTAGATATCATACATCATGCCCATCGTATCATAACAAGCGATTCTAGTCTGTCTGTTCAATGTCTTCCACTCTATAAAGGTTTGATTGAGTTTGGATTGTCCCATTTTGTTCATCTTACACTGGAGCCATTGTTCGATCACCATCTTGAGATGTGTCAGAGTAAATTGTTAATGGTTTAGTCTATATTCCTCTCTCTCTCATAATTCCTGCTGCATATTTGATGATTATTTAATATCCTGTACACAGAGGGCCTTGTGAATTTATGTATGTTAGCCAGGCACTGAATCAGTAATTAAAGGGAGCATGTGTCTTGTCTTCCTCAAGTACATCAATACAGCGTTAAGTGGCTGTATTCAGCATGGAGGGAACAGGAATATTATTATGTATCCCTGTGGAGAATTTAGGATAGAACCGATACAACTGATCTGCATCATCCTGTCTGTTATTAAGTAATGGATAGTCTGTGTTGTATCATCCCCTTTGTAGTAACGGAAGGTCTGCATCTTCCTGTCTGTAGTAACAGATGACCTGTATCTCCTGTCTGTAGTAACAGATGACCTGCATCCTAATGTCTGTAGTATCAGATGACCTGCATCCTGCTGTCTGTAGTAACAGATGACCTGTATCTCTTGTCTGTAGTAACAGATGACCTGCATCCTCCTGTCTGTAGTAACAGATGACTTGCATCCTGCTGTCTGTAGTAACAGGTCTGCATTCTCCTGTCTGACGTAACAGATTGTCTGTATCCTGTCTGTAGTAACAGATAATTTGTATCCTCCTGTCTGTAGTAACAGATAATCTGTATCCTCCTGTCTGTAGTAACAGATAATATGTATCCTCCTGTCTGTAGTAACTGATAATATGTATCCTCCTGTCTGTAGTAACAAATCTGTATCCTCCTGTCTGTAGTAACAGGTCTGTATTCTCCTGTCTGACGTAACAGATTGTCTGTATCCTGTCTGTAGTAACAGATAATTTGTATCCTCCTGTCTGTAGTAACAGATAATCTGTATCCTCCTGTCTGTAGTAACAGATAATCTGTATCCTCCTTTCTGTAGTAACAGATAATCTGTATCCTCCTGTCTGTAGTAACAGATAATCTGTATCCTCCTGTCTGTAGTAACAGATAATCTGTATCCTCCTGTCTGTAGTAACAGATAATCTGTATCCTCCTGTCTGTAGTAACAGATAATATGTATCCTCCTGTCTGTAGTAACAAATCTGTATCCTCCTGTCTGTAGTAACAGATAATCTGTATCATCCTTTCTGTAGTAACTGATGGTCTGTTTCCTGTCTGTAGTAAGTAATGGTCTGCATCCTCCTGTCTGTAGTAACAGATATTCTTTATCCTCCTGTCTGTTGTTTACAGATAATCCTTTTCCTCCTGTCTGTAGTAACAGATGGGCTGCATCACCTTGTCTGTAGTAACTGATGGTCTGTTGTTTTGTAGCTTTACAGTTATTAGTAACTAGAACCCCTTCACTCCGTGCTGGTCAGACAGACATTATCGTGCAGACAATCACAGACATTCTTCACATTCCAGCTTCAACCAACAGATCTGCTTTTGTTACACACATTCAAGCCACTTATTTGAAAACCTATATTCTTGAACCAAACCTTTCTTGACCTAACCCTTTCTTGATTAGAAGCAATATGAAATTTGACAATCGTAATCATTTTCAGCATGCAAGAATTTAATAGATCTTAGATTATGCTGTTCTAGTTGTGATTTAATTGTGTTTACTTTGCAGTCCGGATATCGAAGATTCGTGAGGTCCGAGAAGGAGAGAAAGACTACTCGAAGAAACTACAAGGACTTGATGTAAGAACGGCCCACCCAGCATGGCAAATTGATCATTTCCTGGCAGATATTGGCCCTTCAATACGTGTAAACTTAATGATTGGGCACATTAATATGGGTCCAAAGTGATTATTTTGAATGATTGCAGCCCCTACTACATGAAGGAAATAATATCATTGCTGTAAGATAGGGTATTATAATTCCATTATATCATATTGTGGGCAAAACTATATCTGTCTGCACGCTGTAATGTGTAATTCATTTTGATGCTATCAGGAAGTCTTTTTCACTCATCTAATAATGTTAATTGTTTAAATAACGTCATGTCAGTCTGTATTCTCAAGGGTTAAAGGTATTCTTAGACAGAACTGATTGAGATCACTGACTGATCACAAGCTGTGATCATTTGAAGTGTATGCAATCTGCCTTTATAAATCCCTTACGTAATATACTTACCACAAGAAACATTCTGTTGGAAGTGTGTACCAGGATTTTCTAATTACAGATGGTTCAATAATCACAGATACCATATACTGCTGGAAGTTTCTGTCCTGTTAGATTCATTTTGTCACAACCAAATAACTCCATTTAAATTGGAAAGAAGCTCTGTGGGCAGAAAGATTCAGAACCTAAACTTGAGGATAAATCTAGACTTGCTTCACTTAGGGGAAGGGGATGGACAGAAGGGAAAATAATGTGATTCAGGGAATGTGAGACAGACAATGTTGTGTTTAATCTTGGAAAATATCTACTGACCTCAGATACCCACTGGAAAAGTCTAGTGTTTGTGTAGATGGGGCAGTGGAGTAAGTGTCAGCTTGTGCCATTGTTGGCACATGGGTACAATGTGTGTGACACCCATTCCTCGTGTCTATTGTGATAGTGCTGGAATATTGCTAAAGATGGGATAAAACCACACTGACTCACCTGTGGATGATGTACTGATGAACTGATGATTCTCTTGTCTAGAAAAGCCTGTGTCTGGCGGTGGTGATGGGGGCCAACCACAAAGTGGTGTACCTCATGGCCCAGCGACAGGAGATCCGAGACATGTGGCTGCGAGGTCTGCGCTACGCCATCCAGAAGGACAAGTTGGCTGAACAACGCAATGAGACAGACAGATATCCTTGGGGCATTGACAGACATATGTCCTTGTGTTAACGACTAGGGCTGGAGTAATGTGTTCGGGAATAATCTTGGAAACACTGAGAAACTTCATCGAAATCTACATTTTAAGTTGTTCACTGGTCACGAGGGCGCCATGGGCTCATGTACCCCGAGGGACCAGTGAACAACGTATTTATCTTACCCAACACCTGAATTTTAATTTTTAACTGTTTGAATCACTTATGTTGAATGCGAGGTGAATCGCCAATTTGCAGACGACACAAGGTAAACAGATTTAGAGTTATCTCCCTTCCATCGATTTTCAATCGCAAAACATCCATGCTTCATGCGTGATTCAATGGTATTGGAGACAAAGAAGTACTACCATGAAGCATCTGAAGAGTTCGGAATTCCCAGTGGTATACATTGAAAATAATACATTGCCTGTAAGCGGGGTACATTGAAAATAGCAGAATAGCGCTTAGCCAATCGGAAAGCGACATTTGTGTGTGAGGTAAGGTAAAGGATGATGCACCCTCGATGAGGGTGTTTGTGTTTAAGTTCCCTGAGCCTGAAGAGCAAGGAGAACATAAACATTGAGGGTAAACCAAGCCATGGGCCACAAGGGACCACGACCAGTGAACAACAGTTTGTAAATTGCTGAGCTCTCAATGTTAATTCTGAATTGTTTTAAGCACAGGTACAAATCTTTTTGTGGTCATTGCCAGATTTTGCAGACATGAAAAAGAGAAGTTATCTTCCTTCCATTGATTTGCATTTGCAATACATAAGTAATTTCCGTTTGTTGTATGTGATTCAGTGTTATTCGAGTTACAAAATTACTGCCAAATGAGTGCAGCATTGATGCATGCACTGTCAACCCCAAGCTTGTCTGGTTCACATTCAGTATTTACTGACAGCTGGGGTATTGCTAAAATATTGCCCAGTGAGGTGTTAAACAACATACACACAATGTTCATGTGACATAGCTAGGGGCAATGCACAACCTTTGTCTTGGTGCAAAGAAAAGATTCATAGGTTGTTGGTTGTGTTGGAAATTTGATTTTTTGATTGGGGTTATCCAGTTATACCCCTGCAGAGAAAGTGTTTTGGATGAAAACCCACTGTTTGAGGATGAAGAAGTCATGTTTTGATCATAAGATGCCTTAGTTTTTACAGATAACATCCTCAACAATTGAAGATCGAGTTGAAATCTTTTGAAAGTGTAATTTGCTGTCTTTTAAAAATGATTAAATGATTAATGCATGTGTTTAAAATGATGAATAGTGGAACAGTTATATTACTGAAATCTATGCATTTTGGCAATGCTTGTTTTGACCTTGACCTTGACACATGGGTGCGAGAAGCATTCAACATGGCTGACAGAAATGGAGATGGAGCCTTGGACTTTGAGGAGGTGATGAAACTCCTCAAGAAGCTGAACGCAGATCTGAAGAAGGAGTATGTCAAGCAGATGTTTGATGTATGACCTGTTGGATCTTCTCAAATTATATCCTTAAGAGTGTCCTTGTGGAGTCCATTTTGCCATTTAATTTTATTTTCCATAAGAGAATTCCAAAACCAATTCCATTCCTCTCACATGAATCTGATGCTCCATAAATGCAGTATGCTCTTTCAGTGAGGCTAGAACTCAAACTCTTTATGTTAGATGCTGCAGAGTCTGGCTATATGCTACTGGGTAAACTTTATCTGTCTACGTGGACACTGTTAAAATGGTGCAGTTCAAGTATCAAAATGTATATAAGTATGTTCACTTCTTGGACATGCATCCTGTTTGAACACTGATGACTTTCTTCTTGTAGAAGGCAGACACAAACAAGAGTACCAAAAGCAAGGCTGTCTTGGACAGGAACGAGTTTGTCAACTTCTACCATGCCTTGACACAGAGGCCAGAACTGGAGGAGATATTTCTTCGGTGGGTGGCAGAGCATGTTTTCTGTTGTACGGGAATTTGGTTGGTGTCATGTGGGTAGATGGTGTGATATTGGGGGTATGGTGTTGTAGTAGGTAGATGTTGGTGAGGTATGGGTGGCTGGTGTCATGATGGTTGGCTGGTGTCACATTGGATGGATGGTGTCATGATGGATGGATGGTGTGGGTGATGGGTGGGTGGTGTTGTGATGGGTGGATGGTGTCTTGATGGGTGGATGGTGTCACATTGGGTGGATGGTGCACGTGTCATGATGGATGGATGGTGTGGGTGATGGGTGGGTGGTGTTGTGATGGGTGGATGGTGTCCTGATGGGTGGGTGGTGTTGTGGTATGAGTGGCTGGTGTGCGTGATGGGTGGCTGGTGTGCGTGATGGGTGGCTGGTGTTGTCATGGGTGGATGGTGTTGTCATGGGTGGATGTTGTCATGATGGGTGGATGGTGTTGAGGTATGAGTGGTGTCATATTGCGTTGGTGGTGTTGAGAAATGTGAGTGGACTTGAGGAAGTGTAAGATGATGTCAAGGTATGAATGGGTGTTGAGGTATTGGTTGCTGATATGTAGATATGGATGGGTGTTGAGGTATTGGTTGCTGATATCTAGATATGGATGGGTGTTGAGGTATTGGTTGCTGATGTCTAGATATGGATGGGTGTTGAGGTATTGGTTGCTGATGTCTAGATATGGATGGGTGTTGAGGTATTGGTTGCTGATGTCTAGATATGGATGGGTGTTGAGGTATTGGTTGCTGATGTCTAGATATGGATGGGTGTTGAGGTATTGGTTGCTGATGTCTAGATATGGATGGGTGTTGAGGTATTGGTTGCTGATGTCTAGATATGGATGGGTGTTGAGGTATTGGTTGCTGATGTCTAGATATGGATGGGTGTTGAGGTATTGGTTGCTGATGTCAAGATATGGATGGGTGTTGAGGTATTGGTTGCTGATATCAAGATATGGATGGGTGTTGAGGTATTGGTTGCTGATGTCAAGATATGGATGGGTGTTGAGGTATTGGTTGCTGATGTCAAGATATGGATGGGTGTTGAGGTATTGGTTGCTGATGTCAAGATATGGATGGTTGTTGTGGTATGGGTTGCTGATGTCAAGATATGGATGGGTGTTGAGGTATTGGTTGCTGATGTCAAGGTATGGATGGGTGTTGAGGTATTGGTTGCTGATGTGTTGAGGTATTGGTTGCTGATGTCTAGATATGGATGGGTGTTGAGGTATTGGTTGCTGATGTCTAGATATGGATGGGTGTTGAGGTATTGGTTGCTGATGTCAAGGTATGGATGGGTGTTGAGGTATTGGTTGCTGATGTCAAGATATGGATGGGTGTTGAGGTATTGGTTGCTGATATCTAGATATGGATGGGTGTTGAGGTATTGGTTGCTGATGTCTAGATATGGATGGGTGTTGAGGTATTGGTTGCTGATATCTAGATATGGATGGGTGTTGAGGTATTGGTTGCTGATGTCTAGATATGGATGGGTGTTGAGGTATTGGTTGCTGATGTCTAGATATGGATGGGTGTTGAGGTATTGGTTGCTGATGTGTTGAGGTATTGGTTGCTGATGTCTAGATATGGATGGGTGTTGAGGTATTGGTTGCTGATATCTAGATATGGATGGGTGTTGAGGTATTGGTTGCTGATGTGTTGAGGTATTGGTTGCTGATGTCTAGATATGGATGGGTGTTGAGGTATTGGTTGCTGATGTCAAGATATGGATGGGTGTTGAGGTATTGGTTGCTGATGTCTAGATATGGATGGGTGTTGAGGTATTGGTTGCTGATGTCTAGATATGGATGGGTGTTGAGGTATTGGTTGCTGATGTCTAGATATGGATGGGTGTTGAGGTATTGGTTGCTGATGTCAAGGTATGGATGGGTGTTGAGGTATTGGTTGCTGATGTCTAGATATGGATGGGTGTTGAGGTATTGGTTGCTGATGTCAAGATATGGATGGGTGTTGAGGTATTGGTTGCTGATGTCAAGATATGGATGGGTGTTGAGGTATTGGTTGCTGATGTCTAGATATGGATGGGTGTTGAGGTATTGGTTGCTGATGTCAAGGTATGGATGGGTGTTGAGGTATTGGTTGCTGATGTCTAGATATGGATGGGTGTTGAGGTATTGGTTGCTGATGTCTAGATATGGATGGGTGTTGAGGTATTGGTTGCTGATGTCAAGATATGGATGTGTGTTGAGGTATCGGTTGCTGATGTCTAGATATGGATGGGTGTTGAGGTATTGGTTGCTGATGTCTAGATATGGATGAGTGTTGAGGTATTGGTTGCTGATGTGTTGAGGTATTGGTTGCTGATATCTAGATATGGATGGGTGTTGAGGTATTGGTTGCTGATATCTAGATATGGATGGGTGTTGAGGTATTGGTTGCTGATGTCTAGATATGGATGGGTGTTGAGGTATTGGTTGCTGATGTGTTGAGGTATTGGTTGCTGATGTCTAGATATGGATGGGTGTTGAGGTATTGGTTGCTGATGTCTAGATATGGATGGGTGTTGAGGTATTGGTTGCTGATGTCTAGATATGGATGGGTGTTGAGGTATTGGCTGCTGATGTCTAGATATGGATGGGTGTTGAGGTATTGGTTGCTGATGTCTAGATATGGATGGGTGTTGAGGCATTGGTTGCTGATGTCTAGATATGGATTGGTGTTGAGGTATTGGTTGCTGATGTCTAGGTATGGATGGGTGTTGAGGTATTGGTTGCTGATGTCTAGATATGGATGGGTGTTGAGGTATTGGTTGCTGATGTCAAGGTATGGATGGGTGTTGAGGTATTGGTTGCTGATGTCTAGATATGGATGGGTGTTGAGGTATTGGTTGCTGATGTCTAGATATGGATGGGTGTTGAGGTATTGGTTGCTGATGTCAAGATATGGATGGGTGTTGAGGTATTGGTTGCTGATGTGTTGAGGTATTGGTTGCTGATGTCTAGATATGGATGGGTGTTGAGGTATTGGTTGCTGATATCTAGATATGGATGGGTGTTGAGGTATTGGTTGCTGATGTCTAGATATGGATGGGTGTTGAGGTATTGGTTGCTGATGTGTTGAGGTATTGGTTGCTGATGTCTAGATATGGATGGGTGTTGAGGTATTGGTTGCTGATGTCTAGATATGGATGGGTGTTGAGGTATTGGTTGCTGATGTCAAGGTATGGATGGGTGTTGAGGTATTGGTTGCTGATGTCAAGATATGGATGGATGTTGAGGTATTGGTTGCTGATGTCTAGATATGGATGGGTGTTGAGGTATTGGTTGCTGATGTCTAGATATGGATGGGTGTTGAGGTATTGGTTGCTGATGTCTAGATATGGATGGGTGTTGAGGTATTGGTTGCTGATGTCAAGATATGGATGGGTGTTGAGGTATTGGTTGCTGATGTGTTGAGGTATTGGTTGCTGATGTCTAGATATGGATGGGTGTTGAGGTATTGGTTGCTGATGTCTAGATATGGATGGGTGTTGAGGTATTGGTTGCTGATGTCTAGATATGGATGGGTGTTGAGGTATTGGTTGCTGATGTCAAGATATGGATGGGTGTTGAGGTATTGGTTGCTGATGTGTTGAGGTATTGGTTGCTGATGTCTAGATATGGATGGGTGTTGAGGTATTGGTTGCTGATGTCTAGATATGGATGGGTGTTGAGGTATTGGTTGCTGATGTCTAGGTATGAATGGGTGTTGAGGTATTGGTTGCTGATGGCCTTAGTGGTTTGGGGTCTTGTGGATATAGACAGGACATGCTACTCCAGTCCATGGCAAATGACACTTTTTGGAAATCATTTTAGAATAAAGACTTGCCCTGCTGAATCCTGCCTTCCCTTGGTGTAACCTCTCTCACTGTGACTTCTCTACACTACAGATACACACGAGGAAAGGCCTACTTAACGGTGCGAGATCTGCTGTCCTTCCTCAGAGAGGCACAAAGGGTGAGACACAACTTCAAAACAGCTGACTACATAACTGTCAGAACAATCTAGGAAGTTAGAACTATAGCATCATCTCACATTGCTGATGAGATTTTGAGGGTTTGCCTGAGTTACCTCCCTTGATGTGTGCCGCTGTATTGTATGTGTTTCAGATGATGGATGCAGATGAAGAAACATGTCGCACTTTCATTCAGACACATGAACCCCATTCTGTGATGAAACAGAGGGACCAAATGTCCATACAAGGTAGTGTACATTGTCCATTCAGGGTAGTGTATATTGTCCATAGAGGATAGTGTATATAAGGCAACACAGACTGGTGTATATGCCCATAGAGAGGTTGTATAAGCCCATACAGGTTTGTGTATATGACTGTACAGGTTATACGAGCCCATACAGGTTATTATTACCCTTAAGATAAATTTGTCAAATTCTGATTGGTCAGTAGCCAAAGCATACAAAACCTTGCAGGCAGATTTGCAAGGGTGTACGAAGCTCAAGTCTTTCACATGACACACTACACAGACTGTACAAATGACTTTGACCTTAGATGGAATGTGGCTGCCAAATGGCTGATCGCTTCGAAATTATGAGTATAACAGAGTAATACAATTGTTACCATATTTTTTTATTTGTTTGTGTTAGTAAATATATTAAAAAATAACACAGTTCTGCATTTTACTTGCTGTTTAACAAAACCTCAAATTCGATCATATTTATCATAAACAAAGCGATCCCAAGTTATCTCCTTGTATGACTGTTCAGGAAAACTCATGGCAAAACATTTTGCATCTCATTCTGTCGAAGGTTGAATGTTGTTGTGTAAAGATAAGCAAAATCAAAAGATCTTAAGGGTAATAAATTCGTCACATGGTATTTTGAAAGGGTGTCCAGAACTGTAATACCCTTCAAAATCCTTTGGTTATGATAACCCATACAGGGTAGTGTATATGGCTATACAGGTTATATAAACCCATACAGGGTATTGTATATGGCTATACAGGTTATATAAACCCATACAGGGTAGTGTATATGGCTATGCAGGTTATATAAACCCATACAGGGTAGTGTATATGGCTATACAGGTTATATAAACCCATACAGGGTAGTGTATATGGCTATGCAGGTTATATAAACCCATACAGGGTAGTGTATATGGCTATGCAGGTTATATAAACCCATACAGGGTAGTGTATATGGCTATGCAGGTTATATAAACCCATACAGGGTAGTGTATATGGCTATACAGGTTATATAAACCCATACAGGGTAGTGTATATGGCTATACAGGTTATATAAACCCATACAGGGTAGTGTATATGGCTATACAGGTTATATAAACCCATACAGGGTAGTGTATATGGCTATACAGGTTATATAAACCCATACAGGGTAGTAGATTATTTACTTGTTTGTGTAAACAACCAACATTATGCTACTGCTCATGACTTCATACTCCAGGCAGACATACTGTTTCAAGCTCCTCAAACCTATTCACTGCACATGCATCATGAGTGCAGTGCTGCATAGCTGTTGCTACCACTTTATTGAATTTTTTGCATTCTGATTTCACGGGCCTTTTTCATCACGTTTTTTTTCAACGTTAAAGTTTGAATTGGCATTTTTAATGAATTGTTTCAGTAAGTCCATACCGAAAGGTAATAGAATCTGCAAAGCTGTGTTTTACATTGTATGTGAGCTTAAAGTATTTGGTATGAGGAAGAGTGGCGCCGATGTTGCAGGTTTCCGAGTGTTCCTGTCCTCTGACAAGCAGCAGTTGTTCAACCCCGAACACAGTCGAGTGTACCAGGACATGCAGCGCCCCATGACGCATTACTTGATTGCTTCTTCCCATAACACGTGTGTACCAATCAATGGCCATCATGGCATTGTCATTGTATAGGAATTATCAAATAATTAATCAGATTAATCAAAGTGCAGAACACAGAAGCCCGAGGTGATATCAGTTGCAGACCAGAGGCCAAGATAAGCTGCATATGCGGGTAAAATACTCATGGAAAATTTCCAACTATGCATTGAAGAACTAATTGTTGCATATCCATTACACATTAAAAAGTGTTAGATGTGCAAAAAAATTAAAACATACGTACAGAATCTATTTACAAACATTTCTTGTGTAGTGAAAAAGACATTGATTACTATCAAGTTGTACTGTTAGTATAGGATGAGTGATTTTAGGTCCCGGCCGTCTGTCCATCCATATGAAACTGTTTATGTACACCATCCACTTCTCCTCAAAAACAGCTTTATGGAATTCAGTGAACTTATACGTGGGGTTTTTCGGGATTCTAATGGTGTGCATCTTATGTTTTGTTTCTGTATTTTATTGTTTTTTTGGTAAGTTTGAAGACTTTTGCACTTTTTGCTGAATTTCTCCATGATGATAGTGTAATAGTGGATGAAGGGCAGATGTACGTTATCCACTTCTGCTCAAAATCTATTGACATACATATTTGAAATCAGTGCAACGGAAAATGAAATATCCACTCAATATTCTTAATACCCACTCCATAAAAATATAGTTGCAGGGTATAGTACTGACATGATCTGAACCTTATCTGAAGCTCTGTCAGACATTGACCAGTTTGGTGTAAACCCACAAGCAGGTTACTGACAAACTTAGGAACCCAGAATCATTGGTTCTTGGTATGGTACCCAAGGGATGTAACTCTGTCCACTTGCCAGATGGGCAGCATTTCCACGCTGTTCAAGTAGAACTTATACAGGGGTGGATGTAGAGGAGGGTGGGTGTGTGCCAGGGCATGGGGTGGTGGCAACCCTTCCCTAAAATCCTGGATCCACCCCTATAAATATCATGGCTCGCTATAGGTGACTTGCTGTCCAGTGAAGGCACAACAAATGAGACGTATGTTGCTTTCAATGTGAAATGAAAGTATATCGTTAAAATACCTCTGAATAAAAACGACCCGTGAAGGCCCTGGGTTAGAATAGGTCTTCAGCAACCCATCCTTGCCATAAAAGGCAACTATGCTAACCGTTGATTGTGTTGATTGTCGTAGGTATCTATCAGAGGACCAGCTGAAGGGCCCCAGCAAGGTGGAAGCGTACATCGCCGCCCTCACCAAGGGATGTCGCTGTGTGGAACGTGAGATGATATACTTACTTAATCTTCATTGAAACTGACAGAAATACAGTGTTATTTGACACTTCTCCAATTGTAGACTCATGTTCTTGATACCAATGTGTCCTGTCTTGTAGTGGACTGCTGGGACGGGCCTGACGATGAACCCATCATCTACCATGGTTACACCCTCACCTCCAAGATCCTCTTCCGTGATGTGATCATGGCCATCAAAGACTATGCCTTCAAAGCATCTCCGTGAGCAGTTTAATGCAACAATACCTGAAAATGAATGAACCGATCGATTCTTAGCTCACCTTCGCAATTGATCAAGATTTAATTATTATAAGATTTGCTACATTCATCTTCAAGGAATACATGAACATTCCACTTCAAGACCTGATACAGTGCAATAGTGACCAATAACCTGTTGCTATGATTTACATATCAGCATGACACTGATAGCTCGTGGAATAGTGGTTAAGGATGCAAGTGGTACTTGGCATTTTCAGAAACATGTCTCCAGCCACTTGTCTCACATGGGTACAATGTGTGTCCCCACTGTGATTTTGCTTGAATATTGCTAAAAGTGGCATAAAATCCAACTCACTTACTCAGTATGTGCTTGCTACGATGAAACCCAATTCCCATACTTGTCCACTGTTGCAGGTACCCTCTGACTCTGTCCCTAGAAAACCACTGCTCCATTGACCAGCAGAAGGTGATGGCCAAGCACCTGACAGAAATTCTGGGTGGTATCCTTCACTGACACAGGGATCAAGTCATTCATCCATCTATACTACACCCTGATTAAACACTTGTGACACTAATGTTTAGTCCCTGAATATATACGATTTTGATAGTAATAAACAAACCCATTTGAAGTGGAAGGAGCCCACAGTTGGTTACAGCTTTTTGAGAAAGGGTGGCGTGCCCAGTTCATTTTCACGAGTTTCAATGGTCATTTAATAAACTTTCAGGACAAGAGGGTGGGGATGGGGTGTGTGCAGCTCCCAATCTAGAAAGAAAGAAAGCCCATACAAGTCTAGATTATGTAGCAAGTCAGATTTGATTTGATTTGATTTGATAAATTTAATTTAATTTAATTTAATTTAATTTAATTTAATTTAATTTAATTTAATTTGAAAAATATTACAGAGACTAGTTCTTAGTCTAACTTGACTACTGAATTGTTGATTAGCAGAAGGGAAGTAAAATAGCATCCACATGGCTTGTTTTATGTCCAGACAATGTTGTTAAGCCTTACATGACTGTCAGACATATTATGGTACCCTGAGGGAGAGCTCGACCACACACCCACCCCACATGAGCTAAAGAACCGGATCCTCATCAAGGTAAGAACTCACCTGGGTCACAAGTCCATAGATCACCTGATCAACAGATTGATTTTTCTAAGGATGAGAAGCTTTAATTTAAGCAGAGATATGTGAACATGCATGAAATGTTGTCTCATTGATAGTGTACTAATTAGTGGTGATTAGAGTTATACTGATGGATAATAGTAAGGGAACACTTGCCATTATTGCAGGTGACTGTGTTTGCTGTGTTAAATAATGCGGGTGGTAGTTGTGAGGTAGCCTAGTGGTTAAAGCACTTGCTCATCACGCTGAAGACCTGGGTTCAATTTCCCACATGAGTGGAATGTGTGAAACCCACTTCAGGTGTCCTCTGTCGTGATGTACCTGGAATATAAATGCTAAAAGCAGCGTAAAAGCAAGACTCACTCGCTCAATCTTGTAGCTGGAATATAAATGCTAAAAGCAGCGTAAAAGCAAGACTCACTCTCTCAATCTTCAGCAATGCTTCATACAGGCATATTAACACATGGTGTGACTCCAGGACACTGCCAGCAGCCTAAATACAATCATGTTCAACTAATGCTTTGTTTAATGTATGTTCCCTTATTTAGATCCATCAGTATATGTCCGTTTATATCCATCTGATAACAGCAGTGAGACACATGCATGTAATTAATTTTGATAATGACACACCATCTCCAGTGTGTTTACTTCTAAACAATATAATGTTAGCTAATTATCAAAATGCAGAACATTATCCAACTCCTTCCTTCCGGCTGTTTGACCTCAGTGAAATGGGAGCTGTTGGTCAGACTTGCTACTTGTTTGACATATGTCATCATATCTCAGTTGTGTGGGTCAGTGCTCATACTGTTGATCACTGGATTATCTAATCAACACTTGATTATCTACAACCGCAACTATATAGCTGGAATATTGCTGAGTGCAGTGTTAAACAGCAACCAATATGTCTGTCAGGGAGTAGTACAACATCTTGTAAAAGTCTTGAAATATCAACACAAAAGAATGAAAAGCTGTGAATGCAATATTACTGAATCACTTAAATTCAGAGTGTTCACAACAGTATGTATGTCCATGTTGGTGTGTTAGTGAGTGAGTGAGTGAGTGAGTGAGTGAGTGTTAAAATTCAATAAGTTGATGGATTGCAACTTTGAAACAAGTGTATTCTGAAGTATCACTGTTTTAAAGTTTGAAAAAAATATAAAAACAAATTGTGTGTTACATGCATTTGTACAAAATGATGCCAGGATTGTTAATCTCCTTTGACCATGAATGACACATTTTTGCTCAGTATCTTGGCATATGAGCAACAATAATTTAAAGATATTTGTGACTTAGCCTCGCCAGTTTTAATTATATATTAAAGCCATCGATAAATTATTTTTGTTGTTTGTGGAATGTACCAGACTTTGTGGAAGTTCTGTCCCCACCTTCCCTGTATCTTACCCAGTTGTTTTATGTTTGACTAGGATAAGCGACCAGTAATAGTATGTAGATACCCGAGTGGCCTTTGTCTTCTATATTGTGCAGCAACTGTGTAATCACGCTAGCTTAATTACCTGAGTCTCAGTACTTGTGTGAATTATTGCTGTGTGGTCTTTACCGCCACTTGTCTTGTCGCTGCTGTCGAGGGAAAGAGGACGAATGAGCTCATTTCTGCCTAATTCTACACTCTTGGATAAATACCAGTCAGACTGATAAAACCATCAGGTCTGAAATAGCAGGAAAAGTGATATTTAAGGACTTTGGTCAAATCCACTCTGACTGCCAAATAAGCCAAGCCTAGCATGTGCCCCTTTAAGAGAATGTTACTGCACAAATACTTGTGGGTGGCAAGAGGGTTGTTTAGATAGAACTTGTTCAGAGTACAAATATAAAAATATATGTTTTCTTATACAGAGAATAAATAACGCCATGTCAGATGCTCTCAGTTAGAATATGGCCAATATTTGAATATTTCTAGCGACACAGCTCAAAAGGAGTCTGAACAAAAGCATTAAATATTTCAGATGGTAGCCATTTTCTTTGATTTTTTCATTTTGCTTTATTTTTAAATATAGAACTAAAGTTCTTTTACTGAAAAAGGTCTATTTTTCCGAATTGATTGGATTTATCCTAAAGAAGTATCCTCAAACTATCAATATCAATATGTTCCTTGTTACTGGCAGGAGACAATTGTTTCTTGTGCCTATGGGAAACTTGTTTACAAATACCACTGATATAGCTAGGAAATAATTTGTAGTGACAAATTCGACCAGACGTTGATACTAAGAGTATATTCCTGGTATCAGACAGTGAGTGTATTCCTAGTGGGAGACAGTGAGTGTATTCCGCAGACAGTGAGTGTATTCCTAGTGGCAGACAGTGAGTGTATTCCTGGTGGCAGACAGTGAGTGTATTCCTGGTGGCAGACAGTGAGTGTATTCCTACTGGCAGACATCGTGTTCAGCCAACTATGTGGAACAGGGACATGTTCCATAATTGTTTAAATGTTTTCTGTTTTTAAAAATATATCCTGATAAATAAGCAGTGTTACCAGTTAATGAACTGTGTTAGATTCTTTTAATCACCCTATCTGCACTACTCTAGGATAAGTTGGACAAGCTATTAAAAAATGTTACGTTTGATGTATGTCAAAAATGTTCATGGTCAGTTATATCTTCATTGACAAATTATTAACAAAGTAGAAACTCACATATACCTTCCAGCACCAAATTTAGATCCTACTGGCGGCAGAAGTATATTCTTTGCTTTTTCAGTTTAGCCCTCTACTCATTGAGATTATGCTCATTTTGAGACTGTTTCCTACCCCTATCCAGTTTGCAGAATGATAGTTTTTGGTGGTGTGTAACCTTCGTACTAATCAGCATCGCTTGTGTATTATTTGTCTTCACAGGGTAAGACATTGGCATCAACTCGGCTAAAGGTAGATCAAGTGACAATACTGTGTTTGTTTGTTGGTTTAATGCTTTTTTACACCATTTGTCGTCTGTTTTTATTCGTTTCATAGTTAACAAATTATTATAGTCAACAGTTTGTATATTTTTTGTAAATGTTTTGGTGTTAGGTTTATATCAAACATCACTAATATTTTTGTTTCAGTCCATTTATATTTTGTTACATGAAATATGTTATATTTTTCACTAAGAAATGTGGATTTTACGAAGTTTGTTTTCTTTGTGAATTATGCACGAGAAAAGTCAGTTGTGAATCTACACACTTAATGTCTGATAGAGGATAGTGTTTGTAATGTTTTAAGTTTCACCTGTAGGATAAGATTTGTACAAGCACCTGCATAAGAGAAATCTCTTTTTCTGCATATCTTGCCACACAAATATGCACCTTAAGCATTTTCTCAAAATATTCCAAACCCAGCTTATAATTTTTCGCTTCTTGCCTCCGGAACAGCCTTCAGTTGCCACATCGTATAAAACAGTTGTGCAATTGTTGTGTATATCACAGTCTATATACATGTACGATCGTACCTTACATTGAGATTCATTGGATATTTCACTCCAGGCCAACATAGGATGTTCTGAATATGTTATATGCTTTTTTGTCAGAGCAAAACTGCTTCTCATTGTCTTTGTGTCAGTGTAAAGGGATTTCTTAACAAAATGGGAACCAAAATCAGTATTGTACCACCTTGTACGATTGTATGGTCATTATGCAAAAATATACCTTTCTTCTTCTACTTTGAACCAAATTACTGAAAAATGTTGAAATCCAAAAGAAAGTTGTCAAAAGAAAAGTTTGAATTGCTGGATAAGATTATATAATGTGTTCTTATGGCAAGAAATATAATGTCACAAAATCCATATGCATAAAATATGATCATAATTAATTAATGCATTTAAATTTATGCCATGTACATAGTACATATTACTTGATTCAATATCTAGTCCAGTATGAAGATTTGTCAGATACACTGGAAAACATTATGTAAGCCTTTGTTGATATTATAATTTCTGTTCATTCAAAAGCTCATTATTTGTACAGTGTTGATGATAATATTGTTCAAAATACATGGTTTAACTTGAGCATACATATTATTAACTGGTGATTGTATTATTAAAGATAATTAAATACCTTACATTGTTGTACTTCTCACCCCCGATATAGGATGCTGCTTGTAGATCTATGACATAATATTGTGTGCATAATGCTTCCTAACACCCCATTGTCATCATCATCATCATCATCATCATCATCATCATCATCATCATCATCATGATGTAATGTGTCGGATAAAATACCTAACAAATATTTACGTTCATTATTCTTAATTGTTTTCTTTTAAAGGGTTGCTATGTTATTATATTGGGGCAGAATATGCTTTTAATAAAAGTAAAAGGTGATATAAGTGGTGGTTTCAACAATTGACCTGGCTGATTGTTGAACAGAGGGACTGACGCTATATATCCATGCTTCTTGTGCAAGTGTTAATAAACATCGTTCATGTTGTCAGCACAATAGATAATATGTTGTGATAATGATTGCATACAAAGGAAATACATTTAGAGATGTTGTTTAATAAATGTTACTTTAGAGATGCTGATGGTAATTATTATTTTCTACTGTTAAACTTAGTTTTCCTCCTATTTGATAAACTTGTTTGTTTCTAATTTGTTCACCTTTTAGTAATGGCTGACAATCAGTTTGACAAAATACAGTTACAGAGGGCAATTTTAAACCCTCCATGTTTATACTTACTTTTATGAATCATACAAGATGACTAGTTCAGGTACAACAGATTTGCTTCCTATGTTATCTTACATGCTGCTGAACAACTTTCTTAGATTATCTCAGCACTAAATTTTGGCAGCAATGTAAATATGCAAGGCTGTAAATATGGATCACCATGTTCTAAATAGATTTATATTTAACGGATACATTGTACCTGGTTTGATCAGTTGTCAGTTGCTTAAATGCACTATTTGTTACTGCACTGAAATAACATAGAAAGCTAAAAATCTTTTGTTGCCTTTGGAAGAGGGTAGGAATCTTTGTTGATGGTTATATTTTGAGCAAAATATTATATATTTTTTTCTTTGGGATCAGGTGTGAGTAATTTTTATAAATACAGATGAGTTTATTCATTCTTGGTTCGAGGAGGCTGTATTTTCTTGTGATCGAGTCACATATGGTGTCATTGATAGCTGTTTGAGAAGATTCCAGCTTCATTGTGTTGTTGCAGGGGAAGAAGCTGCCCACAACCAACCACGACAACGATGATGTAAGTGACGAGGAAGATGGAGAGGGTGATGTCAATGAAAACACTGAACAGAAGGAGCAAGGAAAGAGTAGTGGACACAAACACATCAAGCTGTGCCAGGAACTGTCTCGCATCACTGGCATGACCAGTGTTGGCTTCAAGGACCCAGAGCAGGCTGCCACATCAGGTACAGTGAACAAGTGATGGAGGGAAGGGTGTAGGGAGACGGGTTACTCATCGGGGAGAGATTAGAAAATGGCTTCTGTGAAGGCAATTTAGTGTGAGGATTGAAAGATTAGGGCCTTTTACATTAGCCAGTATGTAGAAAAGCTGTCTTTATTTGGTACTTTTCAGATGTGCCTCTTATTTATCTGTGATAGTTAGTCTAATGGTTAGAGGATTTGACCATCAGGGTGAAACCCAGGTTCAATTCCTTCATGGGTACAATGTGTGAAGCCCATTTCTGGTGTCCCCTGCTATGATATTGCTGGAATATTGCTGAAAGTGGTGTAAAACCATATTCACTGATTCACTGACTCACTGACTCACTGACTCACTGACTGACTCACTCACTCACTCACTCACTCACTCACTCACTCACTCACTCACTCACTCACTCACTCACATTGATGTTACAGGAGGGCTCCTGGCCATCTACTCACTCGGAGAGAGCAAGATTGAGAAGCTTCTCCAGACAGTGGCAGCCGGCATCAACAAGGTGTCCCACTCCAAGCTCCTGAGGATCTATCCTGCTGGATCCCGAACAGACTCCTCCAACTACAACCCTGTTCCCATGTGGAACCATGGCTGCCAAGTTGGTAAGTGCTACTTGTTCTATAATGTTATTCTACCATTTTCACATGTGGAACCATGGGTGCCATCTTGGTATGCAGTACTGTTTCTGTCTGTTATTCCACTCTGATGTTAGTGAGGAATCACTGGTGCCATCTTGGTATGATATACTGTTTCTATCTGTTATTCCACTCTGATGTTAGCGAGGAATCACTGGTGCCATCTTGGTATACATTACTGTTTCAACTTGTTGTTCCACACTGTGTTTGGTTGATTCAATGGTACAAAGAAAGTAAGCGCCTCTGGTTCTGTAGTTTAAATTCACCCTTCGGCTAATGTTGGTGCCATGCTGGTAGGCACTAATTTCTTGTTTTTATATTTGTTTTAGGAAAATCTCTACTTGCTTTTTCTGAATTTCAGTGGCCTTGAACTATCAGACAGGAAGTGAACCAATGCAGCTGAATCATGGGAGATTTATGGATAATGGCAACAGCGGCTATATCCTGAAACCTAATTTCTTACTCTCAGGTGCAAACATTCAACCTTGTCATAACTTGACTTAATGGCAACTGTTCATATTTTATATTTTCTTGTTTCTTACAATGCAATACTAGCTTAATGTCATCTTAAAGGAGGCTGAGGTAATATGAGACCCTTCACCGACAGTGGTTGAATAAACTTCAAAATTACTAATGTACTTTGGTACAGTGGCACTTGTAAAATCACTTGCCCTAATAATTTTCCATGATACTGGCCTATTTTCTTGTTGATATTTCAAATAAGCAACATAATTAATTCTGGAAAGTCAACTGGACAGTGGGATATACAAATGTGCTTGCAAAACAGAAAAAAATACTAGACTGGGACGTCAGGCAGTGGGTTATTTCCACCCCAGACCAAGCAACGAACACTTTTGCTTTTGGTCAGAAAAAAGAGATTTTTTGTTTATTGCCATTTGTGATTGACCATGTTGAATGTTGTTTGTTGGTATGTTTCCAGAGGAGATGTTCGGTATTGTGAATGGCACTGTCACAAGGAGTAACATGTCCAAGGTCCTGAAAATACTGGTGAGACTGATTGTTACAATACAGAAAACTAAATATTTATTTTAACAGTTGCTGTTCTTATATTATAAAGTCATGCAGAAGACTGGAACACATTTGAAGGGGGAGACTTTCAGTCATGGTTTGTGAACCTTAATCCTAAAACTGAACCATTCTTCATGATAGTGTCAGTTCTGTGATGAAGGACTTACATGAGTTCAAGTCATAGGTCCAGCACACCATGTTTGTTTGAATCTAACAGAAACTGAGATAGGTCCATTGCCTCTATGCACTGTGCCAGTGGTAATGTGATTTGTTGCCTTTCAGTCACTGTTTTTACGTGTGTAGAATTGTTTACATGCAGACTGCTGCCATGAAACAGCTTGATCACCACTGATGGGATGAACATACAAACAAACAATTTAACAAAGAAATGAACCAGTAAAACATGTTTGCTGCATTTCTGAACACTACATGAAATATTTCAGATAGATTTTATTGGATATTGTGCTTTATGCAGATCATCAGTGGCTATCAGATTCCGAAGCCAAAAGATTCTGAGAAAGGGGAGATAATTGATCCGTTTGTGAAGATTGAAGTGCATGGAGTTTCCTCTGATTCGAAAGAAAACCGGACCAAGACAATCGATAACAATGGTAAGGAACTTTAGCTGCACCGTGTCTTGAACAAGGGAATAAGGGTTAGATGTGATGGCCAGCTGCCTGTGCCACTAAGCAGATGGGATGGTCAGACCGAATTATGAGGTTCATGGCATTACACGTCATCATAGCCCACACACATAGACCATTGCCTACAGTATTACTCAGCAGATTGTCTGGTTCATACTTGATTATATGCAGGCATCCCTTGTGCAAATGGAATATTGCTGAGGATGGTGTTGACAAAACAACAACAACAACAACAACAACAACAACAACAACAACAACACATCCAGTATGGACATCTGATTTGTTTAGTACCAAAGTTCAGATGATACTTGCAGGATGACAGATCAGTGATTTCAGAATTTCAGTTTATGTATCTCAATATATATTTCTTGCCCAGGTTTCAATCCCCGCTGGCATGAAGTGTTCACCTTCAACATACGGGTGCCGGAGCTTGCCATACTCCGCTTTGTGGTGAAGGATGAAGATCGTGGGAAGGATGATTTCATTGGCTACTACTCTCTACCATTCACAAGTCTGCAGGAAGGTATGAATTGTCTCCCCTTGTGTGACATGATAATAACTGCTTGACGTAGCAAAACTTTCAGCTCAGTGACATATTATTAACTGCTACCTGTGAAACTTGTGCAATGGAAGCTGTCAGTACCAGCATCTGTCCAATTCGGCATGTTGTAAACGCCAGCATAAAATCTCAGTCCCATCTGTGGCTTGTACATATCAGTTCTACAATCCAGCACTTTGTCTAAACCAGATTATTTCTTCAGTCCCAAAGAGTTCCAGTTTAGACAGCTTCCACTGTATTCTTCTTACTGTCAACAAACTTATAGTGTGTGTCTGTCAGTGTGAGAGGTATACTAACTATTAGATACTACAATTCCTTGTCTATCCTAAATGTCAGTAAATGATTGCTTTGCATGTACATGTACTTGTTTGTTGCAGGTTACCGTCACTTTCCCCTGTTTGACAAACATGGCGACCAATTCTCCCAGACAGTCATCTTTGCACATATCTCCATCCAAAATGCCCAGAATGCTTGATTGAAAATGTGTGGGTAGGTGTTTTGGATTGAACATGTGTTGGTGTGTGTCATGTGATTAACAGGTGTTGGTAAGTGTCCTTGATTGACCATGTGTTGGAAGATGTCCTTGATTAAACGTGATGGTAAGATTCCTTGATTGAACACGTGTTGGAAGGTGTCCTTGATTAAACAGGTGTTGGTAGGTGTCCTTGATTGACGATGTGATGTGTCTTGTCAGTTAAATGAAACTGTTACTGCCTGTATGACCCAGTTATGCCAAGGTTCAATCATTTCAATGGCAGTTTTTTTTTATATTCTTTTACAGAGAGGCACAATCTACACTAAGCCAGAGAACTGACAAAGGGAAGCAACTCCTGCTGGTTTACGGGCAGGTAGTGTAACAATCACGAGAGGGATATATGATGAGGATGAACTGACTTATAAGAGTACATTATCAGCTCCTCTTCACTGAGTATAGGATATATACCACAGCTAGTTATACAACTTTAGTTACCATGTAATAGGTATAGAAATATATATGCATACACTTGTAAATAATTTCACATTTCACTTCAAGTAAAAATGTTTAATGTTTGTTATATTCAGGAGTCCTGTTTGACAAGGTAATCATAAGCCATTATTGTTTTAACTCTGTGTCAGAGTTTCAATCATTGTGACTCTCAGATTACTTTCTGGTTTGAGGCCATGATATGTGAACAGAGTTTAGTTTTAGTGATTGCAAGTGTTAAGAGTTAAGTGATTTTGTATTGTTTTTATAGATTGTTTTTTGACTGCTGGAAACACATTGTTACAAATACTACTGTAGACAGATGTAAGAATAACAATGTTTTAAAGTGCTGCAAGGTTGGTATGTTTACACTTGTGTAGATGCACACAGTGTCCTATGTTCCATTTGTCATCTGTTGACTTTGAGAGCCATCACCATGGCGACCGGGTTCTCATGAAGATAGTGCTAAGAAAGTGTTCACCAGAAAGTGAATCTTTCTCCTTCCTACCATGACTAGGTTAAAGCATTGACTCGTCATGCTGAATCTTGAGTTTCATTCTCCATATGGGTTCAGTGTATGAGGTGCACAGTGTCCCCACTGTGATTTTGCTGGAATATTGCTAAACGCAGCATAAAACTAATTCAGTAGTACTCACTCACTCAATCACTCATTCTGTCTGGACAATATGTGTAATTTGTCTTTATTTGTTTTTACAAATCTAGGTGTTTTTCCAAGATATGTTATTCTAATCACCTGATCTTCATTACAGTAACATTTACAATGTGGAAAGGTAAACCAATGACTTATTTTGTTTTAAGCGAACATGCAAGATAGACCAAATTCATTGATATCAACTTCATTATTTAGTGAGTGTGAAGTTTCGATACAGATTCTTGTATCATTGCTGTTCATGATTGTGATCTTGAGTTGTACATGGAACATGAACTGTGTTTCTGGTTGTATCTGATTGTGGTTTGTGCAGATTGCGAGCTTCGGTTGGCATCTACGCTTCAAATATGTAATGATCTTCCATTGCAATATGCATAATAAGAGCTATACTCCATTCACTGTTGGTATTAGTAGATGGGCAAATTCTGCTGACACTATCTTTATTTATCTTTTGATATGTTTTGACATTTTTAAAGAAATATAGCATTGCAAAGGTTTAAACATATATTTCCTGAATGGAATATATAGTATTTTGATGATGTATGAACTGTTGATGGTTGTGTTTTGACATTTACTGATCAAAGCGGTTTCCTGTTTTGTATACTCACTTTACATATGTATTTAGACGTCTTTACCCCACAGCCTCAGGAGCAGTAGGTTGTAGACATGTTTTCGTATTGTGAGCGGCCATCGCTGTACCATGATCAAGATGAAGACTGTAAAAATTCATGATATTCTGCTGTGCTTAGATCTTTAGTAACCTCTCCCTCTGTTCCTTTCTCACAGACCCATCATCCAGTATTGATCCTATATCCCTGGAGATCCGGGTTAGAATTGGCCTTTAGTAACCCATGCTTGTCATAAGAAGTGACAAGCCGGATTGTGTGGTCAGGCTCGCTGACTTGGTAGACGTATGTCATCATATCCCAATTGTGTCAAGTGATGCTCATGCTGTTGATCACTGGATTTCTAGTACAGATTTGATTATTAACACACTGCTGCCATATAGCTGGAAGAGTGGCATATTGCAGAGAGTGGTGTAAAACTAAACTCACCCAGTTGTAGCTCAATACCACTTTGATTTCTTCCTTCGTACCGACCCCTTTCTGCCCTCACTGGCTCTTGTCCCCCTTCCCATTCTTCAGCTCTTTTCTTCTACCCCTTCTCTCACTCCCTTCCCTGTCACTGGTGCTTTCTCCTAACCTCCTCTCTCTCTCTTTCTCAGCACAATATATTCAGGTACACTACCACGTAATCAGTGTCACATTTTTCATCCATTGTTGGTAATCAGGGAGTCTTTTATCCCAGGTGCTGTCCACACATCTGAATTAGCAAGGTCTCATTACACACTGTAGAAAAATACTTTAAGAAATATCCATTTCTATCGCTAAGGGTTTTAGTTACCTGTAATTTGGAATGCAGTTAATGCTGAGGGCTATTCTGAAGGTATTTGTCCATTGCTCTTGGACTTAACTGGCTGCTGAACCAATGTTTGCTGATTGTGTTAAGTGATAGAATGCTGTTTTGTATGAATGGGAACATATTTTCTTTATTTTCCAATTTTATTCATATAATGTCATTGTGTTATGTTTTAGCATTATGTCATAAGGTTTTTTTTAAAAAATACTTATACACTTGTACATACATTTCTAGAAATTATTTCAGGGCTTGTAATTTATAACTCTGCTGGTTTGGGGACTTTGAATGCTGGAAATTTTCATGACAAAATGTATTTGTTCAAGATTTAGAGCAAGATTGGGTCCTAAGGAAGCATTCTGGCTATGTGATAAATACATTGTAGTAATGACATGGAATAACAGGACACTATATACCAGTGTTGTAAAGACCAAATGTCATTATTATCTCACTCTGGAATGTTGTCAGGTGTGTAGTTCCCACCCTGATTCACATTACACCTGATTCACACTGCAAGTGATTCACATATTTAGACCTCTCATGTCATGACCATTGTCAGTTTCATAATACTGCTTTTGAAATGTAAATCATATTATAATTAGTATAAATCATAAATAAATATTTGTTTTATATGTTCTGTTTTATCTCTACATGTATTATTCTTTATGATGATATTTCTTGTATATATTCATGTCTATTGTCAACAACAAATTAAATTAGGATTTCTTATAATCATGATTCAAAATAAAACTGCTGTATTTTTGTGTTTTATGTTTAAGAACGTATAATTTGTGAAGACAAATAGTGTCATTATTTACCTATTTATTTGTAATCTTGTTACAATAAGTACTTACCTATGTTTATTGTTGGGGAAATCATATTTGCTGAGTACATGTATATGTGTGACTCATATTGTATATAGAACATAGGTAACTATGTTCTGTCATTCTACTTACATCGGCATGCTGAGATTCATGAGGCTATCATGATCAATACAAATCTGTAATCCATAAGATCACGTATTAAATATTGTTATGTTATATTGTTATATTGTTATAAAGCCACAGTCACGATATGTGGCTGAAATATTGCCGATGTGACGTTAAATATTAACTCGCTCACTATAAAGCCACAGAGAAAAACTCTTATTAAAACATATAAAAATATGAGTAAACATAACTAATTATTTCTAAAGACAGATCCAATGGAACCAGAAAATAATCCTTAATGTCCGTTCCTGAGGAAATCCAGAATTGCAAAATTATTCTTGAGTATGTAAATGTATTCTCTAACCTATGGGAGACAAACTACATCATGTGTACAAATATTGTATTTGGTGGCAGTGTTACAAATATTGGATTTTGTTGAAATATTACAAATATTGGATTTGGTAGCAGTGTTACAAATATTGATTTTTCTGGAAATGTTCTAAATACAAAATTTTGGAACAGTGTTACAAATATTGAATTTTGTAGAAATGTTGCAAAAGTAGAATTTTGTAGAAATGTAACAAGAATTGAATTTTGTACAGATGAAATGTCATAACAGGTGCTAATGAAACCTGCGTTGTAATCTGTATTGTAATTGAATGTGACATGTATCATGTGCACGTAGTTACTAGGTCTCATCCACATAGTTAGGCTTATAGAGTTTAACAGTTAGCTAAAACCACACTATGCAAGGCAGTATGTTTGTATTCAGCACCACTGCCTTTAGTTGGGTTAGATATCCCTTATATACAGTAGACAGGGACAATAGAAACTGTTTTGTTCTGACTTATATTTTAGGAGCAAGATGATAACTTAATATTTGGGGGCAGGGAGACGGATTAGTATTGTGTTGAAAAGAGAAATAAGATAACAATGTTTGTATGTAATGGATACACTTGATAGTTCAATCTACTGAAACATGCAATACTACTTTACTGAGCTGAAACTGAAATTACTGATAACCTGGATAACTGGTAACCATTACCATAATCTGGATAACTGATAACTATCATTCCATCTGTCCTGATGCACCACCACTCATATCTCTTGTTGGAGTGTGCACTGGTACTCATTGAGTTGTTACCTATCCCTATACCAAGTTTAATGAAAACTGGATATGCAACCAGGTGTACTGTAAATCATTTTTGACACTTTTGTCACATTTATTTACAAAGATTCGTTTAAGGGTATCATAAATGAAATTGTTATTACACTACTTCTAGGTTTTCACGGACATTTGAAAGTATAAATATTCTGCTAGTTTGTCAGAGTATAAAGTAGTCGTGTACTATATACTATTTTCAGGAGGTTGGGTTTATTTAATACTGTTGTGAGACAGGCGTTCACTTACCATAATAAACATGCATTATGTACAGGTAAAATGGCGTAACAATATTTCATTGTTCAACATTATTGATAAATCATATTATAGGTATATAACAGCCACAACGTAACCACGACTCAGTTGATTCTGAAAATAGACTCAAATCAAAATGCTCTCTCGTAAACTCTTCCTCCGGCATAAACATATTTAGGTTATTCCGCCATTAGATGTGAAACGATGTATATTTATTTTGAAATTACCCGTATGTTGGACTTGGTCATGGGTTGTTTAAAGCGATACGTCTTACTGTCATATTTCCAACTGGCATTACGGCTGAATGGCGACAATACTCAAGCCATGTCATGAAATATTCCATCTCTCAATAAACATCGAAGTGTACATGTACTTGTTGTTAATGACTGCGACACGTCTGTTTCCTGTTTCCAAGAGTGTCATGTCCGTTCGTCACCAATTTCCTCCAAGTTATTCGGCTTGTCCTGGAATGACACGACTTGGTCATGGATGTCTTTGGTCACGTGATTTATAAATTAAAGGAAGTTCACATTTTATAATTGATTGGCAGGAAGTTCAGCATGTGAATCATTAGCAGAAGGGGAAGAAGACAGAATATGAGCCATTGGTACCGACAGTAAATATACACTGTTATTTACACAGTGGTGAAATGAACTTTATTTTGGCATTTACACTTTCTCAGTAATGTCCAGGGCTCTTTTCACGAAGCAACCGTTAGTGAGGTTGCCCATTGCACCGAGGTTACCTTAGCGATTTATGATCCCCGAAGTGCTTTGTGAACGCAGACCCTGATTCTAGTACTTTTGTTAAGTTGAGCACCATCCTGGATTTGAACCCAGACCCTGAGAGTATGTCACCGAATCACCATCAGACAAAGTCAACGATCCACCCACTCAGCCCCTTTGACTCCCAAGATGGAAGGGAGACAACTGGTTGTCTACATCACGTTCTTGTGTACCCACTCTACTGACAAGTGTAAATTGGCACGGCTCCTACCGCCGAAAGCTTTGAATACACGGGCAAATGTAAAAAGTGTTGAAAGTAACATATATGTCACTAGCTGAAAAGAAAATGTTTACCGCCAAGACAAGGTCTATATACCGGTGCCAATCAGTCGAGTTTTTTTTATCGGCAAGAATGTTGCAGCCTTGAGTTTCTATCACGCAAAAGACAATGTTTCTACGTCTTGAATGATGAAGTCCAAGGCTGCCGCATCGACCTAAAGTTACAGCTCCGTATGAAGTAAGTCTAAATTTCCCCCAGTTTCTGAATTGTTTCATCTAACATTGGCACTTCTATAATTTATGGGAGTATTTTTTTAAAAAATATGATTATGTGTTAGAGCCAGTGCATTACTCAGGAATGTAAATCACGACGGGCTATAAACAGAGCTGGATGCTAGGGACCAATTCAAACACGGAATGTGTGGTTTGACACCGACTTTAGCAGTACTCCAGCAATATCATGGCGGAGGACACCTGAAATAGGCTCATAGTACACATTGTACCCATTTGGGGAATCGAACCCGCCGGGTTCAGCGTGACGAGCGAACACTTTAACCACTAGACTACCCCACTGCACCTCAAACACGGATTCAAAGCGGATGGAGATACGTTACTTTGACGATTACACTCAGATACATGTTCCAGTTCCATGTCAAAAGAGACCAAAACAATACCTCGAAGGCACAAGGGTCAGTGACGTGGTACCAAATAAGCGGAACACGTGTCACCTTGGACCCCACAGGAAGAAGAGGAAGAAGGCAAATCAGCACTATCGACAGGAAATCGTTTAAACCCCAGATAACTATTTATCTGTCTGGGGTCGTTTTTAAGTACCAGAGTGCTCTATAAACAAACGTAACAGGGAGATGGGTTTCATTGAATGCTTTATTATAGTGGCTCAGTATGAGTCACATTTGTTAACTGAATACTGTTTTGTGGCAAAGCGTCATTTCAGCATTCTCCAAGACAAAAGCCCTCTGGTGAGAGGTCATCTGTAGGACATTGTCCTTCAACAACAATATACATTCTGAGAGTACTGCCACGGTCTTTGAGCCAAGACTTGTGTTGCCTGTTTGCCTGGCTTGACTCACACCTTTAAGGGGATGTTTCGTTAATATTAACTCTTCATTGTTCGAGAGGTCAGTTTGCAAACATCATAACAGTCGAGTTCTACATTACTCGAGTTCTCAACATCTACGCCAAAACCTTTACCGTTGGGCGAAATCAGATGGGCCGAATACACTGTGCCATGTAGAATGTGGTCAAATGTAACGTGTTATATTTGGGATTACACTTTCTTAGTAGATTATAAATTCTAGTATTGTTTGGCGTTGAGTTCCATCCGGGAATCGAACCCTATCCACTTATGGAAGTAGCGGTGGCTGAGTGGGTTAGGCGGCCGACTTTGTGTACTGGCGATTGGGTGCCTGACTGCGAGAGTGTGGGTTCGAATCCCGGATGGGACACAACTAAAAAAGTGCTAGAATTGGTACTAAGAACGTGTAACCCCAAATATAACATGTTACATCAGATGGGACGTTATTATTTGGTAAGTATTGCAGATACCTCTCTTTTTAAAACATATCAGTGTGTGAATTATTCCGAGACATTAGTTACACCTGACTATTTTTTAATACAAACAGCGCGAAGTACATATTAACCATTTCGCTTCAATTCGGTAAGGGATTCCCACCGTTTTCAGTGCTGATACTTTTTAGTAGTTACTTCACACTTCACACTTGCTAAAATTATTCTTTAATGAATCGATTTATTGTGCTTTCAATGCTAAAGCTTTGAATGACTTGCCATATATTCTATTGTGGACCTTATCCTAGATATTATTCAACTTTTCCGACGACTATCAGTAGTTCAGCGAGTAAATAATTCATATCTGACGTAAAGGAATTCACATAACAGCTCAGGAAACAGGAAATCTAGGAGAGCGCTACACTGCAGTGATGTTTACACTTCATGAATGATTTCACTTCTCTTACGGAAAGATCATAATCTTCTATCCTGTTCACATGGTGTTTAACATCTTTAGAAAGTCTTTATTTGTCTGGGTAGGGTTCGGCCATGACCTTGGAGATTAAGTCCTCGTACTTGACGTTGCCCTCCAGATCCTCTCTCAAGTCCGTGCACTTGATGATGTCGTCCATCTGGGTGTCGGTCAGTCGGTCTCCCAGAGATGTCAGAACGTGCCTCAACTCAGCAGATGAGATGAAGCCCTGACCCTCTCTGTCGAATGTCTTGAAAGCCTCCATGAAGTCGGCGTAGGTGCCTGTGTCTTTGATCTGCATGACGGTCTGGTAGATGGGAAGGAATTCCTCCAGTATGTAGTTCTTCTCTCCAAACTACTCCACACCTCCGTTCTTCAGGATGGTGGTCATGGTTGGGCTGAGGCCCAGACAGTACAACATGTCGCCGGTCTTGGCAGCGTCGACGGCGCCATCACGACCATCCCAGAAATCGAAAAGGTCGAACACCTCGGTGACCTCCTCAATTTCATCCTTTGATAGTTGAGGCTGAAACATGAATGTCCTGTAATCAGAATACAACCAGAAGCAACAAGGTAAATATTTACCTTATCTAACATGATAGAGGGCATTTGATATGGATGTGCAACGTCTTTATTATGCACACACGACTTGCATTACCCTACCAACTTGTATATGCCTATCAAACGGCTTATTAGCATTAATGTACGATTGATTATTTAGATACATCTAAACAGAGCAACATCGGCTGCGTAAGAACACTTCTAACCCTAAGCTTCAAGTTTAACCCTACAAAATATTTAAAAAATATAGATCAACTGAAATTTTGCTGATTTATTAGCTTGCTTAAAATGCCTGTCAAAATTTCAATGCGCCCAAAAAGCACAAACGGGGGAATTTTTGTGTATACAGATGATACAAATTGCATTTTATAATGTACTATTCGGCAACACTTCATATCTCGTCCATTCACAATGGAAACGACAAGAAATGTACCCCCTACAATGAATAATGACCAACGTCCACAGACTTTTAAACAATGAAACGACCAGCTCTACGTGGTATAGAGGAAGGGTTCATTACCAGAGAACGGAAGGTAATTGGTCCGACACTTGGTAGAGACCACCCGAAAAAGCTAAAAACGCTATTTATTGTTACCATGCCTTCCACTCGATGGTGAGGGGATTCTGTTCTGAGGGAACGGTGGGGTAGCCATTAGTGAAGGCGTTCGCTTGTCACGTTAAAGACCTGTGTTTGATTCCCTACATGGAAACATTGTCTGAAGCCCATTACTGGGGTACCCCTCCTTGATATTGCTGGAATTTTGCCAAAAGCGGCGTAAAACCAAACTTATTCACTGTATTGAGGGTCTGGGTGGTTTAATTATGTAAAAACTTCAACATGACAGGTCACTGGACGCGGACTATAAAACAGACACTAGTGTGGACTAGTACAGACACGCGTATATATATTCACACGTCTCTCCTTAAGCGTTGAAATCTTTGACATGACTTAAACCGTAGTTTCATTTCATTTGAATATCCAATCTGAAGTACTAACATTTGAGGAAGAACGTAAACCCGATGAAAGTCCGTGAAATAACGCTTTATCACGGACAACATGCAGCCCTCAGCAAACTTACCATGTTGATAGTTGAAGTGTGCGGATCGGACGATTGAAGAATTCTTAATTAGATGATACTTGTGGAGTGAGTGTCAGCTCTCACTACTTATACCCACAGATAACAACCATCAGCCACCTCGCTGTAACACCATCCCTTTACAACGCCCGCCCCCCTTCCACTAACTTCATATGTGGCCATATGTTCGTCAAGGGATCCTGCCTCCCCACCAACCCACTCACCCTCCCTCAATGAACTACTTTCGCCAACCCGATCCCCTCTACGTCATACATAGCCCCTTATTGTCATTAGTACTTCCGATCTCTGACTACCCCCACCCCTATCACCCCATCCCGGAGTACATGCTGGGAGGTAAGATTCTTCCATTTTGGTAGCGCTGTATTACGTAATGTACGTTTGGTTTTGATAACGTTGAATCACTGAGTTGTATGAATGTATATGGAACCGTTAGGGGTTACCTCTGAACAGCATAAGAAAGGAAACCTTGGCTTTTTTGCCAAGTACTTTGATGAGATTTCATATTTCGAAATTGGGTTTCTTTTACTGTTCAGTAAATTTGTTATCTGAATACATGTTATTTCAGTGTTTATCAGTTTCTGTTGTGTCAGTGTTTATGAGTTTCCGCTGTGTCAGTGCTTATCGGCGTACGTCGTGTCAGTGCTTATCGGTGTACGTTGTGTCAGTGCTTATCGGTGTACGTTGTGTCAGTGCTTATCGGCGTACGTTGTGTCAGTGCTTATCGGCGTACGTTGTGTCAGTGCTTATCGGCGTACGTCGTGTCGGTGCTTATCGGCGTACGTTGTGTCAGTGTTTATCAGCGAACGTTGTGTCAGTGTTTATCAGCGTACGTTGTGTCAGTGCTCATCGGCGTACGTTGTGTCAGTGTTTATCAGCGAACGTTGTGTCAGTGTACTTATCGGCGTACGTTGTGTCAGTGCTTATCGGCGTACGTTGTGTCGGTGTTTATCAGCGAAAGTTGTGTTGGTGTTATCTATGTCAGTAAAGTGTGTCCGAGTGTTCTTTACCCGTTATGTTAACGTTGTCTGAGTATATGTGTGCGTGAGGCTTCACACTTTCTATATTAATATTTCAGTATTAGCACGTCGGGAGACCGGAGAAATATGGTTTGGCCCCAACGTCTTGGCATATTTGCAAATTCACGTTCATAACGACAAGAAATTTTATACTGAACGAACATTTCACTACATGCCTAGACATATTGCTTATCGTTTACGGAGAAGTTAAATCGTTCGGAAAACGGAATCATTTAATGGTGCACGGAACATCTTCTGCGAATGTCCCTGTGTGTAGTAGATTAGCTCGAGTACATGATGCGAAGATTAGTCCAAGGAGCAGATTCCATACCACACATCTGGCGTAGGAGGGAGGGGGTTATGTCTTCAGTATAGATGAGGAGAGAACTTCAAGAGCCCTTGAACCAGAATCAACCCTCTCAAACACAAATGTTTATATATCGGATATGTATATTTACAGAGATTACTCTCAGATATTCTTCCATATCAGCTAATCATTAAAAGGTATGTACCACTGCGGCGTATGACATTAAGCATACTGGAAACGGCGAGGCTGAAATCATGATTAAGACACCTGGCCATTTTGTCTGTAAACCTCTATAAGACTTATCAGATGGGAAAATGTCACTGTTTCCGACTCATTGGACATTTAGGGACCGTTCCTAATCTGTGTCAGGGGGATGATGATCGATGATATTTATGAAGAAGCATGTACACTGTTAATGACCCCTCCTAAACTGTATGTACAAAGCAAGGGATCCCCTTCATGTACAAAATCAATGACGACCCCCTCAGTAGATGTGTACACAATTCATGACCATCCCCGATTCCTACCTCCGCCAAACTAAAAACTAAATCAAACATCACCTCCACCACACACATACGCACGCACGCACGATCACACACACGCTCACACACACACGCACGCTCATGCACGCACGCTCACACACACACACACACGTAAATTCTGAACGATCCCCGAATCGCCCTTAGAGCCATCTTGTCGATTCTCAAACTGGTGTACCTGACTGTGGCATGTGTTCAGTCTGCAGATTCCGGGATATTGTTCTCAATATATCACGCCTCGTTTTGTCCATAGAAACAGTAAACAATTTCTTTATTAATAATTTTTATTCTACAACTACTGGCTACAACATACTACATGCTAAACTGCAGCTACATGTATCGATATAAATGCTTCAGTGGTTTATATTTACAGCGGAAGCTAAAGTGGGCATTTATGTACAACAGGAACCTTGCGTGCGCATCTACAGTAGAGGTAGACGAATTTGGTTGTCTGATTGTCAGTCACGACATTGAAGATCAGTGCTGAAATTGTCCGTGTGTCTGTAACAGTTTCACAAATGTCTGTTTCTTCGTCCGTCATGAGTTCTCATAGATATCCGGATGACAGTGTTTATTTGTCAGGGTAGGGTCCGGCCATGACCTTGGAGATGAAGTCCTCGTACTTGACGTTGCCCTCCAGATCTTCTCTCAAGTCCGTGCACTTGATGATGTCGTCCATCTGGGTGTCGGTCAGTCGGTCTCCCAGAGATGTCAGAACATGCCTCAACTCAGCAGATGAGATGAAGCCCTGACCCTCTCTGTCGAATGTCTTGAAAGCCTCCATGAAGTCGGCGTAGGTGCCTGTGTCTTTGATCTGCATGACGGTCTGGTAGATGGGAAGGAACTCCTCCAGTTTGTAGTTCTTCTCTCCAAACTTCTCCACACCTCCGTTCTTGAGGATGGTGGTCATGGTTGGGTTGAGGCCCAGACAGTACAACATGTCGCCGGTCTTGGCAGCGTCGACGGCGCCATCACGACCATCCCAGAAATCGAAAAGGTCGAACACCTCGGTGACCTCTTCAATTTCATCCTTTGATAGTTGAGGCTGAAACATTAATGACAATCACTGAGAGTACGATGAAAAGAGCAAGTACATATTATACCTTTGTAACTGACATCACGCCATTCAAGAAATATTCACATTCAAAGTACGATGTATGAAATATCCTCTATGGATTCTTGTTTTTCAATGACTTCGAGTGTGTATGATGTACCACTGGCCTGTATACAAGTACATAACAATGAATCAATATTCAAATGAGTGAGTGAGTTTAATTCCATCACGGCTCCTCAGTTCCTTATGGTAGGTATGTACAATATTCTAATGGTCCGTCAAGCATTATCGGGGTAGACTTTAGATAGCAACCCACAGCAAGAATATCCTGGTACAATTAGGGGCCACAACTCTTTTACATTTTTACCAGAAATAAAGTAAGGAATGTGTCAGTTATCTTACCATGTTGAGACTTGATGAGCTGGACAAATCTTGTGATTCAGTGGCTGCAGGGATGGTAGTGAAGACTGGACACAGGCCAGTCGTTCTTATATCCCGTCTTACATCACCACACTGCGGGGATCGTGATAGGATCAATGTGGGTAGCGTTCAGGCCACGCCCATTGTTTGATAACAGAAATACAGTGTATCAGCAGAGACCAAATAATATATGGTCTCTGGTATCAGATACCATATATTGTTGAAAAATGTTTAACATTTTTCCATTACCAAATAATAGACATGTGGTAATTATGAATGACACTTTTCAAATTACAAGAAATACATTTTACAAGAACTGCCTCGTATTATGTATTTATTTACTAAACTTCATCCTAAATAGCAATGCAGAATAACGCTGTTGTTTCAGGTCGAGTAATATAGATATTTTTGATATATTAAGATGTAATACTTTATCACTAGATGATACGGGTTTGAGCAAGAGTATGTCGTTCTTTAAAATCTTCGAAGAAAGAGGTGCTCGTTTGTGTCTCTTAAGTTGTGAACGTAATCATCAAAGGCTGAAAATTCTATAATACTGCTCGACCTGGGTGGAAAGATGACCGTTGAGAAGTCACCACGATTGGCCTACAGTCCCATCGGGAGTGTCTTGTTTCTCTGAATATTGCTGGTATTTTGATTTTTATGTTTTGTAATCAAGTAAGGTAATAAACGTAACATTAGATATTTGATAAATTTCATTTAAATCTCATTTGACCAACAGATTCACCCCGACGCCTCATATAAATACAATCATACCACTTGCAGCACACTGGCGTAATTACTGATGTCTCTACCAGCAAACAATGCGTTTACGTATTACCATTATATTTTTGATCAGCAGGTAAAAACCTGTATGAAAGTATCCCAAGAACGGCAATAATTGCTAACATGGTTACCGGCTGTTACAGACTATTACTGCTCAAGTTCCTGAACAATGATTACATAATCGACATCGTCCCTTTCTGAATATATCGCCCCTCCATTAAGAGCTACAAGCTCCTCAGTTCTTATGCAATGTCACGCCGTAATGAGCTTCTCTAAGCGGTATGTACCTACATAGACCTATGCTGTCACCCCACCACACCCCCCACCCCCTATCCCAGGAGCTGGATTGATGGACTAGGGTAAGGCCGGGGCCACGTGCCAGTCACATGGCCAGCCACCGGGAGAGGGGGGTTGGGATGGGTGGGTGGGTGGATGGGGTAAGTAGTGATAGGGAAGGGTAGAGGTAAAGGCTGAGGATGCCTCTGGATATAAGTAGCTAGGACAACGGTCAGCATTCATCATTCAGCAGGCGCCGTCCATCGGTTGTAAAGTTGTCAGACCTGTGCAGAACCGTCAATAAACATGGTAAGTTAGTACTGATCCAGGGTTCATCATGGGCTGTCTCTCACCAGTACTGTAAGGAAAAGGTGTCCCTTTCAAGTCTAGGACAATTTGTTAGGTCGAGGTTATGTCAGCTCTGAAAGTAAGCATTATTCTGGTCCCAATCTGTCGTTTTTTAATGAAAAATATTAATGAATACAAACACTTAATTCTGACACTAAACGTCAACAGATCAGATGTCTTGAAGTGTCATTTCTGTTGATGTTTCACCTCGTTTACCCATTATCTACATGAACAAGACACTGGCTTTGTATAGTGAACGATGCTGAGTTGTATGTTTATGTACTGTCAGTCAGTTAGGGAGAGAGGTGAAGAAAAGGGTGAGGGATTGGTCTTACGACTGTATCGTAATTTGTGGACAAAATGCTCAACTGCGTCCACAGACCAACACCGAGGTCAGATTTCATGCTTATTCGTGACTTTTGACAAGGATTGGTTATTTTGTTGTGGAATTGGAACGAGAAGTATCTGAAGATATATGAACATGGACCTATTCTTGACTCTTGTGCAATGTTTCGTTGCTAATGTCTATGCTCTGATTTCCAGCCTCAACTATCAAAGGATGAAATTGAAGAGGTCACCGAGGTGTTCGACCTTTTCGATTTCTGGGATGGTCGTGATGGTGCCGTCGACGCTGCCAAGACCGGCGACATGTTGTACTGTCTGGGCCTCAACCCAACCATGACCACCATCCTGAAGAACGGAGGTGTGGAGAAGTTTGGAGAGAAGAACTACAAACTGGAGGAGTTCCTTCCCATTTACCAGACCGTCATGCAGATCAAAGACACAGGCACCTACGCCGACTTCATGGAGGCTTTCAAGACATTCGACAGAGAGGGTCAGGGCTTCATCTCATCTGCTGAGTTGAGGCATGTTCTGACATCTCTGGGAGACCGACTGACCGACACCCAGATGGACGACATCATCAAGTGCACGGACTTGAGAGAGGATCTGGAGGGCAACGTCAAGTACGAGGACTTCATCTCCAAGGTCATGGCCGGACCCTACCCAGACAAATAAACACTGTCAGACACTTGTGAACTGCTACAGACACATGGACAAATTCAACACTGATCTTCAGTGTCGTGGTGGACAGCCAGACAAAAAAAACCCCAAATCTTGTCCGCTTCCATAGGAGATTACAGGCTTCGTGTTGTACGTAGAACATGCCTGACATAGGAGTATTTTCCCATGTAAATATATTCCATTGTAGTATTTATCTTTTTTGTAGTATACACGTAGCATTAGCATGGATATAGTACTGTGTAGTTGGTATTTGTAGTACCAGTGTAGAATAAAGACAATTTGTACCAAAATATATTTTCTGTCTTTTCGTACCGAGACAAGAAACATCACGGTTGAGTGTCGGTGAGTGAGTGAGTGCGTGCGTGCGTGCGCGAGTGAGTTACTTTGCATGAACAATATCCAGACAGTTTCTACTCTGAAAGATCTTTATATATGTGAGTGACAGTCGTGGCTTGGCATCAGGTAACGAGCTGTGAGGAGCTGTACTCACAGTTGGCACCGCTTTCAAGTTGTCCCCCTTGGTCTTTGTCTTACAGCAGGCAATAGAGATCCTCATGTCATAAGGTGTTACCTATATTGCTCAACGATAAGCAATAATCACTCACTCCAAACGCACATGTGTGTCTTATGTAAGCTTATTATTGGCTAGACATCTACACATTTTGTCTTGGTGTAAGCTAAAGACATACGTGGAGTGTGTCGTGATTTCCCTCTTTGGTTAATCTCAGCTACTCTCGTCAATCACCCTACTGGAGGCATTACGAGGAGAGGCTCCCTGTAGTATGTACATTTAATTAGCAAAGACAACTAAGTGAAATTTGAAGTCACATGAAAGCGTAACGTTTAATTTATCTCATCTTTCTTGCACTGAATCTATATTCCCACATGCTCTTCCATGCTCATTGAGTGTGGTTCTGGCCTAATGACACTTTCTGTATCAGCTTATTGATACACATGCACATGGAAGGAAGCTTACAGTGTCTATGAACCTTTGGATTTCCCTTCTGTTTTAAACTACGGATTGTAGGAATTGGGTGGTAGAGCGAATAAAGTGTTAACCAGTCGCACCGAAGTGTTGGATTCGATTCTCGACACTGGTACAGTGTTTTAAGCACATCTTATACCATTTTGCAAACGAATGGACATTTTGGTAGCTTCAGGTTAAACCGATATTTCCCGACATTCTTATCCCCAAACGGGTGTTGGTCTGGGATCCCATCCATGATAGAATGGGTTGAATTGGTGTCATGATTGTGAATCAGCTCATCATGTTTAAGATATATCTTTTTCCACAGACTGAAGAAATGAGAAATTATGCATAATTTATAAGTTTGATATAACTATAGTATACACTGACGTACAAAGGTACACAGGTGTTTCATGGATCATTTTCCAGATGGCAACGAAAATCATTTGAAAACTGTTTGGCAACATGTACACAGTGTTGGTGAATCTAACTTACAATCTAAAGACTTTTAAAAATATTTACTTTGTTTTTAAGAATAATCCTAAAGCATCTGCTGTGTACTTTCTTTGTGCGTCAGCTTAGCATAATGAACTTATAACGCAAAATATCTTTCCGATAAAAAACATTAATTTTCTTACACTGCACCGAAGACGTACGTCAACTGTCGGTAATATGCTACACAATTTTAGCGCTAAGGTTATCGTGTATCCAATGTTTTAACATCACGATAATCGGAACGCTGAGACATCCTCGCTGTAGTTAAGGTGGTAACGCACGTTGCCTTAGCTACATGAGCCTTGAGGAACGAGGCAATGAAAATATATATAATGCATTCAAGGTGCAGCCCAGGGTGTTATTATTGGATCGAATGAATGTTGTTTAAAGACGCAGTCAACAATATTCAAGCTATATTTCAACAGACATTATGGAACACAGTCTTTGTCAGAGCGATGCCCCACGCCGTTAGGACTCGACAATCCACCGAACCACAGACTGTGACCACAATACGAGCAGGGTATGAAGCAGGAGATCTACTGGTGCAGATCGAGCGGCAGGAAGCTTGCTGAAACTGAGAAGTTTAGCAATTCACCTAGCCCGTTTACCGAACGCTAGCGCATGTTGAAACAATCACTACGAGGTCTCAAGGACGGTATGGCGAATGTGTGGAAGAGCTCCAACATGTCGACATGACTATGTCACCGATATGAGTGAACCTAGGTGATCATCACCTTTTGCTGTCTTTTGTCAGATATCCAACTTTAATATGTCACTCAAATTATCGCCTGGCGTCAGAACTGATGTGTTGCAGAGTGGCTTGATTAGACAGGAGCATAATCATGAAATTCTTTTTTTCTTCAGGTTTATAAATTAAAGGAAATTGAATGAAAAGTTAAGATGCAAATATGTACGTATTCTTTTTATCAACGTTATGTATGTGTGTCCAGAAAGCTGACATTCAGGCGATTATACTGATGGCCTAGGTTATAATCTATCGTGGCAAAACGATTGGTTGGGTCTTCGAAACTTCTCACAGTAATATCACCAATACAAACATATTAAAGTGAGTGGATGAGTGGTTGAGTGAGTGGTTGAATGGTTGAGTGAGTGGTTGAGTGAGTGGTTGCGTGAGTAGTTGAGTGAGTGCTTGAGTGAGTAGTTGAGTGAGTAGTTGAGTGGTTCTGTGGTTGAGAGAGTGGTTGAGTGGTTGAGTGAGGGGTTGAGTGAGTGTATGAGTGAGTGGGCGGTTGAGCGGTTGAGTGAGTGAGGGAGTGGTTGAGTGAGCGGTTGAGCGATTGATTGATTGACTGATTGAGTGAGTGAGTATAGAGTATTTAGTGAGTGAGTAAGTGAGCTCTGATTCGCCATTAACAATATTTTCCAGATGGTATAACTGTATGTACAACAATAAAATTTGTTTAGCAACTCATGTTGTACTGTTAGAATCAACATGAGGTCGCCATACTTACTGCATGCAGCTGGATCACCGATGTACGAAACGAACAACACACATTTCAATACCAAACATTGCATAGCACATGCTAAAATATCATATACACTTCAAACAATATATAGCATGCACAGGGAACATGCGACAACCAACAGTACAAAACAGTTGTATAACAAATGCTGTGTAGCGAAACAAAACAAGGCATAGCGATCCGTATGAACGAAAGCGTTGTCTTACAAACACATTGTTGCAAGCACAAAGACAAACTGATTCACAAACGAACACAAACGTGACATGACCAATACTGAAATACTCAGAGGTAATGTTTTATGAAGAGAAGAGAAGAGAAGAGAAGAGAAGAGGAGAGGAGAGAAGAGAAGAGAAGAGAAGAGAAGAGAAGAGAAGAGAAGAGAAGAGAAGAGAAGAGAAGAGAAGAGAAGAGAATCGTGCAGAGTGATATACATACAATTGTTTCTATTACAATAACACACGAGTGGAAATATTGGTTTAGAAATGACTAAGAGCAGTTTTAGTAAAGAGTGATAGTTTCAATAGGAGTGGAGTATAATCTGATTTCATAAGTGAGATACATTTGTCCTTATGTGGGTTATTGCACAAATAAGAGGGAAGTATCGTCTTACGTTCAACGTTAAGATGTGTACATGATAAAATAACATGAAACTCGTCACAAATAATAGTATTTTTACAAATTGTACATGTTCTGTTTTCTGGGTTTACATTAAGCCATCGTCCTGTTACAATGGGTAACCTATGATGACAAGTGCTTAATTTTGTTAACCAGATACGAATTTTTGATGGAGGTTTATATATATGACATTTTCCCTTAGATGAATGTTTAGCATACCATGATTGATTGTCAATCAACAACATTTTGACGTGATGTTTCAACCAGTGGATGTTAGTGAACTTTTGATATTTTCAGATATGGGGAGAGCCCGACGTTTTGAATAATGTTTTAGACTGCTATTAGGTGGTCGAAATTTGATCTACACTTCATAATGTTACAAACAATGGGGGTTCTGTTAGTAGTTTCAGTTGTAACTTTACAAAGGTAGCTGAGGATCTGTACTGGTACTTCAGCACTAAAAGGATATCTGCCCAGTTCAGTATAAACCATAAAATTTGGGGTAGATTGTCTTACGTTTACAAAACTTTTAGTCCTTTCCGAGGGGGTGGGGAGGGAGTGGGTGTTGAATATCATTTAAGCACAAAGCAAAGAAAATCGGGAATGAATTATCTCCCTGTCTGACACCAGTGTTGCAAGAAAATAGAGATTGACATCCAACGATCGAGGGAAAACTTGTGAAGCGCCTAAGACACGTAGAAGTAGTTCAAATAGGGACCACAGAAATGTGATAATTATTGTTTAACTATATACACACGTGGGAGTAGTTTTTCAACATTATCAACCAAATATTTCATGCTCATATTACATACCGAGAACATTAACACCGCAGGATTTCATGTCCAGTCCAAACGACTACTCCGGGGGTTACGGTGTGTAGGGTTAGGGGGTAGGGACTAAGGGGTAGCAATTAGGGGTGCTGCGACCACATGGCCTCACATTAGTACTTAAGGAGGGGTCCTCTGTGAGGGGAAGGGATCACAGTATGGGGTGGCTTCTGATGGGTACCTGTTGGTATAAGTAGTCCAGGCAAACCCTCACTCTACATGCTACACATACAGACAGTCTAGCGGCTCGGATATACCTAATCCCTCTGGATTCCACAACCGTCAGCTTTCAACATGGTAATATATTGTTGACCTTGACCTTGTGATGAGCCGTCACATTCATTGTAATCTTCATCTTTAATAGAATGCGTGATGATTTCTATTTTGTATTTACATAAAACAGTTACTTGTGTCAGCGTTTGACTGGTCATTTAATCTTTGTTGGGTTTTTCTTTGCTTGGATTTGATTTTTAGGTCTTAACTCCATCTCTTTGTCAAACTATGTCCACGATATCAGCATTATAGTAAACGTTCCTAGAGAGGCTTGGTAAAATGTTTTATTACTTTGGGCATTAAGGTACTGGTATCCTTATACACTCGCAAATGATCAATTCAGTTTAAAATTTCGTTGCTTGTACAACTTAGATTGTGTCATTTATGTTTCAGCCTCAACTATCAAAAGATGAAATTGAGGAGGTCACCGAGGTGTTCGACCTTTTCGATTTCTGGGATGGTCGTGATGGCGCCGTCGACGCTGCCAAGACCGGCGACATGTTGTACTGTCTGGGCCTCAACCCTACCATGACCACCATCCTGAAGAACGGAGGTGTGGAGAAGTTTGGAGAGAAGAACTACAAACTGGAGGAATTCCTTCCCATCTACCAGACCGTCATGCAGATCAAAGACACAGGCACCTACGCCGACTTCATGGAGGCTTTCAAGACATTCGACAGAGAGGGCCAGGGTTTCATTTCATCTGCTGAGTTGAGGCATGTTCTGACATCTCTGGGAGACCGACTGAGCGACACCCAGATGGACGACATCATCAAGTGTACGGACTTGAGAGAGGATCTGGAGGGCAACGTCAAGTACGAGGACTTCATCTCCAAGGTCATGGCCGGACCCTACCCAGACAAATAGACATTTTACTCCGATGAAAACCTAGGACAAGAGTAGTGTTTCTACTCAGTATATCAATGAACACACATTAACGAAAGAGACTCGCTTGTGTTCTGTATTTATAGCACTTAAACATACCCAGTGTTATGGCGAAGGGACGATCAAGTAAACAGACTGATCCACAATAGAATACAATTAGCAGTGTGGCACGTAATATTGACCTAGAGTCTATTGTAGTAATTAGATGTAGTGAAGTATGTAGCATTTAGCTTTAGTGTTGTTTGTAGTATTAGCTGTAGTGTAGCATGTAGTACTGGTTGTAGTGTAGTATGTAGTATTTAGCTGTAGTGAAGTATTTAGTATGTAGCAGTAGTGTAGTATGTAGTATTTAGCTGTAGTGTAGTATGTAGTATTTAGCTGTAGTGTAGTATGTAGTATGCAGTATATAGCTGTAGTGTAGTATGCAGTATGTAGCTGTAGTGTAGTATGTAGTATTAGCTGTAGTGTACTATGTAGTATTTAGCTGTACTGTAGTATGTAGTATTCAGCTTTAGTATAGTCTGTGGTATTAGCTGTAGTGTAGTATGTAGTATTAGCTGTAGTGTACTATGTAGTATTTAGCTGTACTGTAGTATGTAGTATTCAGCTTTAGTATAGTCTGTGGTATTAGCTGTAGTGTAGTATGTAGTATTTAGCTGTAATGTAGTATGTAGTATTAGCCGTAGTGTAGCATGTAGTATTAGCTGTAGTGTAGTATGTAGTATTAGCTGTAGTGTAGTATATAGTGTGTAGCTGTAGTGTAGCATGTAGTATTTAGCTGTAGTGTAGTATGTAGCTGTAGTGTAGTATGTAGTATTAGCCGTAGTGTAGTATGTAGTATTAGCTGTAGTGTAGTATGTAGTATGTAGCTGTAGTGTAGTATGTAGTATTAGCCGTAGTGTAGTATGTAGTATTTAGCTGTAGTGTAGTATGTAGTATTAGCCGTAATGTAGTATGTAGCTGTAGTGTAGCATGTAGTATGTAGCTGTAGTGTAGCATGCAGTTGTAGCGTAGTATGTAGTATTAGCCGTAGTGTAGTGTGTAGTATTAGCTGTAGTGTAGTATGTAGTAATAGCTGTAGTGTAGCATGTAGTATTTAGCTTTAGTGTAGTATGTAGCTGTAGCGTAGTATGTAGTATTCGCTGTAGTGTAGTATGTTCTATGTAGTATGTAGCTGTAGTGTAGTATGTAGTATGTATAGTATTCCCAGAAATTATTGAGAATCATGTTGCGTCATGTAACTCATTACGTTTATTAACTTCTGGCGTTTTACTTACATAAACATGTTAAAACATCATCCTTTTACAGTCTCAGTCTTGTTTTAGTACTTTGTTAGACCTCCTCGCTCAGCAATGCATGCCTGAATACACCTAGGCACACTACCCATCAAAGTTTGTAGGTAATCGTGTGACAGGGTATCCCAATATTGGACCACCTCGGCATTCATATCTTCAATATTTCTCAGTCACTTTTGGTTTATTCTGTCCTTCATGACTCCCCACACATTCTCAATTGGGTTTAGGTCTGGGCTGTAACTGGGCCAGTCTAAAACTTGAACATTTTCGCCCGACAACCACTGTTTTGTGTAGCGCGCAGTGTGTTTTGGGTCATTATCATGCTGGAAAATCTTCATACAATGTTTGTGCTGTCGGAAGAAGGTGACCATTTAGAATGTCAACGTATCTTTCTTTTGTCAAGTTTCCCGTGAAAACACACAGTGGCGTCACTCCGCGAGCCGATATGCCATCCCACATGTGAAACTTCGGGCTATGTTTTGGTCGCTGGTAGATAGGTTTGACAGTATCTTTGGTCCAAATTTTCACACAATTAGGGAAAAGCCAAACAGAACTTTCATCCGAAAAGAAAACATTATCCCAATCTTGATTTTCATGAGCCCGACACCAGTTTAAACGTTTTTCCTTTTGTGCATCTTTCATCAACGGCAAGGGAATTCCACGTTTTTTGACTCAATTAAGTCTCTGTAATTCCTGCCTAACTGTTTCATTGCATACCTGAGGACTTCCTCTGCTAATCATTTCATTTCTGATGTTCTCAACACTTTTCAATTTGCCCCTACTCACAATCTGCCCAAGTCTTCGGCGATCCACAACACTGAATTTCCTAGGCCGACCTGCCCCTGCTTTGTGCTCTATCCCGGTTCCTGTTTGAATATTCTTCAAAGTTCTGTATACTGTAGACAGAAGAATACCATGTCTACAAGCTAACACTTTAGCATCAGCCTCACCCCTTTCAAAATCATCTAGAATGAGCTTTCTTTTCTCTCTTGCTGTAAATTCTGCCATGTCAACATAGGAAGCCGTCTGCTCAGACAAGGGAGATAACTCTTGACGTAATGAGCTGCCTTCTAAGCCTTCAAGAGTTGTCTCCCTTATTTAGTATGCTTAGTGCACAGTGAAAGCCCTTTTTCCAATCTTAGCATCATTAGAAAAAACAAAACAAAGATTTTCTCAATAATTTCTGGGAATACTGTAGTTGTAGTGTAGTATGTAGCTGTAGTGTAGCATGTAATATGTAGCTTTAGTGTAGTATGTAGTATTAGCTGTAGAGTAGAATGTAGTTTTTAGCTGTAGTATAGTGTGTAGTACTTAGCTGTAGTGTAGTCTGCAGTATTAGCTGTAGTGTAGCATGTAGCATTTAACTGCAGTGTAGTATGTAGTATTAGCTGTACTGTAGTGTAGTATGTAGTATTTAGCTGTAGAGCATAGTAGTTAGGTGTAGTGTAGTGAGGTGTAGTGTAGTATGAAGTCTAATGAAGCATACAACTTAATGGATTACAGCTTCTTGTTTATTGCGTCGAGCAACGTTTCGATGTAGATCCTTGCGTCGTTGTTATCGTTGTCACAGCAATAAAAAACATTTGTGATCCATTAAGTTGTATGTTCCATTTTTGACTCACCAACTTCTAGAATGCCGATTACACAGTGTGTGTATAGTACTTAGCTGTGCTACTGTGTATGTAGTATTTAGCTGTGCTACTGTGTATGTAGTACTTAGCTGTGCTACTGTGTATGTAGTACTTAGCTGTGCTACTGTGTATGTAGTACTTAGCTGTACTACTGTGTATGTAGTATTTAGCTGTGCTACTGTGTGTGTAGTATTTAGCTGTGCTACTGTGTGTGTAGTATTTAGCTGTGCTACTGTGTGTGTAGTATTTAACTGTGCTACTGTGTATGTAGTATTTAGCTGTACTACTGTGTATGTAGTACTTAGCTGTACTACTGTGTATGTAGTATTTAGCTGTGCTACTGTGTGTGTAGTATTTAGCTGTGCTACTGTGTATGTAGTATTTAACTGTGCTACTGTGTATGTAGTATTTAGCTGTGCTACTGTGTGTGTAGTATTTAGCTGTGCTACTGTGTATGTAGTATTTAGCTGTACTACTGTGTATGTAGTATTTAGCTGTGCTGCTGTGTATGTAGTATTTAACTGTGCTACTGTGTGTGTAGTATTTAGCTGTACTACTGTGTATGTAGTATTTAGCTGTGCTACTGTGTATGTAGTATTTAACTGTGCTACTGTGTGTGTAGTATTTAACTGTGCTACTGTGTATGTAGTATTTAGCTGTGCTACTGTGTGTGTAGTATTTAGCTGTACTACTGTGTATGTAGTATTTAGCTGTGCTACTGTGTATGTAGTATTTAACTGTGCTACTGTGTGTGTAGTATTTAACTGTGCTACTGTGTATGTAGTATTTAGCTGTGCTACTGTGTATGTAGTATTTAGCTGTGCTACTGTGTATGTAGTATTAAGCTGTGCTACTGTGTATGTAGTACTTAACTGTGCCACTGTGTATGTAGTATTTAACTGTGCTACTGTGTATATAGTATTTAGCTGTGCTACTGTGTATGTAGTATTTAGCTGTGCTACTGTGTATATAATATTTAGCTGTGCTACTGTGTATGTAGTATTTAGCTGTGCTACTGTGTATGTAGTATTTAACTGTAGTGTAGCATATGTAGCTGTAGTGAAGTTTGAAGTACAATATGAATTACTCTGTAGAACAGCTTGAGTGGAATACAGATGATTAACATTAGAATATACAACATGTCAAGATATTTATCAGCATTCAAGGCCATGGGCTGAAAGTTGATATAATAGCCGAGAATAGCACTGAGTAGAAGAGTGAGTGGAGTATTTCGCCGCTTTCACCAATGTGTTAGCAATATAACGGCGTGGGACACCAGGAATGGGCTTCAAACCAGGAATGGGCTTCAAAATTGGATTGTCGCAAGTTGTAGATCTGTTAATGACAATGTGCGGTTCTCTTACATAAATTGAAAGTACTCTACTACTGACAATGCAACAAACGACTGTAGTCAAATCAGAGCAAGCACATTGTTTATGAATACAGAGGTCTTTAACACGTACATGAATTTGAACGTTGATATATGTATTTCTAGTGTCGGGTACTCTTCAATAAGAATAAATAAAATATAAGAATCTATATCAATTGTTTCTTTTTATGCAGAACCATTGGAAGTATGTTTAGAACGAATGCAAAGAACAAATACCCTTTCCGTCTCTGTGAATACCAGCTTTATATCCATAAAGGTGTAAGCATTGTAATGTCAGATTATTACTGGACAAACCATTCTCAAGTTTAAACAAATGTGAACGAGAATCTTATGCCAAGATTTAATAACCTGAATCACCAAGACATCAATGATTATTGTATGAATCTTCAGTACATAAACACACTTACATACTGAACCCAGAACAGGAAGCTAAGAATTGAACCCTAAGTAGGGGTATTGAGGCATGTAGGATGAGGACGCTGGGGTCTGATGATGCGATGAAAGATGAGAAACGTACATACGTTGCTAAACGTACGAAACAAATACTGACCCTAACGAACACATATGAACGAAGTAAACAATAACGACGAATACGTTCATAAAGTACACATTGATACTGAAATTGTTTGTGACGAACATTTATATGACTAACTTATGTAACGGAGTCAATACATACTCGATGAATACTTATATAAAAATACTGATTACATATGTAACGATTACGTATGCAATGGAACACGTACATTACAAACATACGTAGTAATGAATACGTGTACGATGGATACGCACAAATATGATGAACACGCATAAGACTGTTACGACGAATGTGCATTTTATGAACGCATACCCAAGCAGTATGAGATAAATATGAATGTTTACGCATACCTCTAGATATGAAACACACGAGACGGTGTCATTTGTCTTCTTCATGTTATGTTCACTTGTGTAGATCGAAGAGAATTTCCTGTTTGATGATTATCAGACCCTTCACAAATACCTTGTGAAAAAAATGACATTCCCTCAGGAGGCTACGTCTTGTCTCAATGCCTTAGCCTCAAATTTTACGTCCATGTTTTCTCAGAGTAGTTGAGGGTTTCATTCGCTTTCATCTTCCAGAAATGTACTGATCTCTAAGGACAGATACAAACTTGTAGTGATGCTTGCCCCATGAAATGAAGTCTTTCTTAAAATGCTTTACATGGGCTCTTGAAGTTACAAAGAAGAATATAACAAAGAACACGTTTTATAACGAACACTTACTGCATAACACAATGAACATGCACAAAACGAATACTTACTGTATAACACTATGGACATGTACAAGACGAACACCTACTTTATAACACAATGGACGTGTACAAGACGAACACCTACTTTATAACACAGTGAACGTGTACAAGACGAACACCTACTTTATAACACAATGAACGTGTACAAGACGAACACCTACTTTATAACACAATGAACGTGTACAAGACGAACACCTACTTTATAACACAATAAACGTGTACATGACGAACACCTACTTTATAACACAATGAACGTGTACAAGACGAACACCTACTTAATAACACAATGAACGTGCACAAAACACGACGTCAGTAGCGAGCTATTCTTACGAAAGACCAATAGTCTGTCATACAGACCCTTACGCAAAATACATCCAAGAAAGACCATGCATGTCGTAAAATATGTGGCAACTCCAGATTTCCACAGTTTCTGAAAATGAAAAGTCTCATCGGACCCTAACCAGATAAATATACATTTATTGTTTTATTATGCGCTGAAAGTATGTTCATTTCAGCGACGTCAGAAGTCTACGCGTCTACGTCTTGTCTAAATGTATTCACCCCAACTTTTAAAAACAATTTGCAAGTCCAGATTTCCAAAGTTTCTGAAAATGGAGAAAGTCTCATCGGATCCTACACAGATAAATAGGAATTCATTGTTTTACTATGAACCGTAAAATGTCTTCATTTCAGAGACTAGTTGTTAGTCTAAAGACCAGGCAAATGATTTTAATAAAATAATATACTGAAGAAGGATGTCAGACACTGATAACAAACAAATCAAAGCAAACCAAACTGATGCCAAGCTGTATTCAGTACGATATGTGACGTCAATATAGCCGGAACAAGTACATGCTGCAGATGGTTTATCTTTCAGTTGGATTCTTATTCATGCTTGTCTCTTACAAACCATTCCACTCGCCGCTCTTCGCACTGCGATTTTCTGAAGTTAAAGTAAAGAAGTTGGGCCAGCTAAGTGTTTTGGTCGATTTGTAAGAAATGTATACTGCTGTAATTATTTTATGAGAAATCATCTAAAACGTCAGAGGAGAGGAGAGAAGAGAAGAGAAGAGAAGAGAAGAGAAGAGAAGAGAAGAGAAGAGAAGAGAAGAGAAGAGAAGAGAAGAGAATCGTGCAGAGTGATATACATACAATTGTTTCTATTACAATAACACACGAGTGGAAATATTGGTTTAGAAATGACTAAGAGCAGTTTTAGTAAAGAGTGATAGTTTCAATAGGAGTGGAGTATAATCTGATTTCATAAGTGAGATACATTTGTCCTTATGTGGGTTATTGCACAAATAAGAGGGAAGTATCGTCTTACGTTCAACGTTAAGATGTGTACATGATAAAATAACATGAAACTCGTCACAAATAATAGTATTTTTACAAATTGTACATGTTCTGTTTTCTGGGTTTACATTAAGCCATCGTCCTGTTACAATGGGTAACCTATGATGACAAGTGCTTAATTTTGTTAACCAGATACGAATTTTTGATGGAGGTTTATATATATGACATTTTCCCTTAGATGAATGTTTAGCATACCATGATTGATTGTCAATCAACAACATTTTGACGTGATGTTTCAACCAGTGGATGTTAGTGAACTTTTGATATTTTCAGATATGGGGAGAGCCCGACGTTTTGAATAATGTTTTAGACTGCTATTAGGTGGTCGAAATTTGATCTACACTTCATAATGTTACAAACAATGGGGGTTCTGTTAGTAGTTTCAGTTGTAACTTTACAAAGGTAGCTGAGGATCTGTACTGGTACTTCAGCACTAAAAGGATATCTGCCCAGTTCAGTATAAACCATAAAATTTGGGGTAGATTGTCTTACGTTTACAAAACTTTTAGTCCTTTCCGAGGGGGTGGGGAGGGAGTGGGTGTTGAATATCATTTAAGCACAAAGCAAAGAAAATCGGGAATGAATTATCTCCCTGTCTGACACCAGTGTTGCAAGAAAATAGAGATTGACATCCAACGATCGAGGGAAAACTTGTGAAGCGCCTAAGACACGTAGAAGTAGTTCAAATAGGGACCACAGAAATGTGATAATTATTGTTTAACTATATACACACGTGGGAGTAGTTTTTCAACATTATCAACCAAATATTTCATGCTCATATTACATACCGAGAACATTAACACCGCAGGATTTCATGTCCAGTCCAAACGACTACTCCGGGGGTTACGGTGTGTAGGGTTAGGGGGTAGGGACTAAGGGGTAGCAATTAGGGGTGCTGCGACCACATGGCCTCACATTAGTACTTAAGGAGGGGTCCTCTGTGAGGGGAAGGGATCACAGTATGGGGTGGCTTCTGATGGGTACCTGTTGGTATAAGTAGTCCAGGCAAACCCTCACTCTACATGCTACACATACAGACAGTCTAGCGGCTCGGATATACCTAATCCCTCTGGATTCCACAACCGTCAGCTTTCAACATGGTAATATATTGTTGACCTTGACCTTGTGATGAGCCGTCACATTCATTGTAATCTTCATCTTTAATAGAATGCGTGATGATTTCTATTTTGTATTTACATAAAACAGTTACTTGTGTCAGCGTTTGACTGGTCATTTAATCTTTGTTGGGTTTTTCTTTGCTTGGATTTGATTTTTAGGTCTTAACTCCATCTCTTTGTCAAACTATGTCCACGATATCAGCATTATAGTAAACGTTCCTAGAGAGGCTTGGTAAAATGTTTTATTACTTTGGGCATTAAGGTACTGGTATCCTTATACACTCGCAAATGATCAATTCAGTTTAAAATTTCGTTGCTTGTACAACTTAGATTGTGTCATTTATGTTTCAGCCTCAACTATCAAAAGATGAAATTGAGGAGGTCACCGAGGTGTTCGACCTTTTCGATTTCTGGGATGGTCGTGATGGCGCCGTCGACGCTGCCAAGACCGGCGACATGTTGTACTGTCTGGGCCTCAACCCTACCATGACCACCATCCTGAAGAACGGAGGTGTGGAGAAGTTTGGAGAGAAGAACTACAAACTGGAGGAATTCCTTCCCATCTACCAGACCGTCATGCAGATCAAAGACACAGGCACCTACGCCGACTTCATGGAGGCTTTCAAGACATTCGACAGAGAGGGCCAGGGTTTCATTTCATCTGCTGAGTTGAGGCATGTTCTGACATCTCTGGGAGACCGACTGAGCGACACCCAGATGGACGACATCATCAAGTGTACGGACTTGAGAGAGGATCTGGAGGGCAACGTCAAGTACGAGGACTTCATCTCCAAGGTCATGGCCGGACCCTACCCAGACAAATAGACATTTTACTCCGATGAAAACCTAGGACAAGAGTAGTGTTTCTACTCAGTATATCAATGAACACACATTAACGAAAGAGACTCGCTTGTGTTCTGTATTTATAGCACTTAAACATACCCAGTGTTATGGCGAAGGGACGATCAAGTAAACAGACTGATCCACAATAGAATACAATTAGCAGTGTGGCACGTAATATTGACCTAGAGTCTATTGTAGTAATTAGATGTAGTGAAGTATGTAGCATTTAGCTTTAGTGTTGTTTGTAGTATTAGCTGTAGTGTAGCATGTAGTACTGGTTGTAGTGTAGTATGTAGTATTTAGCTGTAGTGAAGTATTTAGTATGTAGCAGTAGTGTAGTATGTAGTATTTAGCTGTAGTGTAGTATGTAGTATTTAGCTGTAGTGTAGTATGTAGTATGCAGTATATAGCTGTAGTGTAGTATGCAGTATGTAGCTGTAGTGTAGTATGTAGTATTAGCTGTAGTGTACTATGTAGTATTTAGCTGTACTGTAGTATGTAGTATTCAGCTTTAGTATAGTCTGTGGTATTAGCTGTAGTGTAGTATGTAGTATTAGCTGTAGTGTACTATGTAGTATTTAGCTGTACTGTAGTATGTAGTATTCAGCTTTAGTATAGTCTGTGGTATTAGCTGTAGTGTAGTATGTAGTATTTAGCTGTAATGTAGTATGTAGTATTAGCCGTAGTGTAGCATGTAGTATTAGCTGTAGTGTAGTATGTAGTATTAGCTGTAGTGTAGTATATAGTGTGTAGCTGTAGTGTAGCATGTAGTATTTAGCTGTAGTGTAGTATGTAGCTGTAGTGTAGTATGTAGTATTAGCCGTAGTGTAGTATGTAGTATTAGCTGTAGTGTAGTATGTAGTATGTAGCTGTAGTGTAGTATGTAGTATTAGCCGTAGTGTAGTATGTAGTATTTAGCTGTAGTGTAGTATGTAGTATTAGCCGTAATGTAGTATGTAGCTGTAGTGTAGCATGTAGTATGTAGCTGTAGTGTAGCATGCAGTTGTAGCGTAGTATGTAGTATTAGCCGTAGTGTAGTGTGTAGTATTAGCTGTAGTGTAGTATGTAGTAATAGCTGTAGTGTAGCATGTAGTATTTAGCTTTAGTGTAGTATGTAGCTGTAGCGTAGTATGTAGTATTCGCTGTAGTGTAGTATGTTCTATGTAGTATGTAGCTGTAGTGTAGTATGTAGTATGTATAGTATTCCCAGAAATTATTGAGAATCATGTTGCGTCATGTAACTCATTACGTTTATTAACTTCTGGCGTTTTACTTACATAAACATGTTAAAACATCATCCTTTTACAGTCTCAGTCTTGTTTTAGTACTTTGTTAGACCTCCTCGCTCAGCAATGCATGCCTGAATACACCTAGGCACACTACCCATCAAAGTTTGTAGGTAATCGTGTGACAGGGTATCCCAATATTGGACCACCTCGGCATTCATATCTTCAATATTTCTCAGTCACTTTTGGTTTATTCTGTCCTTCATGACTCCCCACACATTCTCAATTGGGTTTAGGTCTGGGCTGTAACTGGGCCAGTCTAAAACTTGAACATTTTCGCCCGACAACCACTGTTTTGTGTAGCGCGCAGTGTGTTTTGGGTCATTATCATGCTGGAAAATCTTCATACAATGTTTGTGCTGTCGGAAGAAGGTGACCATTTAGAATGTCAACGTATCTTTCTTTTGTCAAGTTTCCCGTGAAAACACACAGTGGCGTCACTCCGCGAGCCGATATGCCATCCCACATGTGAAACTTCGGGCTATGTTTTGGTCGCTGGTAGATAGGTTTGACAGTATCTTTGGTCCAAATTTTCACACAATTAGGGAAAAGCCAAACAGAACTTTCATCCGAAAAGAAAACATTATCCCAATCTTGATTTTCATGAGCCCGACACCAGTTTAAACGTTTTTCCTTTTGTGCATCTTTCATCAACGGCAAGGGAATTCCACGTTTTTTGACTCAATTAAGTCTCTGTAATTCCTGCCTAACTGTTTCATTGCATACCTGAGGACTTCCTCTGCTAATCATTTCATTTCTGATGTTCTCAACACTTTTCAATTTGCCCCTACTCACAATCTGCCCAAGTCTTCGGCGATCCACAACACTGAATTTCCTAGGCCGACCTGCCCCTGCTTTGTGCTCTATCCCGGTTCCTGTTTGAATATTCTTCAAAGTTCTGTATACTGTAGACAGAAGAATACCATGTCTACAAGCTAACACTTTAGCATCAGCCTCACCCCTTTCAAAATCATCTAGAATGAGCTTTCTTTTCTCTCTTGCTGTAAATTCTGCCATGTCAACATAGGAAGCCGTCTGCTCAGACAAGGGAGATAACTCTTGACGTAATGAGCTGCCTTCTAAGCCTTCAAGAGTTGTCTCCCTTATTTAGTATGCTTAGTGCACAGTGAAAGCCCTTTTTCCAATCTTAGCATCATTAGAAAAAACAAAACAAAGATTTTCTCAATAATTTCTGGGAATACTGTAGTTGTAGTGTAGTATGTAGCTGTAGTGTAGCATGTAATATGTAGCTTTAGTGTAGTATGTAGTATTAGCTGTAGAGTAGAATGTAGTTTTTAGCTGTAGTATAGTGTGTAGTACTTAGCTGTAGTGTAGTCTGCAGTATTAGCTGTAGTGTAGCATGTAGCATTTAACTGCAGTGTAGTATGTAGTATTAGCTGTACTGTAGTGTAGTATGTAGTATTTAGCTGTAGAGCATAGTAGTTAGGTGTAGTGTAGTGAGGTGTAGTGTAGTATGAAGTCTAATGAAGCATACAACTTAATGGATTACAGCTTCTTGTTTATTGCGTCGAGCAACGTTTCGATGTAGATCCTTGCGTCGTTGTTATCGTTGTCACAGCAATAAAAAACATTTGTGATCCATTAAGTTGTATGTTCCATTTTTGACTCACCAACTTCTAGAATGCCGATTACACAGTGTGTGTATAGTACTTAGCTGTGCTACTGTGTATGTAGTATTTAGCTGTGCTACTGTGTATGTAGTACTTAGCTGTGCTACTGTGTATGTAGTACTTAGCTGTGCTACTGTGTATGTAGTACTTAGCTGTACTACTGTGTATGTAGTATTTAGCTGTGCTACTGTGTGTGTAGTATTTAGCTGTGCTACTGTGTGTGTAGTATTTAGCTGTGCTACTGTGTGTGTAGTATTTAACTGTGCTACTGTGTATGTAGTATTTAGCTGTACTACTGTGTATGTAGTACTTAGCTGTACTACTGTGTATGTAGTATTTAGCTGTGCTACTGTGTGTGTAGTATTTAGCTGTGCTACTGTGTATGTAGTATTTAACTGTGCTACTGTGTATGTAGTATTTAGCTGTGCTACTGTGTGTGTAGTATTTAGCTGTGCTACTGTGTATGTAGTATTTAGCTGTACTACTGTGTATGTAGTATTTAGCTGTGCTGCTGTGTATGTAGTATTTAACTGTGCTACTGTGTGTGTAGTATTTAGCTGTACTACTGTGTATGTAGTATTTAGCTGTGCTACTGTGTATGTAGTATTTAACTGTGCTACTGTGTGTGTAGTATTTAACTGTGCTACTGTGTATGTAGTATTTAGCTGTGCTACTGTGTGTGTAGTATTTAGCTGTACTACTGTGTATGTAGTATTTAGCTGTGCTACTGTGTATGTAGTATTTAACTGTGCTACTGTGTGTGTAGTATTTAACTGTGCTACTGTGTATGTAGTATTTAGCTGTGCTACTGTGTATGTAGTATTTAGCTGTGCTACTGTGTATGTAGTATTAAGCTGTGCTACTGTGTATGTAGTACTTAACTGTGCCACTGTGTATGTAGTATTTAACTGTGCTACTGTGTATATAGTATTTAGCTGTGCTACTGTGTATGTAGTATTTAGCTGTGCTACTGTGTATATAATATTTAGCTGTGCTACTGTGTATGTAGTATTTAGCTGTGCTACTGTGTATGTAGTATTTAACTGTAGTGTAGCATATGTAGCTGTAGTGAAGTTTGAAGTACAATATGAATTACTCTGTAGAACAGCTTGAGTGGAATACAGATGATTAACATTAGAATATACAACATGTCAAGATATTTATCAGCATTCAAGGCCATGGGCTGAAAGTTGATATAATAGCCGAGAATAGCACTGAGTAGAAGAGTGAGTGGAGTATTTCGCCGCTTTCACCAATGTGTTAGCAATATAACGGCGTGGGACACCAGGAATGGGCTTCAAACCAGGAATGGGCTTCAAAATTGGATTGTCGCAAGTTGTAGATCTGTTAATGACAATGTGCGGTTCTCTTACATAAATTGAAAGTACTCTACTACTGACAATGCAACAAACGACTGTAGTCAAATCAGAGCAAGCACATTGTTTATGAATACAGAGGTCTTTAACACGTACATGAATTTGAACGTTGATATATGTATTTCTAGTGTCGGGTACTCTTCAATAAGAATAAATAAAATATAAGAATCTATATCAATTGTTTCTTTTTATGCAGAACCATTGGAAGTATGTTTAGAACGAATGCAAAGAACAAATACCCTTTCCGTCTCTGTGAATACCAGCTTTATATCCATAAAGGTGTAAGCATTGTAATGTCAGATTATTACTGGACAAACCATTCTCAAGTTTAAACAAATGTGAACGAGAATCTTATGCCAAGATTTAATAACCTGAATCACCAAGACATCAATGATTATTGTATGAATCTTCAGTACATAAACACACTTACATACTGAACCCAGAACAGGAAGCTAAGAATTGAACCCTAAGTAGGGGTATTGAGGCATGTAGGATGAGGACGCTGGGGTCTGATGATGCGATGAAAGATGAGAAACGTACATACGTTGCTAAACGTACGAAACAAATACTGACCCTAACGAACACATATGAACGAAGTAAACAATAACGACGAATACGTTCATAAAGTACACATTGATACTGAAATTGTTTGTGACGAACATTTATATGACTAACTTATGTAACGGAGTCAATACATACTCGATGAATACTTATATAAAAATACTGATTACATATGTAACGATTACGTATGCAATGGAACACGTACATTACAAACATACGTAGTAATGAATACGTGTACGATGGATACGCACAAATATGATGAACACGCATAAGACTGTTACGACGAATGTGCATTTTATGAACGCATACCCAAGCAGTATGAGATAAATATGAATGTTTACGCATACCTCTAGATATGAAACACACGAGACGGTGTCATTTGTCTTCTTCATGTTATGTTCACTTGTGTAGATCGAAGAGAATTTCCTGTTTGATGATTATCAGACCCTTCACAAATACCTTGTGAAAAAAATGACATTCCCTCAGGAGGCTACGTCTTGTCTCAATGCCTTAGCCTCAAATTTTACGTCCATGTTTTCTCAGAGTAGTTGAGGGTTTCATTCGCTTTCATCTTCCAGAAATGTACTGATCTCTAAGGACAGATACAAACTTGTAGTGATGCTTGCCCCATGAAATGAAGTCTTTCTTAAAATGCTTTACATGGGCTCTTGAAGTTACAAAGAAGAATATAACAAAGAACACGTTTTATAACGAACACTTACTGCATAACACAATGAACATGCACAAAACGAATACTTACTGTATAACACTATGGACATGTACAAGACGAACACCTACTTTATAACACAATGGACGTGTACAAGACGAACACCTACTTTATAACACAGTGAACGTGTACAAGACGAACACCTACTTTATAACACAATGAACGTGTACAAGACGAACACCTACTTTATAACACAATGAACGTGTACAAGACGAACACCTACTTTATAACACAATAAACGTGTACATGACGAACACCTACTTTATAACACAATGAACGTGTACAAGACGAACACCTACTTAATAACACAATGAACGTGCACAAAACACGACGTCAGTAGCGAGCTATTCTTACGAAAGACCAATAGTCTGTCATACAGACCCTTACGCAAAATACATCCAAGAAAGACCATGCATGTCGTAAAATATGTGGCAACTCCAGATTTCCACAGTTTCTGAAAATGAAAAGTCTCATCGGACCCTAACCAGATAAATATACATTTATTGTTTTATTATGCGCTGAAAGTATGTTCATTTCAGCGACGTCAGAAGTCTACGCGTCTACGTCTTGTCTAAATGTATTCACCCCAACTTTTAAAAACAATTTGCAAGTCCAGATTTCCAAAGTTTCTGAAAATGGAGAAAGTCTCATCGGATCCTACACAGATAAATAGGAATTCATTGTTTTACTATGAACCGTAAAATGTCTTCATTTCAGAGACTAGTTGTTAGTCTAAAGACCAGGCAAATGATTTTAATAAAATAATATACTGAAGAAGGATGTCAGACACTGATAACAAACAAATCAAAGCAAACCAAACTGATGCCAAGCTGTATTCAGTACGATATGTGACGTCAATATAGCCGGAACAAGTACATGCTGCAGATGGTTTATCTTTCAGTTGGATTCTTATTCATGCTTGTCTCTTACAAACCATTCCACTCGCCGCTCTTCGCACTGCGATTTTCTGAAGTTAAAGTAAAGAAGTTGGGCCAGCTAAGTGTTTTGGTCGATTTGTAAGAAATGTATACTGCTGTAATTATTTTATGAGAAATCATCTAAAACGTCACATTTTGTTTCAGTTATATAGAAAATACTGAGTTTTTCGTGTTTGGTTGTGTATTAGTATATTACCTCTAAAATCGACTAAGTGCTAATTGTGATAATGATTTCCGCTGGAAGCCTGTTACGCATCTATTGTCAATATAATGACAACTCAATGGTCTAGGGAGAGATTAGCACCACAGATTGTTTGTTTCGTCCATACATGTATTATGTTGAGAGGAATCGGTATGCCGATCAGTTTACATGCATTCTGCAGTATGTTATCAACGTTACCATAAGGTCTTATGTAACAAGGCACTTAGAGACGCGTGGTTGTATCTGGACTCCCCGGGCCCTACTCTGTGGTGCAGGGGACGGGGTAAGGGTGACGCAATAGGTCTGGGATCCCGGGGAGACACTGCATGGTAACTCATATCTGGCTGGGGGGAGGGTGCATGATGAAAGGGGTGGGGGAGTAGTGGTCATCATTGGGTATATAGGAGACTGACCACCATCTCCCTACAAACTCCTGCAGGACAAGCCAACGATCAGATCTGCACATTCCCAACCTCCGCCATGGTAAGTCTTCTCAACGCCGTTAGTTCCATGAATCGTATACTAGCTATAATTTTCTTGATTGACTTGCTTTTGCTGTCTAGACTAAATTTAAATAATTATCATATTACAGTGGAAGGTGCTGGACTTGGGTAGACATCTGATATATGACACATAGCAAAGGACATCTTCATGTTCATGTTATCCGGCACAGTACCATGTGCCAGTAATAATACTACAAACAAGTCCATTTCTGGTGTCCTTCGTCGTGATGTTGCTTGAATACTGCAAAAAGCGGCGTAAAATTCAACTCACTCACTCACTCACTCACTCTCTAGTACTGGCGTAATTACTAGACCCTTTGATCCACTCAGTCTCACACTGATATTGTCTGTTGTTGTAAAGCTTTATAAAAACTTGTGCGTCAAAAACGGATTTTGCTTTTTCCGGTGAAAGGAAAGGGGAAGCCCCCAAAATAGATACACGCATTCAACAAGAGAATGTTTCCACAAAAAGTCAACTCAAACCATTCTGTGATTTCCCTTTACAAGGGCTGGCACTTGTGTTTCTTGTATTCATATAATCTTCAATGACAGTGATTGAGTGTTTGAGTGATAGTGAGCGGGTGAATTTAGTTTTACGTCGCATTCAGAAATATGCCAGGTATATGGCGACGGTCTGTAAATAATGGACCATACAATCCAGTGATCAATATGAACATCGATCTACGCAACTTGGAACCGATGACATGTGCCAAACCAAGTCAGCGAGCCTGACCACCCGGTCCAGTTAGTCGCCTCTTAAGTTGGGTTGGGGTGGTTGGAGGGGGTAGCCTAGTGGTTAAAGCATTTTCTCTTTTCATCGAGAACTCATGTTCGAATCGACATATAGGTTAATCGATACCCACTTCTTGTGCCATACGTTTTATTACTGAAATATTTCTGAAAGTTGTGTACTCCTCCATATCCTTTTTAAAATCTGTCCCCTGCCATTGCGTCTAGAGTGGACTCTCGGCTGTACACTTGACCGTTTGCCAACACAAGCAGCGACGCACTGTCAAATTATCAAGTTTCATTATTATCACAGACAGCGGTCCGAGTTTGATTTGACAAACGATTCTAATGCTGATGATACCTAATGGTTTACGATGATGTTCAAACCTTGTGTGTTTACGTAACGTAAACGAATGTGAATATGATATATACCGAATTCTTGTGTTTTTTGGGTCGTTGCATGAATGTGAATACTTTGCTACACAGTACTGTTATGTCATTTTGTGATTTCATGTGTAGAGAGTTTTGACACACAGTATTTTAAAAACTGAAAACCCTCATGAAATCATTTCACGGTAATTTAGTATTAGTTTTTGTTTTAGTTTTTGAAACTTTGGCGTGGTATCAAATCCAGTTCGTTTTCATGGCTCATCTACTGGGATACTGTCGTACATTTGAACACAGACATTTCTCGTAACAACTCGTAACAACTCGTAACAACTTTTTGTCTGTATCCTTAAAGGTCTAATTCTGTACAAATGTTTTTTAGCCTCAACTATCAAAGGATGAAATTGAGGAGGTCACCGAGGTGTTCGACCTTTTCGATTTCTGGGATGGTCGTGATGGTGCCGTCGACGCTGCCAAGACCGGCGACATGTTGTACTGTCTGGGCCTCAACCCTACCATGACCACCATCCTGAAGAACGGAGGTGTGGAGAAGTTTGGAGAGAAGAACTACAAACTGGAGGAATTCCTTCCCATCTACCAGACCGTCATGCAGATCAAAGACACAGGCACCTACGCCGATTTCATGGAGGCTTTCAAGACATTCGACAGAGAGGGTCAGGGCTTCATCTCATCTGCTGAGTTGAGGCATGTTCTGACATCTCTGGGAGACCGACTGACCGACACCCAGATGGACGACATCATCAAGTGCACGGACTTGAGAGAGGATCTGGAGGGCAACGTCAAGTACGAGGACTTCATCTCCAAGGTCATGGCCGGACCCTACCCAGACAAATAGACATTACTCCGATGAAGTTTACGACACTCTAATATCTAATTATGCTATATGAATATTGTTTTCACGATAGCTGTGACAGGAAACTGAACGTCAATGCCAAAAGGTAGAATAGCAAATCCAGGTTCACCTTGAAAGCAATTTGCAATGTCCATGTACAATTAATGTATCAAAGACAGATAAAATAGGAGGGAGAGTAAATACTTTAGAAATTAAAATCTATCAAATACTGTAACTACAGTAAATTTATAGTATATATCTATATCTGAAACGACCTTTGTACCAACACCATGCCAGCTTCTGGAAGACAATTCGTGCCATGTCAATATACACTTTAATGTTTTAGTACGCTAAATAATACACATGCAATTGAGAATACCGATACAAATAAAGCAATTACGAGCATACAATGTACTCTGTTCTTTGTAGTAAGCGAGGGATTTGAAGGAATATTTTTGGCTGTTAATTGTCAAGATGGATGTAGGTAGTAAATAAGATGTATACGTTATACACTAAATATGGGTCACGACATCTGTCGTAACTTTCATGCTGTTGGGCTAAGACTGTTGTACAGATAATACAATGGTTAACATAATTTCAGTCTGTTCATGGTAGATCTGTGGAGCACATTTCTAAATTAAACGCACCAGTGACAGACACTATGACTTACGCGCCCCTCTAATTAGACGTATTGCATAGGGTCTCATTTGAACCATTTGTGATCTTTCATTGGGGAAAAATTGTATAGTCCTTGTATGTTTCACGTTTTCGTGGGCACCTGATCAGTATTACTCAGGATTAAGTCGGAATTGTGCAAAATAGTCTCTTTTTAGTGGAAATTTCTTTTGATTTCGGTAATGGTTTATTTGAATTTGCAACCAAAGCATTGAAATACTCTGTTACATTGATATTGAGGTTAATACTGATCTTAAGGTTGAGTTATTTTTGCGACGATAAGAAATACTGAGACCTTCTTCGACGTTAACATATTTTATGTTAACATGTAGAAAAGGCAGAGTATGACTACAGCTAACAACAATCCTGCGTAAGTCTCTGGAAGACCAGACGAGGGGTCTTCTTGTAGAGATGGTTCAGTGATACTGGACACAAATCCTTGGTATTATGGTTACCCCACATAGTATCCATCCACCAAATCAGGCTGGACAGTATCATCAACAGTGTGAAGTGAGGCTCCAGGCTCCAGGCTCCAGGCTCCATGTGATGAGTGACCGTGACGGACACACCACTAGCCTTCCTTGTACGCCCAATGGTGTCTGTTTCGGTAGATAATAGTGACTGGTGATTCCCCGGCGTTTGTGGTTCATTGTGTCCAGGTGATGAAAGGTGTCATATACAGGTAACAGGACCCTCAGGTACAGGTAACTCTCCTCTAGAGAACAGGTACCTGACCAACTGGTCAGCAACCAATGGAAATACGGGAGAAGGGATGTTCAAGCGATGCCATCTGTAGCAAGACAAGGAATACATGGACGTATGGTTTGGGAGGCGATGGCGGATGGGGTAAGTACCCTGTTGGCATGTGTGTAATATGTAAATGAGCGATTTGATTATGCAATGGATAGAGTTACTGGCACGATAATAAACCTTATGTCACTATGCGACATACATGCTAATCAGGCAGGTAAGCAGGCATTACTTTCTCGAACTACCTAAGTCATCGCGACGATGACTTCTTACTTAATATACTGTTTACTAACGCTCTGAATATTCTTCATTGGGATCTCTAAAATAAGGCTGCAAGTCATCTGGCCCTAGGGAATGTATGAATAGCCTAGAAATGGCCTAAAGTAAAACCATTGAGAGAACTTACATCTTGAACATCGATCTTTGTTCCTTATCCAACCAGATCTCAAGTACCCGGACCCTTGCGTTGTCTCGAAAAGTGTCGTAATGAACGAGTATAGGAATCCCGAACCAACTGGGTAGAGTTACCTCCCCTTCCCTAAATTGTAATGAAGGCTAGAGCAAGATTATTTCCACCTGTAAAAAAATACTTGCTGTCATGGAATTCAGGTGAGCAAACACACGTGAATACACTTGGTAGATAAAAAATATCATGGTTATTTACCATTTAAAAAGTTATTCGGCCCTGGTTATATATTCAGGGAGAGAAATTACTTTTTTTTATTGTGTATTTTTTAGTTAAAAAAAAGAAAAGAATCAGCTATTTACGAGTTTTCCCCAGTTACCTTACAAAAAAAAAGACACAAGAAAAAACGCTTCCGATAAACATTATCCAATGAACTGAAGGAGTTATGTCTGCTTAAAAATAGACATCATTACGCTTATCTTTTTTGAGGAAGGTGCTTTGCATTTGTGAGTATTTTGCGCTGTTGGTGATTAAAATTCACTACCGGGACCGATTGTCAGATAAACATCATCCAGTTGGACAAGGGGTAGCTTCTTATTTTTTAAAACTCAAAGTACCATGACATTGTTATAATCGTACATAATTCATACGAAATCAAGAAAGCATTTCAGCTAGAAGTGAGGATCCATGAAATATTTCTGGAAATTGGTCTTTCATTTCCGGCACTGCTAAGACCAACAGATATAATAATATTCGTAATATAATACATAATATACTCAAACGGAAGCATTTCCAGATAGATTGGGGATGATTTTAAATTTTCAGATGTATAAACCTTAAAAACCATATGTCCAGATGTGTCTGCATTGGATGATAGCTCTGAACCGTGTCATTCGTGTACCCTTGTCTCATTCGGGTACCGTTGTCTCATTCATGTACCGTTGTCTCATTCATGTACCGTTTACAGTCAAATGCACTATTTGTGCAATTACAATTGTTGGCGTATGTATTTGTAAGAAATTTACAAGAAATAAGAGAATTGTGCATTGTTGTCAAAATGATTAAATGATTTAAGGTAATTATATGTCGAAATGAGCACTTATAATAACGGGGTTTAATTTTCATGTAGCTGCCAGTAAAGTATTATGTATTTGTAACCCCTAGAGTTTATATGATCTTTAATATGTTTTTCAGTGATGAACGTTATAAACAATTGCATCCCGTGTGCACATTTTGCGATGATTCACAACGTGTACACACCTGTTTTTTATGTTTACGCCCCCATATAGACAAACATGATGAATTCTTCAATATTCGCACCGAGGGATCCCACAGTCCCAGATGTGTGTAACGCAGCGCCTATACAGGGCAGTAATGAAGCTCACATCTGTTATACAAACGCGGATGAACTAGGCGGTGAGGTGGTAAGTAATGAGGACTATTTACACCCTGATTCATGCGCCATAAACAACACGCACTGTGTCTCGACTGGTCATGTCCATAGTTGGTGCATCAAGCGCAGGAATACCAGCTGACCTTAAAACCACATTGACCCATGACCTCGCGGTACACATGGGTCAGTAATTGTTATAGGGTGTACTGCTACGTATTGCAATGCTTCAATGTGGAGCTGGTTAGGGCTATAGTTAACACCTTCTTTGCTGGACACCAGGTGTCCAGGAAAGCCTGCATATGGGAATGTCGCTACCGACTTTGAAAGAGAAAAGAACATATATTTCGTTCATCCTACGTTCGTGTCTCCTTGCACTCCTTCTCGGAGTGGCATCTAGTAAAATGCCGTGTACAATGTTGTCAAACGTTATCGAAAACAACTTCTTGTATTTCGTGAGTGAGGCGTTTCGATAAGTTCTTGCAATGTAACATGAAGTATAAGAGATGTATGTAATGTAACAGAGAAATCACCATGACTGGCACAATAAGCTAGTCACTCAGCCGACGGTAAGTGAGTTGTTAAAGTAACGGCGTAGAATTCAGACCAAAGATCCCTATGCATGACACGAGTGTCGCTACAGAGAAATACACTCGCTCCTTCTCGAACTGACTAGTTTGTCGACTTTATACAGTTTACATCTTCTTCTCAAAATCTACTGTACCTCCTGCCGACAACCTGTGCCAGAAACTAAGCATTATTCCTTGGTAAGTATTGTAACTGCACCGCGTAGAGTTCCGTGTGCATGTGATGTCAAAAGGAGGCATGCTTTCTGCATGTAAGGTGGACTTATTGAATCGCCTTCAGACCTGGGCTCCCTTTCATACAATTCTCATATGCTCAAGGTCTTCCTTTGTTCAGTACAGGAGGTACAAATGCTGCGAGAGAAGTTGCGAGATGTTTCGCTTACGAGAGCTTTTTGAAACGGAGCTCTGTACCATAGTGCCCAATCGTAGTCCAAGAGTCAAGGTCAAGGTCACAAGAAATTGTTTTCAACACATGGACTTGTGGACTGTGTCCAGGCGTGAAACATGATTAGTTGGGATGTGGACATGGGAGAGGTTTGATCTTAAACAAGAAAACATGTAAACAAGTGAATATCAGAACACAGTAGATGTAGACAGCTGTTGACCTGTTTACCATCTTGATTAAAGCCAAAACGGAAATGTTTTTACTCACCAAGATTTGTCAGTTTGGTGTTACATGTGTATATGTGTTAATGACATGCCAAGGTCTGTGAGCGTTGCTAACAGTAAATAGTAAGTGAGTGATATTGCCACAACGCTGAGGGCAACTGTATCCGAGTCATATCGTGTCACGTGACCTTGATGTAAACGGTATGACGTACGAAACGCCTTAGAGTGTACCACTTTAATAAAACCCACGGCCACAGACTTGGTGCAGACAAAAAAACCGGGCGTCGAACCCATAATCGGCGTTTCCAAGCCAGTCCACGGGAGGCAATTCAGGATGAAATCCAGTATTTACAATGCAATTTAGGGCAACTCTCCGTACAGCCTTAAGCCACAATGACAAGAATTGGAAGCCCAGGTACTTAACTACATCTAAATCGGTCATCGTCGATAACAACATGCTATCTGAACTATGTAACGACGATGACAAACATACAATGTTATGCAATGCAGTGTCAGGGTGTATGGAATAGAGAATTACTGGTAAAATAGTTGGCTCGTCCTGTGTTCGATTCCCTACGTTGGTACCCATCGTAATGTTGCTGAAACAATGCTAAATCAACCACAACAAATCGTCCACTCACGGAACGTATGTATGTTCGCTATGCTGAGTTGAAAGGATACTTTAACACCCTGAATATATACCCTGTCTACTGTCAGTATGCCGTGCGCAAATATACACGTGCACAAAAGTTAAGGGCCATCCACTATTTTTGTGATCTGCTACTTTGGATACTCAATGGTAACTATCATAACAAGATCTATGACTGTCATTGACATCATTGGTTTGATTATGTTTGGCAACTAAACGGGTGATGACGCTGTGATGACGTCCCATTTGCCTTGCAATGGCCCTGTATGACATACCAGCATTTTTCATGCCTATCACCTGCCATCTCTCAGCGGTAGTTAACTTTCTCCTCACCATGATTTAATAACTCTAAAGCGAAAGGAGAATCTCACAACAGACCGGTGAAACCAAGTGTGTGAAACTTCATTTTCAAGATTCAGATGGTAGGGGAATGGAGCTGCACGTGCAGAACGTTTTCCTTGTCATATCTTGACGATCTTAGGTTCAAGAATCTATGGAAGGCTAATTCAGTCATAAACATTTATAGTTTGTATTTCTGATCTTCAGTTGTGAAATCAAGACTCTATGAAAATAGTGGCGCTTAACTTTCGTGCATGAATATTTATAGCAGGTTCTTTACTACCGATACAACGAATACGTAGTGGGTTCGTGATAACCGACTTTATTATGCGTCACACAGCCATAATGAGCAGATCACACATTCTCCAGACAGGAGCTCAACACAACAAAAATGGTGGTTCGAGACTAAATATTTAATCGGGGAATTTCATTGCACAGTTTAACGCCATAACCTTCACCAGACATGTTAGATATGTACATTTTCCCATGTAAATAAATTAGGATGTATATACACTGAGCTGTATCAAGTTACACATAGATCACATCATAGAGGCGCAAGTCTCACAACCTGAGGGCCGAAAGACGGCGTTGCTGATTGGTTGAACAGAGCAGCATTGCCTGTGTCACGAAATGCCATTGGTTTCACAATTTCAGTCCAAGACATGACCTTCTCAGGGACATTGCACAGAAGCGGGCCGCGGAGTGGAGTTAATCTTTGCTCTTGTGACAGAGCTTTTGATAATGTTTAGATGAAGGTAACGTCTTTGGTTGACCTTATATAACAGACCAACGTGGAAGTCATGAAAATTGTGAGACGTTGTTTGGAGAGTGTTTTTATTGTGCGTTTATTTGTCAGGGTAGGGTCCGGCCATAACTCTCGAGATGAAGTCCTCGTACTTGACGTTGCCCTCCAGATCCTCTCTCAAGTCTGTGCACCTGATGATTTCATCAACATCGTTGTCTGACAATCTGTCTCCCAGAGAGGTCAGAACGTGCCTCAGCTCAGCAGATGAGATGAAGCCCTGGCCCTCTCTGTCGAATGTCTTGAAAGCCTCCATGAAGTCGGCGTAGGTGCCTGTGTCCTTGATCTGCATGACGGTCTGGTAGATGGGCAGGAACTCCTCCAGTTTGTAGTTCTTCTCTCCGAACTTTTGAACACCACCATTCTTCATGATGGTGCTCATTGTGGGGTTGAGGCCCAGACAGTACAACATGTCGCCGGTCTTGGCAGCATCGACGGCACCATCACGACCATCCCAGAAATCGAAAAGGTCGAACACCTCGGTGACCTCCTCAATTTCGTCTCGTGATAATTCGGGCTGAAAATAGAGGTAGAATATTAGTTATCAGACGCCACAGACAGATGTTTCGATTCTAAAGAAATACCGTAACAATATCCCCTTGTAACAGAGAAAAGCCATGAAAACGAGTTGCTACTTTGGTTTTGATCAGCAACCAAAGAATCACGTTAAGAACCCTTTGATGTGAAGAAAAGCAGACTCTAGAACATTACCCTGAAATGATTTCATTCAAAATATAAAAAAAAATGATTCTGTGAGTCTTTATACCTGTATTTGAAAGCTATTAGAAGAACGCTAACGCGTTTGTTGTTGGCCAACAGACAATAATGTCCTGATAATGGCACGTAATGTTTGTGATTAACGCTGAAACAACGCTGCCTATCACAGTAACGCGCTTACAGAAGCTAATTCGCCACTGTTTAATAACTATATGAGAACAGGTGTTTTTTCATTCCCAAACTCTCAACCATAGTATCATTTTAACCTCCTACTACTCCGTTGCCGTGGTAACACTTTCTTGTAACGAGCTGCTAAAGGCGGCAAAGTTGGTAAAAAAGCTCGGAGAAAGTCTTGGCAGCGAACCCCACGCACGACAGGCAGCGCTACTGTTGCCTCTGACAGACGGCGTTAGTAGTTGTTGCAGCGGCACACACCACGCGTTAGTTACTGTGTCGGGGGGAGGGGGCGGGGGGAGGGTAAGCTGTAATTAGATCCATGTGCCTGCTACGGTACTGAGGATACCTCGCATGCCGGGGAAATTGAACCCCTCGAGGAGACAAACACGATACCTGTACAAGGGATGATGTTTGGATGCATGTACAGCTCGAGAATTCAAAACGACTATCGACCTCTAACGCGCGTTAAGATTGCACGTACATGGTTTGTTTACACACACGGACCTCGGAGTTTACATTAACATAGTTTCGCTTTTGTTGACGTCCCACTCAAATGAGATTCTAGCTATACATTTATAAATACTTATATCTGGACAGGACGATCTAGTGACTGAGCTGACATCCGACTGGAATACGATGACATCAAGCAATTAAGTCAGTCAGTACCCGATCCGGTTATTCATTAAATTCGACAAACATTGGTTGCTAAAAGTCATTTCTACCTTAGGTCTTAACAGATGTATTTATTACAATGATATTACTCTTTTTTAAGAAGGTTGGTTCAACGCCATTTTGAAGGTATTTGTCACGTTACGCTAAAGGTATTGGCGGATCGTGTATCAGAGTGACAGACCTAGAACCATCGGATCCTGGTGTGACAAAAGGGCAATAAATACACGGCCACCCGTGTCCGAGGGACGACGACTCTGCCACACTATGCATGTGTGTTATCTCTTGTACCAAATATTTACAGCATGAACAACGTCGAAAACGTAATTGTTTATGACGGAGGTGACCTGACGTTGTCTTGCAACCGGCGTTACCGTCAAGACAATGGCACCCTTACAACGTGGCCCACAGTAAGAGCAGCACCTCCTGTTCGTCTTCACTGGTGGAGCATTCCACCATGACAGCACAGTCTCCCAAACAACCATCGTTAACGCCACAGCACTATCTTCCTAACCACCATCGTTAACTTCAGAGCACTATCTTCCTATCGACCATCGTTACTTTCAGAGCACTATCTTCTTATCATCGTTACTTTCAGAGCACTATCTTCCAATCGACCATCGTTACTTTCAGGGTACTATCTCCCCAACCACCACCGTTATATAATTACCTTTACAGCACGATAAAGACCGATAAAGACCATTCTTATGTCCATAGCAATATCTCCCTAACAACCACTGTTACCCTCTTAGTAGTATAACCCTAGCGATCATCGCCACCGTAAGAACAATATTTCCCTAGCAATCATCGCCATCGTAAGAACAATATCTCCCTAGCGATCATCGCCACCGTAAGAACAATATCTCCCTAGCGATCATCGTTACTGTCAGAGCAATATCTCCCTAGCGATCATCGCCACCGTAAGAACAATATCTCCCTAGCGATCATCGTTACTGTCAGAGCAATATCTCCCTAGCGATCATCGCCACCGTAAGAACAATATCTCCCTAGCGATCATCGTTACTGTCAGAGCAATATCTCCCTAGCGATCATCGTTACTGTCAGAGCAATATCTCCCTAGCGATCATCGTTACTGTCAGAGCAATATCTCCCTAGCGATCATCGTTACTGTCAGAGCAATATCTCCCTAGCGATCATCGTTACTGTCAGAGCAATATCTCCCTAACGATCATCGTTACTGTCAGAGCAATATCTCACAGATCGTAATGAACAGCATCATACACCTCAAAAAACCCTAAAATTATTAAGTTGCCAATCCACTCACACTAGCACGTGACCATAACAACATGAACCTGTGTATAAGGTGATAGCTAATGTTTATCCTCAGAATTCATAATCATATATAATGTTAAGGACTGGAATATGACAAAGGGAACCCCAAACTGATTCAAACTCAAACATAAATTTGACTTAATAGTACAATACCTGAACACAAACTTCCGAAAAGCTGAACGCCCACTTATTTACTCAACACTGTATCCATTAACCTCATTCCGGTGCCTCAGTGCACTATCATGGTGGCGAAGTGACTATTTTCTGGGATGCATCCAGCGCATGGATTTCAGAAACAAGCTATAGCCGGTAATAAGCTAATGTGTTAGTGTGACTTGTGTATGCCGTTGATTACTTGCCCAGCAGCACATGTTTGGAAGTGGAATGAGGGACGCGGTAATCCGATCCCCGTCCCCCTCCCCCCGACAACCAGTCAACTGCCAGAGAGGGAAGTAGTGCCAACGCGTAGGAATACCCAAGTTCTTTGTTTAACGTTGTCTGCTAAAGGCTCATTAGAAGAAACAGCGCACCTACGCGGATCAGCACCTTATTTATATGGCATCTGCTTACCGAACCATTTGTAATTAACAAACTCACAGACTCACAGAATGGTTTGATGTTATCGTTCTTGAAAGGGATCACACATGTTGGGTACTGGAAGAGGTGAAACGGCACGGTGATGTGCGCTACTGTATCGAGTTTCATACTCAGATGATATGCCAGCTACCGTTTGTTTATAGATCCAAGGTGTGATCCTGTAGGTCTTGAAGATGAGCACCGAATGTAGTATAAGTTCGTACATATTTCTTTCAGTATGTTTACCTGCTATTTAATATTTCAAAACGGACTGGACTCAATGTAGTCTGTCTCACAGTCCCTGAACCACATTATTTTCCCCACTGCCTAGCCCTCCCTGCACTGCAAAAGCCCTAAATGAAGATAATCCAGATACCCTCAGGTTCTGAATTTCCCATTTGATAGGGGCTTTTCTTCCGTTCAATTTGTTTGCTGCTATGAAATCAGAGACTAAGCGTTGGTATAGTGCACAATGGTGAACCTTATCAATCAGCCCAGCTTACGATCGTGATGCTTTTATACTATACAGAACAGGCAGCATTCAGTTAAATATAGCACATATTTGCGGATGGAAAATTCATCACTTGGCTGTCTGAAAAAGGCGATAAGGCTTCGCTCTCCGACTTTTGTTGATCGGTTTTGTCGTGCACAGTGTAAGATAAGCGTGAGGTAAGACATCAGCATTTGAAAGATAAGTACAGCCCTAGCGAAGAGACGTACGATCACCACAACTTGGACAGAAACAAACATCCCCGTAAAACCGACAGGGAGATGGACGATTTAGAACCAAAGGAGAATTTAGACCTGCTTATCATTATGAGTTCGTATTACAGACGTGATGATCGGATGAAAAAATAATATAGTTAAGGGTCTGTGAGTCAGGCTACTCAAGAATGTTTTGTTGAAGTAAGAATGTTCCTGAATATGTGAAGTAAGTTCATATTCTGGTGGTCGACGCTGCCTGGTCATTGCGACATAACGGAGTGTCGTTACAGACGTCACCGAGATTTATGTTTAAACGAAACATTCATGTATTGACGCTACGGCCATACCTGGATCACGTCGAAATATTTCCCGTTATAGCGCGGAGACACCGTGAAATAACGAATATATTGTTCACAAAGGCAACCACTCACTTTTTCACTCACTCACTCACTCTCTCGTCCTTTCGGTAACATTTACGCTACGACATGATTGCTTTTGAAAAAAACAAAAACAAAACCATTAACGGTGTTTTGGTTACGTGTTTTCATAATAACGGCAGTCATTTGACGTCCTTGTGTAGCGTTTCAGAATTTTGTAAGTACAACACTGCCAAACGTTTTTATTTCGTTTCGCCGTTTCGATAGATTCTTGTGCCGTCGCCAAGCAAAAAATCCTGCAAACACATTCCTGCGTAACAATGGTACAAGAATCTGTATCGAAACGTCGAACTCACGAAATCAATTCTTTTTGTAAATGTAGTCGATTGAACCTATACTAATCAAAAGAAACGCATAGATTCTTTCACGTATCTGTAGTAACAAGTAACCTGTCACAATGTGGCAGTAACTATAGTAATGGGAAAAATCGGATGGTTCTTAAATTCTTTTGAGTAGTACATCTTGTTAGAAGAGAATTTAACCAACTGTAACCCAACCCGCGGCGACGGGCTATCAGACAAATAAATTATGAGCGTAAAATAGACGAGCGCGAACAACTGCGTTTGGAGATACCAGCCCCTGGAGTTTATCATCTCTGCGCGCATAAACAGAGCATCTTCCCCCCTCCAGCCGGTTTTGGCTAAACACTTTCGATCACGTGACTTGAACTTGAAAGTCAGTTAAAAACATACATTAAAAATTCCCCAAAGAATACAAGATTAGGTCGCGTGAATACATTCCACCGGCTAAAGGGATATGTCAATGACACGATTTCATTAAATTAATTATAATTGTTGAAAGGAAATTTATCTGAAATAAACGTATATGGAAAAAAAATACACAACAACAATGGATCTACATAAGATTACAGCTGGTTAGATAAGACATGATGTCTTTGATAAAGAAACAATATAAGCCAGTGATAACGTTGACTTAACCAATGACCTTTAATGCCCTTGATAATCCAAATAGAGCTAAGAAAAAACGTTGACGTTACTTAAATCATTGTGGAATGAAAAAAAGTGAAAGTAGGCAAATATTTTAAATTTTTGAACCACTTTTAAAGAGGAAAGTGTAAGATGGCGTGAAACAGTCCTGAAGGTAAAGAAGATAGTGCTTACCATGGTTTTGTGTTGAGCAGCCGACGGAGAAGTCCTGAGGCTTTGAAGGGCTGAGAGTAACTGAACGATCTGCAGGAGGACGGGCGACGCCGCTATATTTATACCACACTCTAAACGTGGCCATACTAGGGGTCTGCCATGTGCCCGGATACTTGAGACGGTGCTGCACCACCGCAATGGGGGGTAGCCTGGTCACTGCTGGGGCAGGGGGGTTGTCCTGCTGGGGAGGGGGGAGACGTACGATAATGTGGTCAGTATGGGTAGGAGAGATTAAGTTTAGCGTTATAATGAAGGCATATACGTAATATAAGCTACGCCGGTTGGCGTTGACAGAGATGAAGGTTCCAGATACGTGACGATATGACGGGGGTGGAGCTATGGGGAGAGGAGGGGGTGGGGGGACAGAAGGTAGTGAGGGGGTAAGTAAATGCAGTAACTTTTTAGTGCATTCAATTCCACTGCTCCAAGAATATTCATGACGTATTTTCGACTTTTTCGTTTTGAAGGACGGGTTATAACACTAAGCTGCGGTGTTGTGGTGTATTGCGATTGTTCAAGACAGAAGATCATATTACAAGCGTTATCACCTTCGCCGTGTTTCCATGTAATTGCCGTGATGGTGTTTCGTGCTGAAGAAGTTGGTACTTGCTATCTCTTGGAGACAGCAGTGGCACACATATTCATCACTGTTTTTTTTAATCCTGCATGGCTGTAACGAGATCTATTGTTGGAGATATGCGCAACATTCCGACTTGGAAGTCATAAAAAGTACCATACGTATTATATGAAGATGTGGTTCTTTAAGTAGATAACTTATTTCTACTGTAACGCTAACATTTGTTTCAGCCTCGTTTTGAGAGTGGCTGTGTATGAGAGGGTGACTGAAAATTGAAGTATTCGTGCAATATCTCGGGACAACAGATACGAAATACGGAGGAACAATCTATAACGGTATAAGGACCTGTCTCCCCCAAGTGCCCATCGCCTATGTAATATCAATGTGCATGTCAGGCTACTGCCTGACATAAGATACTACACAAACACTGTTTTCCTAATATGGGTTTATTTGGTCCGATAGCTAGGCTACATGTCACCATGCTCGGGGCCGGTGTTCATGTTTTCGATCACAAGTTTGCCTCACCCAGAATAAGATTAATTACAACATGTGGTGCAACTATAGATACAACGGTGACTGCGACATAAAAGAACATTTATTCACTTGCTGGTTACCCTAATATTCAGGCATACCGTCCTCTACAATATAGTAACAGGCAATCATGTGTAAACGAGTATTGTTTTACGCCGCTTTCAGCCATATTCCTGGCACTTCTGGGGTCAAGTCCGTTTGAACAAAGTGACCAACGACTGTCGTAAGTCTGTGTGAAACTAGGCGAGTTGAGATCGTCGTAACGCTGAGAGCTTCTCGCATGTGTGGGGCAGTGGGTAGCTTAGTGAATTAAACGTTGGCTCATCACGTCGTAGACCCGGGTTCGATTCTCCACATGGGTACAATGTGTGAAGCCCATTTCTGGTGTCCCCTGCCATGATATTGCTGGAATATTGCTGAAAGCAGTGTGAACTCACGCATTTTTTCAGTGCTATCCTCGGCCTTTTTCAACAACAAACCAAAAGTGGCATTGGATGCTGATAAATATCTTGTCAGTTGTCCCTGGGCCACAACTCACAAAGAGGATCACTATCTGCGGGTTATCCTCTTACGCAACCGGATGTTGACGGTGACGTCATTAACAGTCACATCTTTGGGATATAGCATGAGCAGATTCACAGAGACAAGACGACTTCACATGGACCAACCGACCGCTGTGTGGAATGACCTTGACCTTCCAGTATCGTATCTACCGTCTGCAGTGGTCATCACCACATCGCTGTTTATTGTTGTCAATTTGCTAATAAAACACATGTAAACATTGTCCATTTCTTCAAAACGTTTTGTTCTTTTAGCATATTGGAAGAAACACAACTTGTGAAACTTCTTTGAAAGGCATTTAGAAGTTGTCGCAGTAAGGAAGGATGACAAAACATGGATGAACAGCTTCTGTATTGCTATGAGAGCGACGTTTCGGTTCTAACACCTTCATCAATGATAAACAGTGTATATACTCCCCTTCCTCATGCTGTTCATCAATGGAACGTCACTCTCATAGCAGTAAAGAAGTTGTTCATACATATATTGTCATCCTTCCTTACAACCTGTATACTTTCTTTTGTTCGTCAGTTTAGATAGCTCAGCCACCTCGAAGGCCTAAGTTGATTCCGCGCTATACAACAGAAGTACAGACGTTCTTGGAGCAAGAACTTTTTCTGATGCATTTTCACCATCAACCACATTTCCTTACTAAGCAAAATACATCTTTTTCTAAATTTTACTCATTCATAAACCACAGTCTGTAAATATACATTGCCAACCACTGAAAACCTCGCATTAAAAGAGACACGTGTGACCGTTTAAAATGTCTTGAGTAGATTCCTCAGGTTTGCACGCATTCCGTAACTTTTCTGATAAAGAAACAAGAAACATATATCATGCTGAATGTGAAATCTTAATGACCACAGCTAAAGATAACGAAGCATAACTCGACGAAATTCAACCTTTATGTGAGCGTTTTGAAAAATGTTTTTTTTCTTCTGGTTTACTTGTTTTGGCCGCGCTATGCTCTGGAAGTGAACTTTTCACGCCCTAAAGTCTGTTTCGACAACTATTCGCTGGTCTGACACAGACACATGATATAATTCAATTATACACTGTATTTATCTGTATGTTAAATCAAGATGCTGATATCAGTTTGACACTCAAATCATGGCAGACGTCTTACTAACTTGACTTAAGAGGAACTGACTTTTTTCCTGTTCATATACTTAGAGTGAGAGAATGAGTTTAGTTGCACGCCGCAATCAGCAATATCCAAGTTATATGACGGCGGTCTGTCAAAAATCGAGTCTGGACCAGACAATATAGGGATCATCATATATTTAGAATCATCGGTGATAATAGAGGTATCTGTTTTACGCCATTCAGGAATAGTGACCACCTGATTTACTAATATATAAACAAAGGGGACTAGATGTAATACAAAGAGCCTCCATGGTCAGATACCACTCCAGGACAGCCAGTCTCAAAGTTTTATTCTCGGAGCTGTCTACATTCATCCTGGTATTATAACAGTAAGCTACGTTTATATCAATTCTAATTAAACCAGATCTTTCAGTGAGTGAATTTAATTTTGTGCCGCACTCACTAATATTCCAGCTATATGGCGGTGGTCTGTGAATAAGTATGGACCAGACAATCCATACAATCCAGTGATCGACAACCTGAGCATCGATCTGCGTAAGTGGGAACCGAAGACATGTGTCAACCAAGTCAGCGATCCTTTTCTTAGTTGCCTTTTATGGAAAGCATAGGCTGTTGAAAGTCTGTTCTACCCTGGACGTACACGGGTCGGCCGATCTTTCACTGACTCTAGATATGAATGTCCGCTCTCTCTGATATCAAGGCCTGGATGGTAGTCACTGCACAGGTCATTTGATGGAACTTGTAAACGCAACCACGAGGACAGACTAAGGCTTAGAACGGTTGTGTCTGTGACGCAGTTACCCTTCTCTCCTGGACCACTTGTGACGTCATCAAGAACGAATCAAAGTGAACCGACCAAAACCTTATATACACATTCCGAGCCTCTAGTGCTCCTTTAACTGGACCAGTGTGTCAGTTTGGTTTTACGCAGCTTTTAGCAATATTCCGGCAATATCACGGCTGGCTTTACACATGTACCCATGTGGGCAATCGAACGCAGGTCTTCGGCCTGACGAGCGAACCTTTAACCACTAGGCTACACCAAACCTGGACGAGGCATACAGCTATACGTACACCGAGTGCACAAAGCTTGTCATAAACGAAGGCAGAATCCAAAGAAAACAAAGTTGCAACAGTTTAAAAACAGAAATTTTGGGAAAATGCATTTAGCACTTAACGATTGGCACCATGTGTTTGGATATGCGGTCTGTTTCAATACCGCCATGACAGTCTCCCACACAGCTCCGCACAGTGTTGTAGAAGGGTTCGCAGAAGATTTCAAGCCGCGGCATGTGCTTGGAGGAGGGCCAGATAATGTTAGTGTTTTTACACCGACTATACAGGCGATGTGCAGAGTTAAGGGATAAAGCACCGGGGGTGTTACAGCTTCCGACTTGTTATACTCTGTTTCAGACGTGTTCTGTCTCAGTAATATGATTCATGTGTGGCATGTGTGACTGAGATATGAGTGTTGCGATTCTTGTTACCTTAGGAATGTTGGTGGACATGGTGTTCTGTGAATGGATCATGTATATTGTCTGCATGCCGCCTGACTGGACAATGATTATAAAAATAACGAACGAGTTAATTTAGTTTTACGCCAAGACTGGTGACAAAAAAAAATAGCTTTACACATTGCACCCATTTAGGGAACTGAACCTTGTTTTTCACAGGCGTGACGAGCGAGCACTTTAACCACCAGACTATCACACTGTCCCAATAAACACAGATCTACTGTGTGAAAGAGTATGCTTTTATCTACTTTTCCAAATAAGTCAGTGAAAGATTAGAAAGATTAAAAGGCTAGAATTGGCCTTCAGCAACCAATACTTCAATGAGCCGACTGACGTGATCAACTGGTCAGGCTCGCCGACTTGGTTGATCCAAGCCATCGTAGACCAATGGTCACTGTGTCGATCACTGGATTGCTTACAGAGGACATGCCTGTAATTTGCTGGAAGAGGTGTCATACGACAAAGAAAACGGTGTTGTGAAATGCAAACCAAACAAAAAACAGATTACGTCCCCGCCATATAAATATAATTATCACATGATTATTAGTCAGTCGTTAGTCCTTGACGATACAGATTCCTACAGGTTAAGGTTCCTCACGGTGAAGGTCCTGGTTCGATTCCCTGGAGGTTTAAGGTGTGTAAAATCCATACCCATCACATGACCCATCACACAGACATATACTCACTTGAAAATATTATTCACTCAACTGCGACCAGCTGTTTGTTGCTTCACGCCGCACAAAAAACTATCACAACTGTATGAAGACGCCCGCAAACCGTGGAGTCTGGACCAGACATTCCAGTGATTGTAGGCATCGATCTTTGCAGATAGCCAGTTCTTATCCGAGTCTTCAAGGGTAGAGGAGGCTGTGGTTAAAGCGTTCGCTCGTCACGCTGAAGACCCGGGTTCGATTCCCACATGGATATAATGTTTGAAGCCCATTTGTGTCCCCGCCTTGATATTGCTGAAATATTGCTAAAAGTGCCGTAAAACCATGCTCACTCACTCACTCACTCACTCACTCGCTCACTCACTCACTAATCACTCACTAATCACTCACTCACAGGTTGACAGTAGCGATCCGAGTTCCGCCACAGACGGTCTTGGGTTCCGTTGCTGGAATGGTTTTTCGTTACGGTCTGAGTCACCTTCAACAATTCTTCAGGAAACAGCATTCAGCTGGATACTAAGTCAACACGCCGCTGAGACACTGAAACTGTTGACACTACTTATAGTGCAGCTTTACGGTGAGGATGAGCTTCGTGCCTTGTGATAGCGTCATGGTAGGTCTAGCGAGTGGCAGCGTCATTGAGACGCCTCGTTTTGATATCTCAGGGAAAACCTGAAATGGGTTTCACATATTCTACCCACATATGTGTAGAGCAACAGTGCAGTGGTGAGGCGTCTGTCTATCACACTGAAGGCCGGGTTCGATCCCCAGCACCTAGATTCGGGTCCCGATGTGGGCACATTTGCGTTGTATCCTTTGACACTTAAATCCTCATTGTCTCAGTTCACCCAACTGTAAAATGGGTTCCCGTTCAAGACGCCTAAGACGCAGCATGACTCAGGGAGTTGAAAAAAGTACGAAAGTGTCATATGATCGGGGACAGTACGTAGCGCAGACAATGTGCCCTGTCTTGCTTGTCATCGTATCTCGATTGTGTAGATCGATGCTTATGCTGTTGACCACTGTGTTGTCTGGTCCAGAAGCGAATATTTACAGCCTGCCGCCATAAAGTCGATAATTACTGAGTGGGGCGTAAAACAAGAAACAAAACCAAAAGCAAAACGTGTCTTCCTTTTTATTAGTCTTTCTACAGATCGCAGCGCTGTTTGCTCATCTTTGTAACTTTGCCTCGAGCTCCTTTTACAACAATGGCGTGTATCTTCTAACAAACTTCCTTTTCCGAAATATATTATAACAACGTGTTCATAGAAACATGACGGTCTTGATTATAAAAATCGGCATGGATTCTGATTGGTTAGGGTTCTGTTGTGTTATTACCGGAAACGCCTTCTTCTTTGATCGGAAACTCATGTGCATTATTGCCAATAAAACATAAAACGTCCATAACTCACAGAGGGTAGACTTTGCATTGAATAACAATTCTCATATCAACTAACCCATCTAAAGTTTATTTCCCTGCAATAAGTAGTAATTAGCAGCTCTATCTGTGGAGCGCGTTTCTCTGCAATCTGAAGGTACACGCCCTTATAGAAATATTGCCTTAAGATGAATTACCTGTTGTTAATCAACACATTATTCAGTCCAAGTATTGGCATACAGAAAGACTTTGTATCTGTGTATTTGTGTTAGAGACAATGAGCGTCTTATCGGTAACAGCTATTACACCTTTCTTCTGTACACGAAAACATTCCTCTTCCAACTTTTTGAAGAAAGTAGCGCTTACTCAACTCATTTTGACTTCAGTGCAAGTAGTGCCAAGGCCGTACCTCCCTCAAGGTCACGGCGTTAGCAATAGCGGGAGTGCTTAGCAACCAGAGGTCGCTCACCTGGCGTGTTGGCTACCTGGAGACGGATGTTACAAACAGGAGGTGGGATGGGGGGTGTATCACATTTGGCACCATAATCACTGTTGTTATATACGGGGTGGTGGGTGGTGACGATGATGATGATGGTGATGATGATGTGGTGGTGATGATGATGATGCATATGATGATGATGATGTATGCGCTACACCAGGGTACGTGTGTATTCCGTATTTTCGTACGTTATTCCGTGTGATTAGATCGACGCAGTGAGAATTCTCACGTCATGTGATGAACATAAGTTTTTAGTAACTCAATTAACACGCCAGCGAGGCTCAAATGTTTACGTTGATGATTGTCAGTGAACCTCGGGCCCCTGGAAAAAGCCCAAACTGATAAACGGTCGAATCAGCAATTTTACATGTGTGTGTACTTCTGTAACTGAGTATTTAAAATAGTTTATACCGCTACTTTAGACACCGACTTGTGAGCAGGGCGTCCATGAAAAGTTAACATAAACTAAGCGATATGCTCAAAACGTGTTCATAGGTAGATCCACGTCGGTTGTGCTCAAAGGGGGTCTATCTGTTTAAACCAATGCTGAAACCGACGTTTGTTCTGAGTGTTAAGAGATCATATCTTCAAACTGGAATATTGAGACAATATTGTAGGTCTTGACAAACACAGGCGGTTCTTAGGGAACGAGTGTAGGCGGATCGACTAGTCTCTTTCCTTACAGCTCAGGTCTCGTTACAGTCCTAAAGTAACATATGAAATATGTCTATCTTATCTCACGTTCCGGATCTCTCATCTCACTGGTTCTTCTTTTCGATTAAAATAGGTTTATTTGTTACTATAACATTTATATATAATCTGAGACTAAGCATTAGATAAGGCGGTTAACTTGTGCATGGACTAGTATTTAAGCTTCTGCTTTTCGGAGCTGCTGGTACCGAGATTGTTATCTCCATGGTTGAGGTGTTTGCTTGGATTGAGAAAAGAACATATTAAAGTTAACCCAGGTTCCATAGTGATTCACATGTGTAACTCGGTCACATGGAGATAGCAGATCAGAGACACATGAAACAGATACGTTATACAGATAGCAAGACACATTTCAGATACGTCTTCATCCGTGTGTGAGACTACACGTGGAACATATCTAGCATAGCCTACATTCAGATGCACAGTACATGATATGCTGGCACAGAAGCTACTCAGATGCGGTCAGGCTGTGTTACTTGGTTTCTAGAAAGTTGCCGGTGTATATTTAGCCGAGACTGTCATTAGGTGAACCGAGACGGGGAAGCTTATGTTTCTAATGCTGGCTGACACACCGCGAGCTGGAACCTCAGCCTCTGCTGTAACGGTTCTCCTACTGCCTGGCAGACACTATGTACTGTTACGGTCCTCCTATAGATTGGCAGACACCATGTAATGTTACGGTCCTCCTACTGCCTGCCAGACACCCTGTGTTGTAGCTATCCTCGTACAGCCCGTCGGACACCCTGTGTTGCAACTGACCTCCTACATCCTGGCAGACATCTGGTGTTCTAACGGTCCTCCTACTGACTGGCAGACACCCTGTGATATACCGGTCCTCCTACTGTCTGGCAGACACCCTGTGTGGTAACGGTCCTCCTACTGCCTGCCAGACACCCTGTGTTGTAGCTATCCTCGTACAGCCCGTCGGACACCCTGTGTTGCAACTGACCTCCTACATCCTGGCAGACATCTAGTGTTGTAACGGTCCTCATACAGTCTGGCAGACACCCTGTGATATACCGGTCCTCCTACTGTCTGGCAGACACCCTGTGTTGATACGGTCCTCCTACAGCCTGGCAGACACCCTGTGTTGTAACGGTCCTCATAATGCCTGGCAGTCACCCAGTGATGTAAGAGTCTTCCTACTGTCTGGCAAATACCCTCTGATGTGACGGTCCTCCTACTGTCTGGCAGACACCCTGTGGTGTAAGGGTCCTCCTAGTGATTGGCAGACACCTCGTGATGTAAGGGTCCTCCTACTGTCTGGCAGACACCCCGTGATGTAAGGGTCCTCCTAGTGATTGGCAGACACCTCGTGATGTAAGGGTCCTCCTACTGTCTGGCAGACACCCCGTGATGTAAGGGTCCTCCTAGTGATTGGCAGACACCTCGTGATGTAAGGGTCCTCCTACTGTCTGGCAGACACCCCGTGATGTAAGGGTCCTCCTAGTGATTGGCAGACATCATCACGAGCGATAGCCTAACTGCTAGACTACCACGCCTCGCCGTTTTACATGTAGTGTAAATCATTAACCATTTGCCAGTGTGCTCGCTGCTCGGGCGATACATGTTGTCAGGAGTGATTGCATAATATTTAGACCATCGCTAACTCACTTACTGAAATAAAGACGTAGGCCAGGCTTAGTACTGAGGCCTTGTAGAGGGACGAGCAGACAGGATCAAAAACAATAGATGATAGGTATAAAAAAAACCCAAACTTAGAATAGAATAGAATAGAATAGAATAGAATAGAATAGAATAGAATAGAATAGAATAGAATAGAATAATGAAGCCTTTCATCTGTCCTGCTACAACCTGGCAGACACCTGTGGTGCAACTGTCCTGCTACAACCTGGCAGACACCTGTGTTGCAACTGTCCTGCTACAACCTGACAGCCACCTGTGTTGCACCTGTCCTGCTACAACCTGGCAGACACCTGTGTTGCACCTGCCCTGCTACAACCTGGCAGACACCTGTGTTGCACCTGTTCTGCTTCAACCTGGCAGACACCTGTGTTGCATCTGTCCTGCTACAACCTGGCAGACACCTGTGTTGCAACTGTCCTGCTACAACCTGACAGCCACCCTGTGTTGCATCTGTCCTGCTACAACCTGGCAGACACCTGTGTTGCATCTGTCCTGCTACAACCTGGCAGACACCTGTGTTGCACCTGTCCTGCTACAACCTGACAGCCACCCTGTGTTGCACCTGTCCTGCTACAACCTGGCAGACACCTGTGTTGCACCTGTCCTGCTACAACCTGCACGTTTCATTACGCATTTACATAGTTTTACGCCGCGGTTGCAAGTTGGGGAATAGAAACCGAGTATCCATCATAACAAGCGATAACCTAACCGCTAGACTACCCCAATGCACCGTTTTACATGTAGTGTAAATCATTAACCATTTGCCAGTGTGCTCGCTGCTCGGGCGATACATGTTGTCAGGAGTGATTGCATAATATTTAGACCATCAAAGAGCGCCACGCCTGACAAAGTATATAAATAAACTAACATATATGTACCGACATCGTTCCATGACATAGGGCACATGTATTCCAATCAAACACACTATGGATGTGTAAGACGGATCGATTGCGTTTCCACAACATAAAATGTAATAAAAAATCAAAAGGTGAGCCTCTCAGAGCGGTCTTATCGCTGAAGTTATCGCTAACTCACTGAAATAAAGACGTAGGTCAGTCTTAGTACTAAGACCTTTTAGAGGAACGAGCAGACCGGATCAATAACAATAGAAGCTAGGGTTCAAAACTTTACTTTACTGTTTTTTTCGGTATTCATAGGAAATGAAATAGAGGAAATAGTATGGAAACATCCATGGATATAGTTGCCATGGCAACGGGTACAACATTTATGCCGTATAGATACAAGACATGATTAGACTAGGCAAATCTTTCTCTTGAATGCGTTCTTTCATAAAAAAAAGTCAGTGTTGTGGGGATTATTGCAGTGGTTATTATGATTTATAGAATAGAAAACAGAACAGAAAAGAGCAGAGCAGAGCAGAGCAGAGCAGAGCAGAGCAGAGCAGAACAGAACAGACCAGACCAGAACAAAATAGAATAGAATAGACAGCTTGATCATGACCCAGATTCAAACTTGCATTCCGTTTTAACTGAGGACTATTCAGTTAATATTTTACACATTGCTTAAACATCAAAGATTCATGTTTTCAGGCATTCATGTTTTCTAACCAGATTTTCAGTTAATGCAGATTACAAACTAAGGAGCGTCTTGAAGTCAACGAACCATGATGAACGAGAGAGCCTTGGAGAAGTGGGTCAGAGTCGCCAGATGGCGCTGTGTAACGTCCGATACGTTATGTAAGTGGTTTGCCATATTTGGTAGTGGTCAGGTACGGAGGAGCGGTCAATCGCCAGAAGAACCTATTACAAGCGCCAGTCTATCATGGACTTCCCGAACACTGCGTTCTTGACCGTTGCTAGACAGGTGTCAAGTTTGTGAATCATTCGCATTCTTTAAATACATGTATTTGATTGGTCCTGTTATAAATGCATGCGGTTTGTAGCTGATACTGTTGTTTGTTGACCAACAGTTGGGGGAACTGTTCCTTACATCCCGCTGTATCATATATAGCTTTTTGTTACATCGTTGCTTGTATCATAATCTTCGGAATTACGCTTGCATCAGTGATGCCGTATCATGGAAAGACTGTCGTGTATGTATATCCTGATAACCTGCTACAGCTAATCTGTGGTTGGTCGTTACAAGACTCCACTGTTTATACGACAACCCCTCATGGAAGCACCTGTTGACGACCAACAAACGTTTACGTTTCCATGGAAATGTGAATGGCACATGGTGCCGGTAGGACCCGGAATGTTGACTTAGTTCGCAAACAGCTGGTGCTGTCAGAGACTTTCGGACATCGAGTCATGTAATGTTCATGGTTATTTCACCTCACTCACAGGGGAATTGGTCGCCTGGACGCTGGAGTATGAATCCGGGCTTTACTCGTAGCAAGTGCTTGATAGTTGACTGTAACTAATTGTAACTAATATTATGTGACCTACAGCTACTTGTTACACAAAGTTACATTTTACATGCAACTAGTTGTTATAGCTCCATTTGATATACTGCCCCTGGTTACATTTATATGTTACATACAGCTACTTGTTATAGCTAGACTTGATATACTGCCAATGGTTACATTTATATGAGACATATGGGTACTTGTTATAGCAACACTTGATATACTGCCAATGGTTACATTTATATGAGACATATGGGTACTTGTTATAGCTAGACTTGATATACTGCCAATGGTTACATTTATATGAGACACATGGGTACTTGTTATAGCTAGACTTGATATACTGCCAATGGTTACATTTATATGAGACATATGGGTACTTGTTATAGCAACACTTGATATACTGCCAATGGTTACATTTATATGAGACATATGGGTACTTGTTATAGCAACACTTGATATACTGCCAATGGTTACATTTACATGAGACATATGGGTACTTGTTATAGCAACACTTGATATACTGCCAATGGTTACATTTATATGAGACATATGGGTACTTGTTATAGCTAGACTTGATATACTGCCAATGGTTACATTTATATGAGACATATGGGTACTTGTTATAGCAACACTTGATATACTGCCAATGGTTACATTTATATGAGACATATGGGTACTTGTTATAGCTAGACTTGATATACTGCCAATGGTTACATTTATATGAGACATATGGGTACTTGTTATAGCAACACTTGATATACTGCCAATGGTTACATTTATATGAGACATATGGGTACTTGTTATAGCAACACTTGATATACTGCCAATGGTTACATTTATATGAGACATATGGGTACTTGTTATAGCAACACTTGATATACTGCCCCTGGTTACATTTATATGAGACATATGGGTACTTGTTATAGCAACACTTGATATACTGCCCCTGGTTACATTTATATGAGACATATGGGTACTTGTTATAGCAACACTTGATATACTGCCCCTGGTTACATTTATATGAGACATATGGGTACTTGTTATAGCAACACTTGATATACTGCCCCTGGTTACATTTATATGAGACATATGGGTACTTGTTATAGCAACACTTGATATACTGCCCCTGGTTACATTTATATGAGACATATGGGTACTTGTTATAGCAACACTTGATATACTGCCCCTGGTTACATTTATATGAGACATATGGGTACTTGTTATAGCAACACTTGATATACTGCCCCTGGTTACATTTATATGAGACATATGGGTACTTGTTATAGCAACACTTGATATACTGCCCCTGGTTACATTTATATGAGACATGTGGGTACTTGTTATAGCTAGACTTGATATACTGCCAATGGTTACATTTATATGAGACATATGGGCACTTGTTATAGCAACACTTGATATACTGCCAATGGTTACATTTATATGAGACATATGGGTACTTGTTATAGCAACAATTGATATACTGCCCCTGGTTACATTTATATGAGACACATGGGTACTTGTTATAGCAACACTTGATATACTGCCAATGGTTACATTTATATGAGACATATGGGTACTTGTTATAGCAACACTTGATACACTGCCAATGGTTACATTTATATGAGACATATGGGTACTTGTTATAGCAACACTTGATATACTGCCCCTGGTTACATTTGTATGAGACATATGGGTACTTGTTATAGCAACACTTGATATACTGCCAATGGTTACATTTATATGAGACATATGGGTACTTGTTATAGCAACACTTGATATACTGCCAATGGTTACATTTATATGAGACATATGGGTACTTGTTATAGCAACACTTGATATACTGCCACTGGTTACATTTATATGAGACATATGGGTACTTGTTATAGCAACACTTGATATACTGCCAATGGTTACATTTATATGAGACATATGGGTACTTGTTATAGCAACACTTGATATACTGCCAATGGTTACATTTATATGAGACATATGGGTACTTGTTATAGCAACACTTGATATACTGCCAATGGTTACATTTATATGAGACATATGGGTACTTGTTATAGCAACACTTGATATACTGCCAATGGTTACATTTATATGAGACATATGGGTACTTGTTATAGCAACACTTGATATACTGCCAATGGTTACATTTATATGAGACATATGGGTACTTGTTATAGCTACACTTGATATACTGCCCCTGGTTACATTTATATGAGACATATGGGTACTTGTTATAGCAACACTTGATATACTGCCAATGGTTACATTTATATGAGACATATGGGTACTTGTTATAGCAACACTTGATATACTGCCAATGGTTACATTTATATGAGACATATGGGTACTTGTTATAGCTACACTTGATATACTGCCAATGGTTACATTTATATGAGACATATGGGTACTTGTTATAGCAACACTTGATATACTGCCAATGGTTACATTTATATGAGACATATGGGTACTTGTTATAGCAACACTTGATATACTGCCCCTGGTTACATTTATATGAGACATATGGGTACTTGTTATAGCAACACTTGATATACTGCCAATGGTTACATTTATATGAGACATATGGGTACTTGTTATAGCAACACTTGATATACTGCCAATGGTTACATTTATATGAGACATATGGGTACTTGTTATAGCAACACTTGATATACTGCCAATGGTTACATTTATATGAGACATATGGGTACTTGTTATAGCAACACTTGATATACTGCCAATGGTTACATTTATATGAGACATATGGGTACTTGTTATAGCAACACTTGATATACTGCCCCTGGTTACATTTATATGAGACATATGGGTACTTGTTATAGCAACACTTGATATACTGCCAATGGTTACATTTATATGAGACATATGGGTACTTGTTATAGCTAGACTTGATATACTGCCAATGGTTACATTTATATGAGACATATGGGTACTTGTTATAGCAACACTTGATATACTGCCAATGGTTACATTTATATGAGACATATGGGTACTTGTTATAGCAACACTTGATATACTGCCAATGGTTACATTTATATGAGACATATGGGTACTTGTTATAGCTACACTTGATATACTGCCAATGGTTACATTTATATGAGACATATGGGTACTTGTTATAGCAACACTTGATATACTGCCAATGGTTACATTTATATGAGACATATGGGTACTTGTTATAGCTAGACTTGATATACTGCCAATGGTTACATTTATATGAGACATATGGGTACTTGTTATAGCAACACTTGATATACTGCCAATGGTTACATTTATATGAGACATATGGGTACTTGTTATAGCAACACTTGATATACTGCCAATGGTTACATTTATATGAGACATATGGGTACTTGTTATAGCTAGACTTGATATACTGCCAATGGTTACATTTATATGAGACATATGGGTACTTGTTATAGCAACACTTGATATACTGCCAATGGTTACATTTATATGAGACATATGGGTACTTGTTATAGCAACACTTGATATACTGCCAATGGTTACATTTATATGAGACATATGGGTACTTGTTATAGCTAGACTTGATATACTGCCAATGGTTACATTTATATGAGACATATGGGTACTTGTTATAGCAACACTTGATATACTGCCAATGGTTACATTTATATGAGACATATGGGTACTTGTTATAGCTAGACTTGATATACTGCCAATGGTTACATTTATATGAGACATATGGGTACTTGTTATAGCAACACTTGATATACTGCCCCTGGTTACATTTATATGAGACATGTGGGTACTTGTTATAGCAACACTTGATATACTGCCAATGGTTACATTTATATGAGACATATGGGTACTTGTTATAGGTAGACTTGATATACTGCCAATGGTTACATTTATATGAGACATATGGGTACTTGTTATAGCAACACTTGATATACTGCCAATGGTTACATTTATATGAGACATATGGGTACTTGTTATAGCAACACTTGATATACTGCCAATGGTTACATTTATATGAGACATATGGGTACTTGTTATAGCTAGACTTGATATACTGCCAATGGTTACATTTATATGAGACATATGGGTACTTGTTATAGCAACACTTGATATACTGCCAATGGTTACATTTATATGAGACATATGGGTACTTGTTATAGCAACACTTGATATAATGCCAATGGTTACATTTATATGAGACATATGGGTACTTGTTATAGCTACACTTGATATACTGCCAATGGTTACATTTATATGAGACATATGGGTACTTGTTATAGCTACACTTGATATACTGCCAATGGTTACATTTGTATGAGACATATGGGTACTTGTTATAGCAACACTTGATATACTGCCAATGGTTACATTTATATGAGACATATGGGTACTTGTTATAGCTACACTTGATATACATGCTAAAGTTTCAGTAGCAACAAATGAGGACTTCGCGCCCTGACCAAAAAGTACCACTGGGGATCATCCCCCCATCATCGCTGACTGAATTGCAAATGCCCGTCCTTTAAAGATCCGGTCTTTAGTAATTCATGCCTGTCGTAAAAGACTCGGTGACTTGGTTGACACGTGCCATCATATCCCAGTTACAGTTGATAACTGGATTGTATTATTTACAGACCGCCGTGGTGTAGCTGGAGTGTTTCTGGGTGCGACGTAAAACAACAAATCAACACACCGAAGGTACACTGTGTTCAACGTCATTAGGATTTCTCCAGAACGGCATGCAGCGAGATGCGATATGCACAAAGTACAAGGTAGAACCAGAGACCATATAACACACAGTACCTGGCAGAACCTGTACTGCATCAGGGCGACTGTCTGATGTAACCCTACACCAGCACATGGAATTGTACGGTCTTCCCAGAGTGATGAATGCATTAACGAGATGCTTCAAGAATACTCTTGACTTAGCACCAGTTAAAATCATCGTTCTTCGGATAAAATATGCTTAGTTTGCAGTTTAATCCGTTAAGGCTCTATGACGGGGTTATCAAGACGGCGATGTTTTTTACTATTTTCCGTTCCTTCAGCATTAACAGCTAAAAAGAGCCGCGTTGCTGCTACTGTTCTGTCTGAGGTTGGTACACAATACATGTTTCTTAATGGTTGTGCACAAGAGGGCAATCGACACTGGGGCCTATCTAGTGGTGCTAATAAATACTGCGCATACCAGGAGAGAAACCAGTCACTCACAAGGCTGTCAGCCGTGACGTGACGCAGGATGGAAGAAGGTTCCAGAGTATGACGGCGCGCTCAGGCAACTCACTCACTCACTTACTCTGTCACTCTGTCTCTTCCCCCCACCCCACCACCATCCGCCACACGAGGGGGAAGTCAGCAGTTATGGGCATGACACTGGGAAGGGGTGTCTGTTACTTTGTTTGCAGACATATATATTAATAGGTTGGATCGGGTGTGGCCATTCACATTGTACATGCATCTCCATAAAAATTACTACCACCCCTAAATCCAAGACTGGACCAAGTCGAATCAGCTTTCTGGTGTAATCAGGATGGCCCTCAGAACAAACCGGCCCACCTTTACCTACCCACCAGCTAACCCCCCTCCCCCCTCGCTCTCCCGTCTATCTCTGCATGTGTCTTACTCATTCAGTTTGCCTTGAGACTACATTTAGCCACGTATCATCTCGTCAAGTCGCCCCCATAACATTAAGCTTTACAAGTAAATGAAAGAACAGACCAAGGTTTCCTTATCTCATTAACAGGGATGACTTGGCAGAGAATCAACAGTTCAAAGCTATCCTGGCAACTATTCTTCCAACCAGAGCTGTTCGTCAGTCAACCTCACAGAGTTTTGGCCGAGCAAGAAACACTGGAAGCACGAGGGAGATTTTACAACGGTCGGATCAATTTGGGAAGCGACCGTAAAATATGAAAAGCATTCTTTGATATTTTTTGACAAAACGTAGAGATTTCATTTTTTGTCTAAGTACACATTTGACTAATTTGTATGTGCTACTGTTCTAAATATGAGCGTGTCTACTTTCTTTTTACATATGTTAAATGTTTAAATGTACACATGGGCACTAATGAAACAGAACCTTAGTACTCAGTTTTCCATTTTTTGTGTGTGATACCTACTGTACATGTGTTTCCGAATTAGGATAAGAGAGTGGGGTTTTACCCCGCTTGAATAATGTCAAGTGAAAAAAAAACTTAATCGATAGTGTGTTGAGTATCTAAGTACGGCTGCATTCAGTCAGCAAGGTCACTCATTGTAGCAGACTTATATCCGTTTAAATCAATGAAGTCGAACGACAACAAACCAGATATGCTACTTTCAAGCTTTAACATGCCTCACTGCATGTTTAGTACATGACTCTGGGTACGTTTGCACTCAGAACTGCCAAGTATCATCTAAACTGAAATAGCCATATTTATAATCTGTGACATGTAACACGTCACACGACATTCACTGTACCTTGCTTCATATGGATTGAAGTTGTACAAATGTTGGCCTTCCCTATAATCTCCTGACATATCTACTTTTTGACCTGTACCTTCCAACACCACACAATCTTCACTTGTATCGTCCAACACCACACAACCTTCCCATGTACCACCTAACACCAAAGAGCCTTCACCTGTACCCTCCAACACCACACAACCTTCACCTGAACCATCTAACACCTCAGAGCCTACTCTTGTACCCTCCAACACCACACAACCTTCACCTGTACCCTCCAACACCACACAACCTTCACCTGTACCATCTAACACCACACAACCTTCACCTGTACCCTCCAACACCACACAACCTTCACCTGTACCATCTAACACCACACAATCTTCACCTGTACCATCCAACACCAAAGACCCTACACTTGTACCCACCAACACCACACAACCTTCACATGTACTCCCAACACCAACATCAACAACTACTGAAAAGATTGACTGAAGATGTCAAATGGCATTGCATGAATGTACCTTTTGCACTGATGTAGGACTCAATAAGTGCTGAACTGTTCTAACGAACTGATACTTGAAATGTAATCTTGGTAGTGAAGAGGTAGGCTGTCATGAAAGTTTAACGACTGTATTTGAAAGGAACCAGTCAGCCATCTTTTGTGTTGTGATTGTTATTTGATGTTTCATATCTTAACGAGTATCACATTTGTTTGTCTGTTAAAGTTGCACTTCCCAGGACACCTGAAATGATCTTCTGCCATCTATGTCTGCTATCAAAAACTGCACCACCCATTGTTTTACAACTGATCCTCAACCGCACATTTTTGTTAGTTGTTTAAAGTTGCACCACCACGTATTCTAGAACTGATCTTCAGCCGTTCTGTTTTGTTAGTAATTTAAAGCTGCACCCCCAGTATTCTAGAACTTATCTTCAGCCTCTTTGTTTTGTTAGTTCTTTAAAGTTGCATCACCTAGTATTCTCGAAATGATCTTCAGTCTCTCTGTTTTGTTAGTTGTTGAAAGCTGCGCCACCACCCAGTATTCTAGACATGATCTTCAGACACGCATTTCTATTTGTTGTTTTACTCTTCAGTATTCTAGAACTGATCTTCCGTCACCTCACTTTCGTTAGTTGATTAAAGTTACACCACCCAGTGCAATTTTCAGTCACCCATTTCTGTTGGTCGTTCCAAGCTGCACTCTGCAGTATTCTGCAACTGATGTTCAAGTACCCATGTTTATTAGTTGTTTAAAGTTGCACAACCCAGTATTACAGAACTGATCTACAGCCGTCCTATTTTCGCTTGCAGTTTAAAGCTGTACTACCCAGTATTCTAAAATTGATCTTCAGACAGACATTTTGTTGGTTGTTAAAGGCTGCACTCTCCAGCATTCTAGAAATGATCCTCGGCCACCCATGCATGTTTGTTGTTTAAAGTATTCTGGAAATGAACTTCACCCATGCATGTTATTTATAGCCTGTACACATTTTTCATGCATTTGAAATGCGAATGGTCCTGTTTGCCTCTTCAATATCTGTGATAGACGTAATCATTTAGTGGTGTAATGGGATAGCCTCACTGACCAGGACAGGCTGTCCTTTCCGACCCCTTGGTCAATACTCTTGTCAGGATTGTGTTTCTATATACAAGAATACTTGGTTCCCAATCCAGTCTCGTGCCCATATTTGGTCCCCAGATAGTTAGCGCTTGGGATTAAAGGCCATGTCCGTTGTGGGTTTATGGTAGAATGGGATAAACCAATTTGCTGAATTCTTACGGAGACAAAAGGGAGAGACCTCAGAGCAGTTTGCACTCATATTGAGACACTTAGGGATTTAGAACGAATTGAACTGTTTTTTGCTATATCAAATTAAAAAAGAACAACAAAAAGTTGTGTTAAACGGCCCAAGTCCTCTAACCTCACTGTGGTATCTGAAGATAGTAGCTCTACGTGCCCAGCCACGTGATTTCACGTGTGGACAAATTTGTTAATTCACTCGAAGGAATTGGAGAAGAGGTAAATGATTAACTCGTTACGGGCTGCTGACCCATTCAGTCTTATCCATAGCTTGAATGTAAGTAAGGTGATTAATGATACTGGTCGGACGAGAATAGCAAACTTGGACGTGAGACACAGAAACACCGTTCTGGGTGGGCGGTGGGAGAGTGTGGGTAGGGAAGTGGATAGGTTAATGAAAAAATATATCAGATACTGTCAGTATATGCTGTAGACTAGTCTCTGACATGAATACATTGTACTGAAAGAAATACAAAGTGGAAGAAAATAAAGGTAAAGGAGCCCTGATACTTTTTTTCACCTAGACTTACTGATGATATGTAGCCGGTATTTCTTTGATGTAATGGAAACAGAAGTCCACACAGGAGGAAACAGATTCAAGGGTTATCCTATATTGTCTTTATGCACATTAGGCTGGGTATAAGTATGCCTGGGTTCGGAGTCCTGATGCAGATGTATTTTTCATTTTACTGCACCACGCAGAGCGTCTTCAAAACATTAATGTGATATTTGAGACTGGAAAGGACAACAAGAGGCGCTGTCTAGATATCACAGCTATAGCAAACACCCTGTCACCAATTTACCGCTCTTCTCTACTGAGCTTGCACGCGTTCACTGGGTGTGATAGCTCTAGCGCCTTCAAAGGCAAGGGTAAGGTAAACCCCATTAAAACTTTGACAAAAAACCTGCACTTTGAAGAGGCATTCAGTGAGTTAGGACAATGTGCAGACGTATCCAGCCATGTGATGGAAACACTTGAGGAATATACCTGTGCTTTGTATGGTGATACACGTGAGAAGCATGTTGATAATCTGCGGTACAAGAAATTGGCATTGGAAACAAGTCCACATTGAACCTGAAAATGAACTTCGAGATGGGTTCGCTACCTCCCTGTCAAAGCTGTTTGAAACAACATGTGAATCGAGTGAATTATCAGGTGTTGATATGGAAGCAAGCCTATATTCCAGATCCAGTTTTACCTGATCCCATGGATGGTCACGGATGGACATTCGAGAATGGTGTCATGCAGCCACAATGGACTGATGGAGACATCCTTCCTCAACAGTTGCTTGACATTTTAGAAGATACTGTCAGTGAATTAGGTGGAAATGATGATGATGATGATGATGATGATGATGATGGGAAGGAGAACCACAACTCTTCAGATGAAGAATACGTGTCTAGCGAGGAGAGTGACAGCTCTGATGATGAATGACTTTGACCATGTGACAGTTTGAAAACCTATTTTACGGTTTGAGATTTATCCCTTTATTTCACATTCAGTAGAAGTGAAAATTGGTTAAATAATGGAACATTAGCCTTTCTGTTTCGTTACAACATCATCATAGTTCACTACCTGGGGTGTTATAACGGTAAAATTCCCTATTTGGAACCAGAACATTGACATATAGGAGCAAGAGTAAGATTTTGTGATTTTGCTAAATTGTGTGACCTTTTGACCTCTGGTGACCTACTTGTCCGCCTGATTTGCATATATTATGTACCATGTGAAAGGGAATTCAAATACCAACATTATGAGTGGTGGTTTGTTACGGTGAATTCACAGGGCAAAAAGATATTGTTGCATTTGTTACCCCTCCCCCCAAAAAAATGGCGTATGAAAAACATGTGGGGTAGCATTAAAAATGCTCTCCATAGGTACCTCGGGAACCAGTTTATTAAATGTTAACATGCATTTTTTTGATGGAGAGACCCATGGCTACTAGAAAATACCCAAGAAGTAGAACTGTGTGGGGGGGCCGCATGTGGACCCCCTCCAGCCAATGGACTATATGCTACGGAGGATATGACCAGCATATGCTGCAGAGGATATGACCAGTATATGCTGCTGAGGATATGACCAGTATATGCTATGGAGGATATGACCAGCATATTCTGCTGAAGATATGACCAGCATATGCTGTTGAGGATATGACCACCATATGCTGCTGAGCATATGATATGACCAGCAAAGAGCAGCAGTTCCCGAAATGAATAAATAAATTGTTTTGTGTTGTAAACCAGAATCGTTATTTTTCAAGTTGAAGGAAATTTGAAGAGTTGGTTAAAACTAAAGTGTAGAAAATATGCCAAGTCTAGAAAACAGGAAGTTTAAGTAAGCGAATATGCTTTTACACCGCTTTTAGCAATGCCCAGTAGTGAATATGACTGCGTTGACATCAGAAGTGGGCTTCACATGTCGGGAATCAAACCGGGTGTTAGCAAATGCTTAAACCACTAGGCAGCCGTACTGCCCACAGAACGTTAAAAGTACCCGAACTAAATAAACACTACGATATTGTTAGAATCGTACAGGGGCCATGAGTCTTATTATTATTTGTAAAAGCATTTTGTGGCTTTATGAAATCATTCAGTTTGTGTGTTAAAGTTAATTTGTGAGACTTTAGCAGGATGCACCGGAGTATACTGCTTACAAAACTACTTCGAATCTCAGACAGGATTTAACCCCAAACGTACCACTTTTAAAATGTAATCTGAAACATAACATTTCTTATATTTTCATTGTTTTGGGCCATTGAAGCTGTGGCAAGTCACAGTTGTCAGTAGGGCGCACAATGTATGCCCATTATTTCGACTTTTAGTCGTTGGACCCACGAGTAGGTGACGTTGCTACGTCCATCGGTTTGGCACCATACTCTTAGAGCCTCCCATTCTCCCATACTCCCATTCTCGAAGGAACTCAGATGTACTTACTAAGAACTTTAATCCAGAACAGTTTTTCTTTCTCGAGTCACTAGTTACAAAACGACCAGGCAATTCCCTATGATAACAATGGACTCCTTAACCTTAGTTCATCATTGAAATACACAAAGAGTCCACTGTCTCCACTCCATCATCAAAGACATCTGGTTATATACACAGTGGTTTATGTAGACGCCAGACATGCTCTGTTGAGCAAAAGTCGCATACATTAATGATGATGGTGAGTCCTGACATAAATGTAATTTACAAAATAATAGCCGATCCCTGGTCGTCGGGGGCAAGCAGGTACAAAAGATATTGATTCTCGAAGACAAGCATGTAGAAAAGTTATCGGTTCCCTCCCGCTACTAGAACCTTAATTCAAAAACAAGAACTAGTACATATAGTTCCAATACTGATGGCAGATACAAAGAAAACAAAACAATTTCATGATTAAAAGGCGTTCGCAATTAAACTTGATTTGACAGTCAAAATGTCACATGGAACCTAAGAGAATATTTTTATGGTCTCATCATTCCAACAAAAGTCAAACCAGGGAGCTATGTACGCTATATGTACTTGCTGCTATAGCTACATTGTGTTCTGTGTCTCTTGCTGCTACAACTACATTGTCTTCTGTGTCTCTTGCTGCTACAACTACATTGTGTTTTGTGTTTCTTGCTGCTACAGCTACATTGTGTTCTGTGTCTCTTGCTGCTACAGCTATATTGTGTTCTGTGTCTCTTGCTGCTACAGCTATATTGTGTTCTGTGTCTCTGGCTGCTACAACTACATTGTGTTCTGTGTCTCTTGCTGCTACAACTACATTATGTTTTGTGTGTCGTGTTGCTATAACTACCTCTCTAGTTAATCCAACGACGTTGTGTCTCTGACTGCTACAGCTATATGGTGTTCTGCCTCTGTAGTCACTGTCTCTCGTGTTACTACATCTACATTGTGTTGTGTCTCTCTGGTCACTACAGCTGTATTGCGTCCTTCCTCTGGAGTCACTACATCTACATTGTGTTCTACCTCTCTAATTACTACAGCTACATTGTGTTCTGCCTCTGTAGTCACTACAGCTACGTTGTGTTTTGCTTCCCTTTGTGTCACGTCTCTTATGTCGCTAAGCTACATTGTGCCTTGTCTCCTACTACTACAGCTATATTATATTCTGTATCTGTACACCAAGAAATGTTTTACGCGGTACATTTTTTCCCAAAAGTTCCAAACATCGATCTGCATATTGTATTCCTTCACAACATATCTAACATTAAACTTTTACGCAACCTTAAATAGTGTATTGTCACTATAGAGCATGAACGATCGTGTCAAATATGCGAAGAACAAAGCTTTAAACATTTACGAATTGTTACGCCTGTGCAAACCACAGTCGTTGCAGTACTCGAGTTGTGAGGTCAATGTCACTGTCACTGTCGCCGTGCATGTTCTAATGTCATCCAGTGTTCTTGTTCTTACTTGAAACACTCTTCCTACAAAGTTTGAGTCAATCAAATATTGGTAACGCTGATCCGAGTAACTCTGTTTTAACTTTCAAGCGTTGATCTACAAATAGATAAGCTGAAAAGGCATGCATATATTCTCATAGAAAATAAAACATTTTGCAAAGTACCACCCCACACCACCCTATGGCCCTTTATATCAATATTATATCTTTACTTGTTTACTTGTTTAAACGATTATTCTGACACTGCGGGCGCACCGTACATTAATTTACACAGGCACTTCATTCGTCAATGTCATGTGGCTTCTTAAGACTAGGGGGCTGTGGGTAGCCCTGTGGTTAAAGCGTTCGCTCGTCACGCCGAAGATCCGGTTTCGATTCCCCATTTGGGTAAAAGGTGTGGAGTCCACATCTGGTGTGACCCACCTTCATATTGCTGGAGGATTGTTGAAAGCAGCGTAAAACCGTACTCACTCACTCTCAAAGTCAGAGTGCCTTACACATGGTTGTTTGTCTAACGGGGCCATGTCACTTAAAATCGGTCGGGTATAGAGCCACAAAAAGCGCAAAGCGACAAGATTTTGTGTCAAGCTCTATGTCAGTGGAACCTGGTGTCAAGAGGAAGAGGTTAACGTTGATTTCTCTGTTTTCAGGACTGATGGCCAAATAAACGGAATGTGCACGGAATATTTCGAAGCACGTAAAGTATGGCGGGGGTTCAGTGATGGCATGAGTCAAGTGAAAGAATTTGAATGGACAACGGTACAACACTGACATCCTAGACCGGGTGGTTGTACCACATTTCCATGACCATCCTCTGAACACGAGACCAGTCTTCTTCATGTAGAACATGTGGACACTTCAGTACAAACCCTTAATGTAATGGAATGAGTGAGTTTAGTTTAACGTCGCTTTTAGCAATATTCCAGGTATATCATGGCGTGGAACACTAGACATGGGCTTTGCATACCCTACCCATGTGGAAAATCGAACCTTTGTCTTCGGCAAACGCCTTAACCACTAGGCTACCCCATTGCCCCTTAATGTGTTGGAGCAACAATATAACACAGTACTAGCCATACCAGTCATGCATTTGGATGTTTGAACTGAACGAAAACATGTCATGGGACCAGAGACATCTTCGCGTTCACTACAAAACATCCACATGCACTTGTATGATGTTCTATATTTACTATATACCCTCTTATCTTGCACTAATACTTTTACTCAATTTAATAAATCATAACGTAGCAATAGAATCGGCATGGGTTCAATACGGAATCTGGGGTGCGATACGGAATTTGGCCACGTGATCCGTATTACACACATATTGTAAGGTTTATATGGGTGTATAATAAAACTGCATTTTACATGATGAATCTTTAATGGTAACACACTGATACTGTGTAAACCCTTTGGACGTAGCTATACTTTGCTCGCTGTGTATATACATTGTATTTTACATGATAACAGATTCGTATCATCACCATCGTATCTGACTGTTAAACCCAGTAGTGATGTAGTCTTCGTGGCCTTGCTACCATAAACGGGATCGTCAGTCGCCGTCACGTATCGTAAACGTGTCGTGTCGTAAACTCAAAGGACTATAGGTCTGTATTTACTCATGACCTCATGCAAAAAAGGTGGGACATCCATATAGGAAGAAATGATCTTCATAAGCTATACCTACTTGGGTTGTCAGTCAAGACGTGATGAAATAGTTTCACGACGATGTCGTATTGGCCTCAGCCGTTTTACTCATAACTGCCTGCTGAAAGCGTAGGGTGATGGACCACCCATGTGTGCCACCTGCAACAAGGTGTTCGCCTTGAAGCATATTTTGCTTGACGGTGTGGAGTTTTAAACTACAAGAAACTCCTATTATGTTTGCAAGAAACCTGTAAGATCTGTTTTCCCGCGTCATCGGGCACCTGATCGTAAATTTCCCAAGGGAAGTTGACCTGTATCACAAATTGTTGCTTCATAGGGAGAATAACGAATTGCTTGCTTTTGTATTTGATGCTATGACATCTTCTGTTTTTAAATGGTGGGGAAATGAGAATATATGTTTTTTCAAAACCAAAATTCTTTAATCTCGTCACTATATGGCCCGAATAATGTAACGTAGCATCCAACCCAACCCAACCTGTCAATATAAAATGTCCCGTAGGACAAGTATCACAAACCTCAGCCCTCGGCCTCCAGAAACCATTGGTCAATAACAGATGCACTGAGGTCGTTTCGGACGACATGCTCCACTTCTCGAACTACATAAACATCACACTCATAAATAGCAGGCCAGCTTCACCCTTCTTCCTATTTCCGAAGCCAAGCAATTTCTGTGTATGTCCTAAATGAATTTAAACTCGAATACCAAGTAATCTAAATTTTATTAATTCATAAGAATAGTTGTATTTATCTTTTTTCGCCCACCAGAGTTCTTATTTGTCGAGATGAGGAACACATGAAAGGTGGATAGCCTCAAGTTAGTAATGTCACCAGAAAATTGTGGATAGAAAATTGTAGCACACACACGCACACGCACACGCACACGCACGTACACACCATCTCCCATGCACCATGAGTATGTGTTTATAATTACTGATAATTACTAAGGGTGCATCTGCCATCATGGTGACACCCTTCACAATCGAACGCAAATAAATATAAGTCATATTCATAAGGCTTTAAGCACGTGTATTTAACGGAAAGGGAGGGCTGTGGCAACGTACGCTATGGATATACGGTTCCAAATGCTAACTGGTATCATATTTACTGAAAACATTAACTATAGAATTATCTAAAGATAAAAATTATTAAACCAAAGTTCAGTTAAAAGAATGTCGAGCTTTTTGTAAGGTGACGATGTACACAGAGTTGTCTATGCATGTCTTTGACACCTCTCGACACCACTGTGTTTCAATCGTTAAACCAAATATCGTAACTGCCACTGGGAATATTATCAACCAAATAGTAAAGAGATCATCTGTATCAACGAATTCAGCCCTGTCCAAGACGTGCCGTAGTGTGTTTTATCCTTACTTATTGATTCCTACCGACATTTAATAAAAACGTTATCTACAAGAATAAATGGTAGACACATGTGTTTTGTCAGTTGAACTTGGAATGTTTCTCGTTGTGTCCAGGCGGAATGCTTTCATTGCGTTCAGGAATAACGATCATGGAAAGATCTAGGGAAAAATGAAAACAAGAAGCAATTTTTATCTCAGTTGGATTTGCACTAAGAGGTATCTGAAGCGTATGTTTGTTGCCAAGGATACCATAAACATAGTTTTTTGAGCGTCTAACCATCAGCATAGCACATGCTCCAAAGTACGACTTTCAGGACGGTACTCTCCATGGTTACCGTTAATTTTTGATGATAAACTGACCACCTATCCACATCGGATGAAACCGGTCCTTGACCCCAACAGTAAATGATGTGTTAGGAATACACATATATCTATTGTCTCAGGCGATCGATGATTTCTATTAAAGAGAAAGGTTTCCCGTCAGGCGATGCTGGGAGGACGATCGAACGCGGAGATGATGTCACAATAAACACCACTTTGTGCAGACAGCTCAATGTGAACACCACGTGACCCGGAGTAATCAATATAGTCTTTGATTGACAGAGTTGATGCTTGTTCGTCTCAAACACCGTCTCTTAAGTTAAGTCTGTTAGAACATTAGACGGATTAATACTCGTTCAGTGATAATTGTTTGGCATCTACCATTTCCCATGGTGAGGAAAAAGTTAGTTGCGGGACTCCAGTTTTCAGGAAGTCCCACAATGGATACCTTGGTGTTGGTTCTTGTGGTGCTGCAGGGAAGTCAGATGGTTTCTGGACAAGATATCCCCAAGGCCATTGAATGTTTTTCTTCTTTGAACAAAGTTCTAAGTCTATATACAGACAAGATAGACCCCGTTGCTTGCAGATTTCCATCCAAGACTCGGAGCAGCTTCGTTCCTCCGTCTGTCGAAGACATCTTGAGTGGCAAAACTCTGACCGACGTCTCTGATAAGTTCACAAAAGGGTGTGACTCAAAAGAAGATGGGGTTGTCTCTCAACAGGAGATCAGAGAGTTAATGAGTGTTCAAACTGATTTGAATAGCTGGAATGTGATGACCTTGCTGGAGACAGCCGTGCAATGTGCTAAAGATGCCGGTCTGGCGGAGGAGGACATGAAGATGAAGACGTTGATGATGGCGTATGACAGTTTCATGGAGTTGCTGAACACCACGATTGCAGATATCACCAATGAAAGTGAGTCTAATTATTCGTGAAGGGTTTTTATGTGGGCACTTGTCCATCATTCATAATTACTGGGATTATCGGGTAGCCAAGAGGTTAAAGCGTTCGCTCCTCAGGTCGAAGACTCGGGTTCGATTCCACACATGTAAAGGCCACCTCTGGCGTTCTCCGTCCCGATACTGCTGGAATATTCCTAATCAATGGCGTCACTCACTTGAATACTTATCCGGCGCTCAGCTATCATTCATCCTTTGAACACTCCCACGCAATTTGAACTTCTTTACACAATACACATGTACTAAACAAGACAATGTTTGTATGTGACAATAGCAATGACAATACTTTATTATCCTTAGAGGAATTCTTTCTACGTCTGAAAATGATCACATAATTAAGTATTACAAGTGAGGTGAAGGTTAAGAAAACTCAAAGTTGAAGGTGAATACCTTCTAGAATGAAAGAACTGAACTCTTCTTGTGTTGGTATCGACGGCCTGAAGGTAATAAAATATATTAAACAAATAAGATACTAGCTAACTTGCTAACTAACTAGCTAACTTACTAGTCATAGATAGACATACGAATAAGGGCATGCATTTCACAAAGCTATCTGACTGCCACTATGTGGAGAGACATATTTCCAATTTCCATATATTAACACTTAGTCCGCCTTTAATAACGCTGATGAGAAACAATCTATAGTCCAGTGGAAATATGTAAACAGACCTCCACAACTGACGAACATTTCAGCCTGTCGTATAGTTCACCTTGAGAACCGTAGACGTTCGATATTGTAGATGGTCTTTGTTAGACAGCGTCCATGATCCCACTAGAAGCTTATACGTGTGAACGTGTTTGTTATGTGTGGATATAAGGCTTTCAGCATTCGTTGTCATGGTTCATTAGTTCCCTTTTCAAATGTGTTTCATTTATAAAATGATGTTTGGTGCATCGTGTGACTGATGCTGTGGATTAACAAACACTACCCTAAATGTATATAAAACTTTAGGATTACATGATAACATGCATCACAAAGAAGATACATATATATGTAATTAGTAATACTGCTGTATTTAGAATTCTTTTAGCAAATTTGATAGTGATCCCGTCAAACATCATGTTGTACTAACATTCAAAACATGGAAGGTCATGACTGTCCAATGTGCCCGTCCAAAGTAGTGTCAGAAGTAGAATGAGTCTAGTTTCATGCCGCCTCTAGCCATATTCCAGCCAAATCACCCCAGAGCACACCAGAAATGGGTTTCACGCATTGCACCTATACGGGAAATCGAACCCTGATCTTTGACGGGCGAACGCTTTAACAAATAGGCTACTCCAGTGCCCTCCGAAAATTAGACATTAAAACACCTGTTATAAATAACGATCAACGCGCTTGTACCTTTATACATTTAGATTGTCCTTGCGGACCTTTTGTGTGGGAAATTCGTTCGTCTCCTGTTCCAATTTCCGGTGGAGCCAAGGTGTTCTGAAATTACAATGTTCCACAATTCCGCAAGTCGGAAGTGATTAAATCTATCTAGTATCTGGAATTACGTGATGAAAACCTGGCACGTGAACTGGAGTGAATGAACATGGTTTTGCAATATCTGGGTTGAAGATACAGTTGAACTTAAGCAGACAACATTAAATATTTACTTGGACGCGCGATTGCTCGTCATCATTGAACTTAACGCGTCCACCCTGATTTCTCTCGAAGTATCACTTCAATTTTCGTTTCGTATCCTCTCTTTTTGTCACTTTCAAATGCACCCGTGTTAACAAATGAATCCGGGATTCGCTAGAAGAAGTTCTTGTTTTTATATAAACTAAGCTACCTTGCTAAATCCGTGCTACGCATTAACGATATTCATTTCTAACCAACAAACAAAAAACAAACGGAATAAAGTTTTAAAACATTCACGGTTACTATTTCAGTTATTCCTAGAAATGATTCAGCTATTTGAGGCATTATCTTTTAAGCGTGATTTCGTCCTTTGGTAACACCATCCGGTCCGTGTTGCATCTCTATTGATATACGTCGACATCAACCATACTATTTAGGAGTGAGTGTAGTTTTAAGACGTACTCACCGATTTACGACATCAACTATGTTAGTTTACGACATCAACTGTACTGATTTCCGACATCATCTGTTCTGATTTACACTAACTATAATATCCCGATTATATTAATCCGATCTCTTATCTCAGGGTGTCGTTTTAATCTATCTATACAATCAGTACACTTACCTCAAGATATTCTCGAAACCCTTCCTGAAAAGTCATATATTATCTGTGTGTGTTCCTTGACACCGACACCTTTCTACACCATATATGTCAAGTTGTCGTTCGATCTCTACTTTACATCGAAGGTATTCCACGCGAGTCCCTTGATACCTTCATCTGAACAGCACAGTGGTGTTTGTAATCTCACTTCGGCAGTTATAAACCATCATCTTACCTCTCAAGACTAAAAAATATTGCGTTTATCCATTTCTGTTTTCTTTACACATTTAATGATAAATCAGGACTTTCTGGAAATTTTAATTCTATGTCTCTTATTATATTAAATGGTAAACTAGTTCACACCGAAACTTCATTCATTCTGGGTTACGAGAAGTCTGTTTTACTTTTACAACAAACAAGAAAGGCTCTAATGTCAAGGAAAAGTGAACATATCTTTAGTTTTGAGCAACTCGACATCTCCGCATAATATGTTTGTGTATGACAATCTTTAACCTTTCATAAATGCATTTAAGAACCACTCAGTCTGACCTACATTGAACCTTCCCAAACAAGGCCATTACCAAAAGAAAAAAACCCAGATGTTTTTAAATTTAGAGCCCATATATTTCTGTCGACTGAATCTAACGTGACTACATATCGGAGGTTTGTCTTGAGACATACTAGTGAGTTTAAACCGGTATTTCCTACACCAAGTGAAATATCAACGAAAAGTTTATAACCTTTGAACAAACTCCTAAATCGAATTTTAAAAATTTTGCTTGAGAATGTTAGAGAAGCAACCATTCAATGACACCTCGAATACCTTAGCCATGTATAATAATACGTTTAATCTGAAGTAGGTCCTGTGCAGAGCGCTCAGCTCACAAATGAAGTGAAGCTACGTTCTTCGATAGGTGACCCTGTTTGGCAGCTTTACTCCTGAGAGATTCTAGGACTTAGGTCCTGCCCCACAACGAAACACATGTGATACGTATGGTCTCACCTTAGGCAAGTGAATTTGTTCAAAATTGCGTCTGTTAACCCAGCAGAACGTGGGTATCCAGGGGGACAACTCCTGTGACTAATAACCCACTAGCGCCTAAGATACAGCGTGAGTTATCCGGGGTAATCATGTGTTAGCGTTTTGAGCATGCGCGAGTGTGTGGAAAAGACGCGGTAGAATTGGTTATTATTAATGTAAGTTGAACATTATGACGACAGGAAACTAACTCACTATAAAGAAGAAATAAAGATTAAATCCAAATTCTTTAGTCGGTTATACAAACATAATTTAATTTCTTTTACGACAAGATAATCCAATTATCCAAGCGTATCATGTTCGTGACCGTAAATATCTGTGATGTCGAAATAACAGTATACAGACTAACAGTCTAGATATTAGCATATGTATAGCAATATACTCCAATGGAGAGATAAAGAGACTACAATGGCACATCGAAGAGCAGGACACCTGATTCCTTGACGTGATGACTTGCATGGCCGAATACTTTGTCAATTAAAGCTATAACTACAATATGAATTGCGTGTGGAAAATGGTACATGTATGACTGACAGCTGTATTGAAATGTATAACAGCATGTGGAATAAACGAAATGTCCTTAACAATGTTAACTCAAGACGATCAAAAGTATATCAAGAACATAATTGTTCTTTCCCAGAACGGAATCTTATTACATGTAGGTGACTCTGCAACAGTATGGCTTTCCGAGAAAAATCTAACCGAAATCTCCATTTGTAAATCATTGTCTCTACTCGCGATGTTAGATTCGTCATTTCAACTCGTAGCACCCGTTCTGAAATATTTTCTCTTTAAAATCACTTGATGTTAACTCAAAGGTATCTCTCTTCGTAAATCTCAAGTGACGCCATCTGTAGTTTGTCAAGTGGTTTAGTGGTTAATATATTTATGACCTGTTCTTGGAGACTCATCTGAATTTTGATCAATATTCTGTTTGTTTTCAATGTAATGCTAAGTTTAACCTTTTACGCCTAACACTGCGTGTTCTGTTCCCAATTCCAACTAAACCTCTGCAAATAACTCAGCTCTGCAGACACGCAAGCTCGTGTTTGTAATGATAGCATCTGATGTGGAATGGTCGATATTTTGTGTTGGTGTTAAAATGTTACCGTAAACAAATCTCCCACAATAATTTGGCCGTCAAATCACCTATGTCGTCCAGAGGCCGTTATGGTGACTTAAAGCCTTTGATTGACAAAGCATGAATTTTCAGTTTACAAGACATTCAAGGATGAACTCTTATATTATATTTTAACTTACAGACATTACACGCACTGTTTTGATGAACGTATTGTATTCTTGAGAGATTGAAGCTTTTCCTTGCTCCAATATTTCAACATTACCACAGCGGAGTTCACCATTAAACGACGTCACGCAGTATTCCTAGAAATGAATTCATCAGCTTGAGGAGCTTTCGTTTTAGCAAGAAGATTACTGTGCCAAGCATTAGCATACTAGAACAGTATCGGGAATGCCAAACAAAAAATAGTAACTTAAATCTCGAAGTCCAACACCTCGAACTATTGTGTTAATGTGATCTTAGCAGAATCACTGTCGACACTGTGGAGTAATTTCGGGATCCTTCATTACTTGTTATGATCATTAGGACGTCGAGTTTACTTTCCTTACGGGTAAATTTAAACATATATTTTTCAGGTCCTGGTGGGGCGATCTGCAGTGACAACAGTGAGTGTGGGAAAGGCAACTGCACCCTCCTCAAGTGCGTGTGCGACGATGACTACACCGGCAGACGTTGCAACATCGCGAAGTACCAGAGTACGTATACTTTGTTTAACCCCAGATACCATCAATACAAGTGCATAATATCCACTAGCAGTGGAAAGTTACTCACTCACTCTGACCATACTGGGGTGGGTACCTCATGGGTACAGTATGTGGTCTCCCCGACGTGATATTGCTGAAATATTGCTTAAGGCGACATAAAACCAAACTCACTCACTCTGACTGTACCAGTGTGACAGGGGATGTCTAATATTCATACTCCACTCCACTCCACAAGCAGTCAATTTTGTCACATTTTCCAGCGCAGCCAGAGAATACATATCATCCTTTTCCTTTCCAGCGACAGCTGCCCAGCCACCCCTGACCGACACCGAAGCCGCCGTTCTTGATGGATGCGTTACAGGTCTGAAAAACATGATTCGAAATCAGCTGACCATCCTCAACCCAATCATCTGCAGATTCAAACTTAAACTGAAAGATGAGAAAGTGTACAGTGCAATTAGACTTCTTGACAGCAAAGAAGCGTCTACTATGGATTTTAGTGATGCCACGAATGCAGATTGTGGGGGGTTGACAACGACTGACACTCTTGATGAAGCCAAAACTAAGATAGCCTCCGTGACCGAGGCCTTCAAGAACGACTTCTTCATTGCACTGGAGACTGCTAAGGTATGCGTGGAGACCAGTGGTGCCTTTAGATATCCTGTTGACGTTGCTGAAGAAATGAAGAAGTTCTTGTCTCGTCTCGCCTTCAGAATACATGACCTTGCCGATGAACTATTAGATAAAGGTAATTGTTTAAACTCTATATTCGTTCTCTCAATTTTACATTCCAATACAGTATATTGTCAAAGTTGACTTGCAGAAGCTGTATCTTTGCAAGAAAGATACACTCCTGCAGATCGTGAAAAGGACAGTTTACACTTAGTCCGTAAAATAACACGAATGCTTAATACATTCCAGGAAAGAGTTAGACCAAAGAGGTAAAGTCAATAACCGTGGCCCTCTTGGCTACCGTGCGTGAGAATTCGTAGTTTCGAAACAAAGTCGACTCATTATGTCAATTTTGGAACAAAATACTGAGATATTTCCAAAATGTATAATGTGTTAATTGTGGTTTGTCAATGTCATTGTACAGTTATGACTGTGGCGTAATCATCACAAAAATGTCAGCAAAAATCCAGAAACTCAAGGAGTGACTATAGATACTAATAGTAGTCATTTCGCCAGACCAGGGAGGCTACTGCAGGAACGACACAGACTGCTTTGCTGGGTGGTGTAACGGTACCAACATGTGCACGTGCTACAGTGACACCTGGGGGAGGCGATGTCGCAATGGAACATTCGACGTTTACGGTAATAGTTCTAAATACAAATACACTGAAACATAACTACAATAACTGACGGATAGATAAGTTAGTTGCATGAATCTGGTATACTGGCCCTGTTGTAAATACCATCTGTTATTGAAAATGCCTCCGAGTAGTTGTTTTGTTTTGATTTTTTGTTAAGTTTAATGCTATTGTTTAATGATACAACGTCCAATGCCAGTCACCTTCGGCAATTATACAATCTACGTTTGTTAATACTGTTTTAATTGTTTTGTCATATACGATGGAGAATTGGTGACACGGTTGACGTTTGATTAATGGGTTTCCCATCATTGGCAGCAATGTGCGACAAGTGCCACAACGGAGCTTCATGTGTCTTCAAGAACGGAACGTTCAGTGGCTGCATGTGTTCCTACCCCTGGACAGGCGCCATGTGCAACATGTACATGCGGAGTAAGTATGTGGGGATCACCCTTTGAGACGTAGGGCTAGGGAGAATTCTCTCATATGGTTAGGAATCCAAAACCTTTTTTTCACGATACTAATTATTCATAGGTACTGAATGTAACTTTCTCAGTGCATATTACGCCTGGGACATCAATGAGCTTGCCAAATTAACCCATGCGGGGATTAAAACATAATTTTAAAACGTCAGTATAAAAGAGACCCAGTGTTCATCAGAAACAAATTTCTTTTGTGTAAAGTGAAAAATAACTTTAAAGGACACAGGCCATTCGGATGACAAGCCAACATGCCGACAACTACGAGTTCTTTTTCCTTTCACCTCATTATGCTTTCGCATGATCTAAACGTTTATATTGCCCCAAAACAACTCAGCCTAAACGTGAAAGATAATTTATTTACGTCTAGCACAGACTAGTCCAAGAATCCGACATAGATGACATTAGATTTTAGAGAGAAACAGTTTTAAAATACAATCACTAAGACTTCTACAAATCTGTAGCACATCATAGCTTTTAAGTTTGCATCGAAATTTAATGTTGTTTACAAGTTTGTTAAGATGTTGGCTTTCTGTTCAGGTCCAAGTAATTGCAGCAAGTGTCTAAATGGAGGTTCGTGTTTGTTTGACTCCGAAACCTGTTACTGCATGCCGGGTTTCATGGGACGCTTCTGTGAATTTGATATAGGTAAGATTATATTCCTCACTCGGTTTCATCCTGGTACTGGTAATTAGCATCTACCGAAGTATTTTTCGAGCTGTGAATGTGGCAGTTTATCATTGAGTCCCCAAATGCACAAACCGAATATGGTTGTCTTGGTAGACCGGGTGGTGTGCTGCTTTGTTGGAGCTAACGTCAGACGGTATATTGCGTTACAAGAAGATTACTGGGCATTCAAATATCTGACACCATTCTTGGTTTAGAAATAGCCACGTCCAGAGGAAGTTGGTAGCATTAGTTACAAATACACTAAAGTGGTTATGTTGGCGTCTCACAGCTTCACAGTTCCCCTGTGCTGGTGGAAGTGGTGGGTAATCTCGGTGATACAGATTTGAGTTGTTGTATAAATGAGCAGTTTACAATCCCTGCATACCCAACCCCTAGCCATTTCCCTCTCCCACGCAAGGATAACTTTTGACAAGGATGTTTGTTTTCATCCCCAGTTGGACTGTTAGCAAACCTGACATCAGCTGATATCGACGCTGCCGAGAAATGCCTGCAGCCATTTACAGGACAGGTACAGACACTGTTGGACATCATAAACAACATCATCTGCCAGACTTCATTCAATGGGAAAGGCATGAAAGCGTACAGGATTCCCAGTGTGAAAGACATCGTGTCAGCGTTGGCGGCGGGGGTGAGGATGCAAGGGGTACTCACGAAGGACTGTGTCAGGGCCAACGCCACACTCACCCCTGAAGATCAGAAGACTAAGTTGATGAGAGCATTCCAGGCCTTGAACGCCACTCTACATTCTGACTCGTTCTCCAGTGCTATGAAATGTATAAACGAATCTTTTAGTGAGCGAAAGGTTATGAAAATCCTGAGGCATTTGTATTCTGACATCATCAATATGACGGCAGAGGCAGGAAGCAGCTTACATCGTAAGTATGGCTTCTAATGTATTCTCAAGGGCAACAGTAGGGGTGGCTCCTGTGTCTAATTTACAACTTACATTTCTTGTCGTTTCTTTGGGTCTCAGTGGTTAAAGTATTTGGTTGTCACACTGAAGATCCAGGTTCGATTTTCATCTGGGTATAATGCGTAATGTTTTCGTCCCCGCAGTGATATTGCTGGAATATTGCTAAACGCGGCGTAAAACTCAATTTCCTCCCTCTTGGGTTTCACTTACGGTTTCGGAAATGCATCATTTTGGTCTCTCCACCACATTCACTATCTGAACACACATTCCTTTAAGTAGAACACTGTACAAAGCACTCTCACGCACTGAAGCACTCTCACGCACTGAATCACGGCCGGCCTGGCAGATTCTGATTATATCATTATTTATTCACAAATAGATCGTTTCATCTCAACTATTCACGTAAACTGTTTTTGTCGTTTTAATTTAATGTTTGCTTGCTCTGTGTGTGTGTGTGTGTGTGTGAGAGAGAGAGAGAGAGAGAGAGAGAGAAAAGAGAGAGAGAGCACACACATACACACAGAGAGAGAGAGAAAGAGAAAGGTCACTTGTATCACAACAGATAGGTTGATACACGTTTCATGTGTGTGTGTGTGGTGAGAGAGAGAGAGAGAGAGAGAGAGAGAGAGAGAGAGAGAGAGAGAGGTCACTTGTATCACAACAGATAAAGTTGATAGACGTTTCATGTGTGTGTGTGTGTGTGTGTGTATGTGTGTGTGGTGAGAGAGAGAGAGAGAGAGAGAGAGAGGTCACTTGTATCACAACAGATAAAGTTGATAGACGTTTCATGTGTGTGTGTGTGTGTGTGTGTGTGTGTGTGTGTGTGTGTATGTGTGTGTGTATTTAACGATTACTCATATCACAGCTGACTCGTGTGGATGGGCGTCTGTAAATATCTATGAGCCAGTCACAGACAAAAATTTCCTGTACATGCACAATCAATCGATCACAACTTCCTTTAAGCGCCAAGTCATCTGGAACACTGTACGTTGTTAAGGTCAGAGCGACACATTATCACGTGAACAGACACACGCGGAATACGGGTCTTTCCCTCTGCACAAGTAACATTTCCTGTATATATATTTGCTCATATTTTATATTGTGTGAACAAAACACGTGTCAGCTGGCATGTCACTGCATGTCACAGTATGTCACAGCATGTCACAGTATGTCAGTGTGAAAACTAAAGAAGCAGTCTGTCAAAATATGGCATCGGTATTACCAAACTGTGGTTCGACTCTCAGACATACCCATGTACTGTTCTGTATTCCAATGTTTAATGCCATCTGTACAAAGAGACAGACAGAGATGTTGCTGGATGCTACAGCTGGCTGAACAACGAACCCCAATCCTTGTGCCTCCTTCACGGTTATTTCGAATTGACAGGAATGAAAGAGAATCAACCAGAAAAATAATAATTCCAAAATTCGAACTGCATTTGGAAGACAATGCCAAAATAAACAATATTTTAAGGTTTGTGAGAATGCGACTCTCAAATGCTATCTGACGTTTAGGTGAAAAGCGGTCACGTTTTTATGCGATTCGGCGGTGTTCTGAAGACGTCATTGCTCGTTTAAAGAGCATTCGGGACGTTCTGACTGTATTCTGAGTGTATTTGAGGTTAGGGCAGGGGCGGGTGGGAAGAATGGATTCGAGTACCCGTATGTACTTACCCGGATCCGGACCGTGTACCCGGAAATGTTAGGAGTACATAGCTTCTGTCAGCTTTCTGAATTCAGTGTCAATCACGGTTTGGCAGAGATTATTATAGAAAACTTGAAAGCATGGCAATGAGACATCAAAACGTTGATCTTCGGCTATGTGTTTTACGTATGATTATAACGGTTACCTAGATTGCTGTCTGACTATATATTACTTATATTGCTATCTAACTATATATTACTTATATTGCTATCTAACCATATATTACTTATATTGCTATCTAACTATATATTACTTATATTGCTACTTAAACACAGAACATTTGCTAAAACACACAACTTTGTTACAGTGAATTGACTACTCACTACACATGCGTAGATAAATTACCTTCGTTAATAACGTGCATAAACCAGACAATACCAAAATGTGTGTTACGTCACTAATGAAGGAGACTAGTTATTAATTCAGGTAGTAGACACTGCGTTCATATGTGGTATTCTAGCGGAACCTATAATGTTTTACATTCCGACTTTATTTAAACGTATATAGAACAATATTTGATTGATGTATTTGTTAAGCAATATAGCAAAATGCTTCGCGCATCAGGGAAGACTGGTCGTTTTGCCCTGTTGCACAACTCATTTGCATTTCAGTTTGCCTATCACACATTACAGTGTCCAAACCATTACAGAGTGAACAACTCCTTGGCCTTATGTGAAATATTTATAGTGATTTCATTTTGATAAATGTCGCATTGAAATGCTTTTGTTTGAATGTAGGGATAAAGAAATTATCTGATGCATGTATTCACCTTTAACAGAACTATTGTTAATTCTATGTTCTAAATTTGTATCCAAGCGACCATTGCATATCTTCTTTGGAATAACTGTATGTTGGTTATCATTTGTTAATGTGTAGTAGCTGCAGGGATTATATGTGGGTTACGAGAGTTGTGCTTCTGTTTCTGATAATCTTTCTTCTCATGTAATGATAATCAATAGAACATTGCATTTACAAATCAGAATGTGCTTTTGTCAATACCAGCATACGTTTATTAAAAATGTTTATTCATTAGTGTTACTTGATATTCCCAACACATGCAACCATTAATCTCTTTTATAGTCAATGTATTCCGGTCTGTAAAGCTGTTTCATGAAATTTAATCTGTTTTTGTCGAAAAACTTGTCATGAACTAACCCGATAAACAATGAACACAGTTACACAATGTACTGAACAGGTTATGTTTAGGGCGTGTTTAAGTGAAAGATATTTGTGCATTGAAGTTTTGCTGCTTCCACAATACACAACATGGCTCCATAGAGTCGTCATATGGCTCTCTTGCCATTTGCATTAAGCTCGAAATGAGCCCAAACAGTCAACATAGCACGAGAGTCGTCCATATTGCCCTACATATTGCCCATATTGCCATATATTGTCACTGCAAAGTTCTCGACCTTTCCGGGTCCTCATTTTCTTGAAATAGGACTCGATTCCAGCTGTACCTGACCCGGACTCGAGTACCCGAGTATCCGTCCCAGCCCTATTTGAGGTACATTCTGCATATAGTATCCCTGGTTTATGTAATATGGAACACTGTATCGGACATTCTCGCGATTTCGCGTTTTCGCGATCTCGTCCTTTGGAAATGCGCTAAAAATGCCAAAAGTGCGAGATTGCGAGATCGCGCGAATGTCCCTCACAGTATTCCATAATGTAAATACGCAATACGCTGAATAAAGATAGATTAATGCGTGTGAGCTGTCCTCCCGCGATCAATCATAGGTAAGATAAGATAAGATAAGATAAGATAAGATAAGATAAGATAAGACGACATTCTATTTACGTGTCACGCGGTATACATACGGACATGTCATGACACTGATAAGACAGTTTAACATATACACCACCCAGCTAGTTGACATATGAGACACGTGGTATCTTGGAAATTGTAGAATAATAATATAAAGGCACCAACCAGTTGACCTAAATGCAACTTATGTAATATGCCAGAATGTGACTCTTGTTGAGATGGTGTTCTATCATGGCTGCCCCATTCAAGAACTTATTTAATAAATAATAATCGTTAATAAATTTCGGAGACTATTTCCAAATTTCCATAATACTGATGCCCGATACTTTACCCCGTGCCAAATGTTCTCCCGTTTGTTCAGAGAAGTACTTTACCCGTCTTTGCATGAGTTTGTGATCGTGTCCCCGGATTAGAAAAACCCTTGTATCATTACAGCGATCTTATTTCCCCACATACACATGCTGGTGAAGAAGTCAGAATGCTACAAAATAATATTCTTTGGGCTTGGATCTGTTGTTTTTTGTTATCTTCTTCTTGTACACAGTGCACATAAAAGCGGTCCATCGTATCATGGCGTACTCTGACGGAACGTTGAAAAACGTACACATGTCGTACAGTAGTACATCTACAAAGCACATAGTTACAAACAAAACTAAACTTGCGAAACTGTTGGCATTAGGAACCGTCAACACTAACCGCAAGTCGCCATTCGTTTGGCTTGTGTGTTAATGTTCTGAATTCAATGCAGCTTCAGGTTCCACTGATAGCCGTTCAGGTGTTGGTATTGATGTGTTATTGCCGTATCCCTCACGATCTACCAAACACTGCTGTGGTCGCTATAACCTGCCAGCCGAGGTTCTTTGTTGACTCATCGCTTTGAGTTCTGATGGGGTCAAGATACCGTTATAACAGTATACTGGTCAGGAATTCATCCATTTGCATTCAGTTTGGCTTTTTCAAAGCGTTCAGGTGTCTGATGGTAGTATAACTGAGTCCCTACAGAAATGTGGTAGAGGTGTTTGTGCACGTGCGTGTGTGTGTTATAGGTGTATATCTGGGCATGGTGTGTGTGTGTGTGTGTGTGTGTGTTGGGGGAGGTGTTTGTGTGAGGTACAGGTGTGTGTGTGTCTTAAAAATTAAAACGATACATGAAAAGTGCATGCAGTAAATACTTTCCACGAAATGCAGGTACAGCGTGTTGGAGATAAAAGTAGAGGCATCGACTATAAAAGGCCAATTCATCAGTTCATGACGAACTGTACGACGCACTCGAACATAAACAATGCCACGATTGAATGCTACTGACTGAAATATCGCCATTGGACGTTTGGAAGCAGGAAGTCCTGGTCTGACGTTGCAAGACCCTTCAACGTCCACCATATCTCGATTATGGCATCGATATACCCGCATCAATTCGAGACATGATGGTTCCCAGACGTGGAAGACCAGGAGTGACCAACACTGATCTGGAACGATTCATCCGGGTGTTTCATCTACGCACTCATATGCTGCAGCTTGGTCGAATGGTCTTTGCCTGGTCTTCAAAGACACCAAATCGTCAATCATTAGGCATCTTATATCAGTACAGTCATACAATATCAGCCATATCACCAGATTATTTTCTTACAATATTCGCCATATTAGATCGGTATTAATCAATATTAATCATATCACACCAATACAACCATAAATTATCAGCCATATTAGATCAGTACAGCCATACAGTATTAGTCGTTGTATATCATTACAGTCAAACAAGTCAAGGCACTCGTCTGTTATATACACGTATGTCACATTACATTATCCATCTGCGTCAGTTATACAATAGCAGCCATTCACTATAGTTCTCATTACATTATCATTTCCTTGTCTGTTTATATCCAGCATGTGGACACTTTATTCGCGTGTAACTAGCCATTTTTTTCCGTACGTGATCTAATAAAGCAAATGTTTCTTTTCTCCACCAAACCAAATGACCTGCTTCACCAGAAGAACTGAACCTTGCTATGAATGACTTACAGTGTTTATTATGTCGATTTACTTTGAAACGTACAATAGGTGTTTGGACGTTACTATAGAAGTACATGTAAACAAAGGGTTGCTATTTGAGAGCTGTCCAACGACATAACATTAGATAGAGATGCGCGGTGGCTGCAAGAATCATCGTTAATCAATATCTTCATGCTACATTGCTCGCTTTAAGGTGGAAAGTTCACCTAAAAGGACATTTAAGTGACACAACCTCATGGATACTGTATCTTGTATTTAGCTGAAAAAGCGAGTTTTACTTTCTTGAATTAAAAAAATTGTACTTTACTGTTCTCATCTATATGCTGGTGTGCGCGCTCACACTCGCAGGCACAAAAAAACCAAAACCCAAACCAAACCAACACAGACGGACGAACGCGAGTGCGCACGCACGAACGCACACGCGCGCACACCTCACCACACACACACACACACACACTTGTCGACTTAAGGTGTCCCCGTTGATATATGGGGTTGATATATAGGGCATTACACGCGGTGGGACAAGCCCATTGAATGACTGCCACTGACGCACTCGCTCACCGACTCACTCACTCACTCACTCACTCACTCACTCATTCACTTACATCCATACATAGGTGGAAATGACATTTGTTTCTGTGGAAACTGCGTTGGTAGCCGTGTCGTAATTAACAACTTTCATCTGCTAAATGAACTTTTGACCTGTTATGAGGTGGTAGCGGTGTAAGATGTGGGACGTTGGCGTCGTTGGCGGCGGTTGGCGATGTTGACAGTGTTGATAATGTTGGCGTTGTTGGTGATACTGGCGTTGTCGGTGATGTCGGCGGTGTTGCAATGTTAGTGGTGTTGGCGATGTGGGCTTGGGTGGCGATGGGAAAACAAATCATGCAGTGTTAGCAAGAGAAACCCAGCACGTCACTCCGTTGTTCCAGCACCTGCACGACCATGTCCACGGAGTAAGTTGACACCGCCACTTCTCTCCATCTTCACTAGCGAAGCGCGCTGTGACAGACTTGCATTAATCATTCATATCGATCGACGAAGTCGTCATCGAAGTTTTGTTTTTCCGAGCGAAGCCGTCTCGGAAGAATGCCAGTCAATAGCGTGATCTATACGTGTCTGACGGTTACTGAATTTATTTACACACGTTCAGCTGTTGATATAAATTTCCTAAATAACTCCATTCTCGTCATGCATGAATGTACAACTGTAATGCTGTCTTCATTAAACTTAACCAATTTAGCACAGAGTACACAGTTCCGAATGATTGGAAGCACAAGTCAGATGCTGAATGGCAGGAGGAGGGTAAAAACACCAGATGTTTCTGATAGACTAGTTAACATGGAAACCCGATGAAAATATTGGTGTAAATATAGGTAGTTGGACTCATAGTATGTTATGTACGATGTATGATATATGATAATTTCAGAGACGACTAAGCTCGTCCACACCCATTAGAAATTTCTGCCGAGTTGATTGTAGAATTCAGGTTATAACATGAACACGTTATATTTTCACGCCGCTTTCAGCAGCGTTGTAGCCGTACGACGTGGTCGGAAAACAACGTGCATTCCCATTCTCTCCTTTCTGTGAAAGTAGAGAAAGTCTTTACTTGATAGTATTAAGAAATAAGGATTTGGTGGTACATTATCTGGACAGAGTGCCTTTTGCAGTGTATATGTATAGAAACCTTAATCAGGGCTTGGTATCTCAGATAGCGTTCGTCACGCCGAATACCCAGGTTCGATTCCCCTCATAGGTACAATGTATGAAGCCCATTTCTGGTGCTCCCCGTGGTGATATTGCTGGAATATTGGCGTAAAACTCACTCACTCACTCAGTCAGCACCCAGATAAGCTTCATCGCAGCTTCCTCAGCATTCTCACAGCTGAAGGGGCGGCGGGGTAGCCTACTGGTTCAAGCGTTCGCTAGTCACGCTGAGAACCCGGGTTCGATTTCTGCACATGAGTACAACGTGTGAAGTCCATTTCTGGTGTGATATTGTTGGAATATTGCTAAGACAAGCGTATAATAATACTCACTCACAGCTGATACTACATCTGACCAACAGTTGTTGACTTTACCCAAATACCAGCTGTAATCTGTCGGAGTTCGATCCTTCTCATGCAGCTGCTTCATCATGGAACTCTCTCCCAGAAAGAAACATCAAGAGTACAACTTCGATATCTGTGTTTTAATCGGGACTAAAACTTACCTCTTCCGACGCTACCACTAACTGTCTTAACTGTTGTGTGCACTGTAAGAGGTTTCTTTGCTCACGAGGGGAGACATGAAATGATGTACTCTCGATGTGTGTTCACGTTCCCTGAGCCCGACCAGTGAACAACGTATTTATCATATCGAACACCTCTATGTTAATTTTGAAGGATGGGTATTGGTCCATAATAAGGAGTACCAGAGTTAGGCAACAGTCCAAAACCACCAACACCGAGTACCAAAGGAATTCTCACAGTTCGACATTTCCCTCTGGTAAAATAGAGAGAAAATGTTACTCGGCTGTTAGCGGGTACATTGATTGACTAGGGCCAATGAGAAAGCGACATATCACTTGGGATAAGATTATGATATGATGCACTTTGAGCATGTCCCTCAGTGATGCGGAACAAGTGCTATAAAAAATTCCCTTAAATAAATATTCTTATTATCATTATGTAATTGAATGACACGTGACCTACTTGCAGACAAACCCGGAATGTGCCCGGCAGTGACACCGGCAACGTTTGGCGGCTGTGTCACCATGTGTACTGGCGACAGTGACTGTCCGTTTGACCACAAGTGCTGCTCCAACGGCTGTGGACAAGTGTGCCGTCCCCCACTCACAGGTAATAGAGAGAGAGTGAGTGAGTGAGTGAGTGAGTGAGTGAGTGAGTGAGTGAGTGAGTATGGTTTTACGTCACTTTTAGCAATATTCCAGCAATATCATGGCGACGGACACCAGAACTGGGGTTCATACATTGTACACATTTGGGGAATCGAACTGGGATCTTCTTCTCTAGACTATCTGTCCCACTGCCCCGCCACAGGTAACAAAGGGAGGTCGTTATTGGCCAGTGGGCATAAGAGGACATAAGTAATAAATACTGTCATATAATTCCTGTACTGAAATGTATTTGATGACACTGAAAATATCCCCTAAACAGTGATTAGAATTAATCGTTATGAATAATACCTCGATTAATCCTTAACCAAAATGTTGCAATAAGTTAGTTATTGGCATCTTGAACCTATTCCTTATAGCAATCATGACACATGTGAGCCTCAAGGTTTCTATAGAAATCATTACACAGATGCGAGTAATTTTTCTTACAGTAATCAGTAATCATTAATCTGGTAGTAAAACACATTCGTGTCAGAGTATTTAATTTATTGCAGCACACACCTAGATAATCATATTGTATCTGGTTTATTTCTTAATGATACATATCCAACGCTAGTTACTTCTTCTCAAAGAAGTACAGTCCAGAACAAAGTAATGTACCGCTCGAACAATACCCTGGGATAGCGGAGCGCTTGTAGAGGTATCCATAGGATATGCCCAGTGAGTGTCACTGATCTAAATGTTCCAGCTATGGTGCTGAATAGAAAGTTTAATGAAAGTTTCAACATATATTACTTATGATATTTCAGGGACCGAAATGACACCAGTGGATCTCACTCCAGAACAGAAAAAGGCCATTGGTGGTTGCATAGCAGATTTGAATAAACGTCTTCAAGGGGCACTAGCTGAAGTTAACAAAGTCCTTTGTCAAATGGGTAAAGAATATCCCACCACCCACATGTCAGCAATGGCGGTCGTTGATGATTTCACCTCACCACCATCTTTGAATTCAAGTTGTGAGAACGTCCCAAAGACCACGTTCACACATGCTGAAATGATGAAGGTTTTGGGCGACGCTGCAGCAACTCTCACGAGCGACGACTACTTGGACGAACTTAGGAAAGCCAAGGCGTGTATCGTGTCCATTTTTCCTGCGACAACTGGCAACGTTTCCGAATGGTTTGACCACTTGTATGGGGCAATTTCAGGAACCGTCAGTATGATTCTAAGTGCCGGTGAGTTCATTCATTTTCATTGTTGAAATCAGAATACTTCCAGACCTGTAGAGGGTAAAATGTGAACCTTTAGGGACATCATATAAAGTTAGATCATGAAAATTAGTAGTAGTAGTTTCGGCTTTTATCATCGAATCGAAATTTATAGCAGTATTTATGACATTAGGGGGTAAGTTAAAGAACGACCTATACTCACATTAATCAATAACAATCGAATAAATCGGTTTAGACGTTCTAAACGAAACTGATTTTAGTATATATGCCAGTAGGGTATTTTAGTGATTAAAGCGCTCGCTCGTCTCTCCAAAGACCCGGGTTCGATTCAGTACATGGCAGAAGAAGTAAAGCCTGTTGTTATTTTGTTGAAGGCGGCTTAAAACTATACTCACTCAAAGTCATCGAAGCATATATACGAAGAAGACATTAAATCTAATCAGTCCGTGTCGTTCTGTGGAGATTATTCAAGAAAAGCCTAAGATCCGTGTTAAAATTTATCTTCAACATCCCATACATGCCTTCGATCATTGAAAAAATATGATGATGAAATGACCAACAATATTCAGAAGTAAATGGGCCAGAGTTGCTATAACGTGGGCTGTTGCTAACTCAAAAGACGTTAAGTATATCCATCTTTCCAAGAGTGAGAACAGGTAATGGTGCTGTCATGGCCTATAGCCACAATGGGATATTAACGTTACGATTACCGTAGGACAATGTTACAGAATTGAACTAAGGTCACCATACCGTTAAGATCGTTTTGTGGAACAAGGCCCTGTTTAACATCGCAATGCAATTGGATGCTCGTTTTTGTGTGGTATATATTTGAGAACGTGGGTTCCTAAACATTAAGTTTTACCGTTGTCCATTACAGGTCCGTGTATGTGGATGCCGTGTAAAAACCTAGGTTCTTGTGTTCCACAAGGCAGTGACTATATGTGTTCCTGCTCAGCCTTGTACACCGGCAAGGACTGTGAAACACCTTTCGGTAAGTGTATTGATATACCGTGTGGAATATTGTCTATGTTACCCTTAATATAATATATAATCCATATAATTGTTTAATAACATATGACATTGTATCACGGCTAAGCCATATAAACAAATATTAATCTAACCTGTATCTTTTGCTTTCATGTAAATGCTTTTAGGTTATGTCTTATTGATAAACTACTGTTTCAACGTACTCGAAGGGGCCTGTAACTGTAGTTTGTTTTAGGCACTTCAACTATAGTATACAGACACGTAACTTGGACAGAAAATAGTTCGCCAGTTCATTGATAACCTTGTTGACTGTGAAGGTAGTTTACTGCATTTGGGAAATGTTTTACAGTTGATACGAAATTGCCGTCCAACTTGACACGTGTAGAAAAGGACGCCATCAAAAAATGCATTGATATGCACGAAAAGAACCTGACAGACGCTCTGGACAACGGCAAACTGCCTGAAAGGGTGAAGTGTGCAGCTTCGCAGGGTCTAACACCATTCCAAGGGTCTTGGTTGAGGAAACCTACCTTGAGCGACATCTCTAATGAACCACCCACCTCGACGACTGTAGAGACCAAAGTCACGTTGGGTGACTGTACCATGATGGGCTATGTAAAAGCGTCTGACGGTTCCTTTGTGAAGGGAGTGATGGAAGGAGTGCAGGCATTGTACGACTACCTGAACAGCTACGAGGGCCTCACCGACCTGAACAACGGTGTGGATTGTCTCATGAATGTACTGAAGGATTCGGGTAGGAGTGAAGACGAGAACACAGCCATGCAAGTCCGTATGAGGGCTCTTTATGACGCCTTCAGCGCTTCTGTGAGGGCAGATGTGGCAGCGTATATGGGTAAATATTATCTGAAATACTTCCACCTTTTTCGCATTTGAGTTTTTTCTGTATATTTTGACTCTTAAAATTAGATGCAAATATATATAGTACCTTGTCTTTGGTTCAGCTAGATGTGTGTTGAGTGTTTCAATGTCACTTACAATATCTTTGTCGGTTATTGGCAAGTACATGTAAGTCATCCATCCAGGGGTCAGTGAGTATTGTTTTACGTCGCTTTTAGGAATGTTGTCGCAATATGACGGACAGGGTCATCAGGAATGCACTTCACATATCTCCTGGAAGCTGAAATGTGAGAAGTGTGATATGTTGTGAAATAGAGACATTTGTTTTGGGGATGACACAGAAACATGCTTATGTGTATCAGTACACTGATACCGTAAATACTCTTAATTCTGCGTGAAAATAGCTTAGGTCCGAGGTGATGAGACTCGTAGATATTTAGAAAAGCTGTTATTGACAAACATCAAAACCGAATCAAGGCGACATTGATTACCGGGCCTTCCTCGACCGTGGACGTGCTTTCCACCAGGGTCATTTCCCCAAAGTATACAGTGCTGAATGTTTCAGGTCCCACTGGCTACTGTCTGTCACACCCATGCCAGAACGGCGGCTCTTGTGTCCGTTCCGAGTCTGAAAAGAAGTTCATGTGCGTGTGTCCTTCGGGTGTCACGGGAGATAAGTGTGAAAAACCTGAAGAGAAAGGTGAGTTGTACACAGCTGTCTCCCTTCAGACCCCTTCCTCTATGATCCATCCTCCATTCCTCCGTTGATCCATACATCCAAGAACAGCAAGGACAGTTAGAGGACCATGCACCGTAAATGACATAAAAAAACGACCCTGGGGAACCTGAAGAATATTACTGCAATCAGCAATATTCCCGCTATGTGGAAGCTCTCTGTAGATAATGGAGCCTGGATCAGACAGCCCCATGGTTGTCAGCATGAGCACCCGATCCTGTTAGTCGCCTCTTACGGCAAGCATGGGTTACTGAAGACCAGTTCTAACCCGGATCTTCACGGGTCTGTCCAGTTAGAGCACACACAGATAAAGATCCCATTCCCTGAAGCCGAATATTATGTTGTTGCTCTAAGATCACTAACCCTTCGATTTCATACTAATCTTTTACTCGCTCTGTCGGCGATCCTGTGTTTTGAAGACACACGCAAAGGCATATTATCAACAGCTTTAGGTACATTGATTTATTACTACCTTTCCACACAACAGAAGACATTTTCAAAATGTTAAATCTTTGAAGGGCATTTGGAAGTGGAAAGCATAAAAAAGAAAAATTCATGGACATCCACTTCTTTATTGTGGATAACACAACGTTTCGGAGTGTATGCTTGCTCCTTCATCACCTCATCACCTCATCACCTCATTACCTCGCTCCGAAACGTTGTGTTATCCACAATAAAGCAGTTGACGTCCATGAATCTGGCTTTTCCAATAATGCGTTGTCACATCTTTGTTAAAGGACCCTGTTCATCAATGCCATGCAAGAACGGGGGCACCTGCATCAACAGCCCTAAAGGAGACGCCTTCTTCTGCCAGTGTACAATGCTGTTTGGTGGGGAGACCTGCCAGATCAGTAAGTAGATACGTCCATCCGTTCATCTGTCTGTTCACCTGTCCATCTATTTATCTCTTTATACGTCCTGTCCATCTTTCATCCGACCATCTGTCATGTGTTCATCTGTTTATCTTTCATCTGACCATCTGTTCACTTTTCATCAGACCATCTGTTCGTCTGTCCACCTGTCCAACTGTTCATCTGAACATCTGTTCATTGGTCATCTATTCATCTGTTTATCTCTCATCTAACCACCTGTTCATCTGTCATCAAATCATATGTTCATCTGTCTACCTGATCGTCTGTTCATCTCTCCCTCTATAAGTTCATCTGTTAATCTTTGACTCGTACACCTAATCGTCGTTTTTATGTTTGCATCTTGTTTTCTGTCCCTCAATCCATCTGTTCGTTTGCCCTCTATCCATCTGTTCGTTTGCCCCTCTTTTCATCTGTTTATATCCCTCTATCCCTCTGTTCATCTGCACCTTTTTTCATTTGATTATATGTCCCTCTTTTCATCTGTTTATATCCTAACGTCGCATGTGATGATGTTTTGTATATCTTAACACCGCGTATTACAGGCACCTGTTCCGCAAAGATAAATGAATGTGGATTCTGTGTGGGAGGCACGACTGGAGTTCCCGAGAACAAAGGCATCAACAAATGTGGCGGCTGTGTGGGAGACCCCGACGCTAAAAAACCTGACTGCAACGGCGTGTGTGGAGGATCTGCTGTTAGACATGCTGTCTGTGGCACCTGTTACAGTAAGTGTTGATCGTGTGATTCGTGTCTATGGACAGACTGTTAGACAAGCCGTTTGTGGGGCGTGCTACAGTAAGTTTCTATTCTCTGTTTCGTGTCTGTGGACATATTTGTCAGACATGTCATATGACGAAGCTGATAAACCTACTAAATATCACGTGTCTTGTCCAGGAAATCGTCTGTGTGAGGTGTTATGGTAAAGTTATGCCATCGTTGTGGGGTGTTATGGTAAAGTAATGACATCTGTGTGAGGTGTTATGGTAAAGTAATGACATCTGTGTGAGGTGTTATGGTAAAGTAACAACATCTGTGTGAGGTGTTATGTTAAAGTTATGCCATCGTTGTGGGGTGTTATGGTAAAGTAATGACATCTGTGTGAGGTGTTATGGTAAAGTAATGACATCTGTGTGAGGTGTTATGTTAAAGTAATGACATCTGTGTGAGGTGTTATGGTAAAGTTATGCCATCGTTGTGGGGTGTTATGGTAAAGTAATGACATCTGTGTGAGGTGTTATGGTAAAGTAATGACATCTGTGTGAGGTGTTATGGTAAAGTAATGACATCTGTGTGAGGTGTTATTGTAAAGTAATGACATCTGTGTGAGGTGTTATGGTAAAGTAACAACATCTGTGTGAGGTGTTATGGTAAAGTAATGAAATCTAAGTGAGGTATTATTGTAAAGTAATAACATCTGTGTGAGGTGATATGGTAAAGTAATGACATCTGTGTGGGGTGTTATGGTAAAGTAATGAAATCTAAGCGAGGTGTTATTGTAAAGTAATGACATCTGTGTGAGGTGATATGGTAAAGTAATGACATCTGTGTGGGGTGTTATGGTAAAGTAATGACATCTGTGTGGGGTGTTATGTTAAAGTAATGACAATTGCGTTAGCTATTATGTTAAAGTCATGATATCTTTGTCAAGTGGTATGGTAAAGTAATTCGACATCTGTGTGAAGTGTTATGGTAAAGTAGTGACATTTGTATGATGTGTTAATGTAAAGTCATGACATTTGTGTGAGGCGTTATGGTAAAGTCATGGTATCTTTGTTAGATGTTATGGTAAATCTGAAGCCTTTGTTGCGTGCACCAAGCTGTCACTTGACAAGATATCTGGTGTTTTATTGGTAAATGTTAATCCAGTGGTCGTTATGCGGAAAAAATACCGTCACAGTTGACAACTGTTAGAGAGTTTTCATTTAAAAAGCAAGCATGCATTATTTGCCAGTACACACACTGTTGAGGGTAGCTATCTGACACCTGTTGTCTGGTAGGATCTAAGCTGGCTCTTAAGTGTTTGATGACATACACATGCAGGTGATAAATGGTGTATCGCATCAATCCGATCTGATGACACCCAGTCAAATTTCCAAACAACATTTTGCTGAGTAAACACTGAGTAACAGTTAATTTTGAAACTGCTTTTCACTATATAGATAAGATTTTTTCTCCTAGATCGGAGATAATTGTCATTCTGTTTTTGACACGTCACAGACGGAGACACGGGTAAATCTGAGAATGACGTGTACGACTGCGGCAGGTGCGTGGACGACATCCCTGTGCGAGACTGTGACAAGAAGTGCATAACAAAAGGTTGGACATTTATGTATTATCCCATGTTAGTTTGCGGCGAAAAACACGATAAGATGATAGTCACCACACATCCACGGATGTCAGTCTGAACTATCATCCGTTTGGTTTCATTTAAGATCAATTAGCGACCTTTCGCTATTTTACGAGGGGAGACCATTTGCTGGTAGAACATCCAGGTATGCCAGTTCAAACGCTTGTTGATTACCTGGCTGTACTCCCAGCAAATGGCTCCGCCTGGTAAAAATTGCAAAAAGTAACAATGAAATATTGATCGTTTGGACTTTTTTGCACGGGTGTCCGAAATTAATATGCAGATCATCAGAGTCGGTCTGCCTGCAAATGTGACTGCAAATGTTGGTTTTGTTGTAATTATTAGATTTTTTATGAGTGAGCAATTAATCGGTCTCACATCAAAGCATACTGTAATGGACAATGCAACTTGAATGCAAATTAGTAAGCGATATCACAGTGATATCATGGACGGATCATGTCAGTGAGGTGATGACGATGCATTTATGCTAACTTCTTTACAAAAGAAGCTATTTGTCATTATAGAGAATCTTGACATTGCTGAAAAATCAAATTTCAATATTTCTTCACCGTGTAGCTACATGTGTCATTAGGTGTTCGAGCTGCCTTTAGGAACAAGTGTGGGGTGTGTGTGAGCGGACAAACGAAAGTGCGCATCGACGAAGGGATGGATGTGTGCGGCGAGTGTGGAGGCAATGGCTCCAGTTGCAGCGACTGTGACGGAGTCCCGAACGGGTGAGTCGACACGGCAGTCGGAAACATTAATTATAAGACTTTGAAGGTACTAATGCGATCTTTGCTTTGTTTTGAGTGAATTGCATTTTCTAACAATTCATTTACACTCAGTATTCACACCAACCGCTGAAACTCCCCACACCCGTGATATCACTCCCATCCCCAATGACATCACACATCCCCAACAATACCCAGACAACCCCTCCTCCAATCCCTGGTTATCAAGCTGGAATAGAAAATTTTGATTTTAGGTCCTTACCGATGAAATCAGCCTAAAGTCTCGGATTTCAGTGAAATGTCAGTGTCGATAGATCGAGACACCTGTATACATACTCATTCACCTGTCGAAGGGGCAAGGAAGAGCTCAGAAACGATGTGCATACATTAAAGAAGAAGTTGACATCCATATATTTTGTCGTATATTTGTATACATGAGCTATATTTTCTTCTCAGTCCATCCAAACTTGATTCCTGCGGTGTCTGTAACGGCAAGAACGACTGCATCAAGGTGAAGAGTGTCATCCCCGACATAGTTTTTCATGGAAGCACAGAGGTGAGGACTTCAGTCAGACATGGGAGTAGATACTGGCCTTCAGTAACACACACACACACACACACACACACACACACACACACACACACACACACACACACACACACACACACACACACACACACACACACACACACACACACACACACACACAGAGAGAGACAGACACAGAGGATATCAGAGGATATTGCTTCGAGATCTCTCAAATATCTCTGATGTCCGTATAAGGGGAAATGTTGATGTGCCAGGATTTAGAATGTTAGAAAGGTGATGCAATGAAACTATATATGACAAGATCACGACTTTGATATCGCGCCGTTTGTTCTTCAGTCCCTGGTTGTTGAAGGGGTTGGGTTTACTGGTGCCAGCTCCGATCTCCTGCTTAGAACCACCCCGGCTGACGCAGGCACAGCACTGACTGTAGTGACAAGAAACGGAAATCAAATCAAGACGAGTGTCCCCGCTGGACTGCCTGCAGGTATAGGAAACTGTACAGAGGTTAATGAGAAACAAGGATAGTTGGTTTTCCCAGAGATACCGGGACACTTGTCTCGCTGTAGGCATGGGAAGCTTTACAAAGACAATTGTCTATACAAAGATACAAAATGGCTGCCCCGTGTATCAAATGTTTCATGAATCTTAAGAATGGGTGTAATTTATGAGAATATATATCTTCTGTTCTCAGGAACATATAGCATCCATTACCGAGGCACGGCCGCTTCTCCCTGGTCTGGCTCTGACGCAGCCCTCCATGTCGTGAACGCTGATGGTGAGTTGCCTGAATCTGTCAATGGCGGCGGACTGATCGTGTCTTTCAAACGCAGATGCCATTCAGCAAAGAAAACGCAAAATACGTTTACTAAATGTATGAACTGACTATCCCCACCCGATGACGCACATCTGCACCTTTAAAGATTACTATTTTATGTTTCCCAAACGTCTAAAGAATATGTTTTAAACATTTATTAAGTCATGAATGAGTATGGTTTTATGACGTTTTAACAGTATTCTGTCTGCATCCCTACTATAACTATACGTGGAAGAAGTGATGTAAAATTTAACTACAGTTTGATTAAATGAAAAATACAGAACATCTCCGACTTACATGTTGTAAAGTTTTAAGACTAAGGTGCGAGGAGTTATCCTCCTTTGTATATATGTGTTGATTCCCATGTGTGTACAGATTTGAGGTTTCTATTTACAATGGATTATTTTTGTGTTCCGTTCAGCTGTTGTGATTGAAGCAGCATCTCCGAGTACCTTCATCCTGGAGAGAGGAGGAAAGACAGACATTACTCTCACAGGAACCGGGTTCCCATCAGTCCCCCTGTACTGTCTGTATAAAGGTGTGTATACAGCCCACCTGTATTTCTTGTATCAAGGTGTGTATAGAGAACACCTGTATTTCTTGTATCAAGGTGTGTATAGAGAACACCTGTATTTCTTGTATCAAGGTGTGTATAGAGAACATCTGTATTTCTTGTATCAAGGTGTGTATAGAGAACACCTGTATTTCTTGTATCAAGGTGTGTATAGTACCCACTTGTATTACCTGTATCTAGGTGTGTATAGTGCCCAGCTGTATTACCTGTATGAAGCTGTGTATAGTACCCACCTGTATTACCTGTATCAAGGTGTATACAGTGCCCATCTCCATTACCTGTATCAAGGTGTGTGTAGTACCCACGTGTATTACCTGTATCAAGGTGTGTATACATTACTTCACACATACATTGTGTACATTATTTCCTGACAGCTGCCGGAGACAAATACAGCAAACTGTCTAAAGCTGGTGGTACAGGCAGCGCGAGAAAGTGTACCATCCTTCACCCCCGGCAGGGAGGGGAGGTCAACATCTTCTTGTCGGTTGACGGCGACAACTCTCTGGGGACGTCCGTGTCAGTGACCGTCACTGCTCCTGCCCCTGTGTGCAAAGTGGGCTACAACAGACTGGGTACGTTGAATCGGTGTCCTCGTTATTTTCTGAAGTAATGCTTCTGTGGTAAAGGTTATTGGTGAAAGTAATCGTTTGCAGACCTTTCTGAGTAGAATGTATTTTTTATAAAGCAAAAAGGAATAGAGGAGTACATTCAGTTTTGGTTTCAAATGTATTACAAAATATATTCACGAATGTCATCATGATGGTTTTTTTCCCACAACCTTCGTGCAAAGATAATTTGTCGAGGATACGCATCTTTAGTGTTTCAGTGTATTCAGAGTCTAAACAGTCATTTCATTTCAATGCTTTGACTGATTATATATTCCACATTTATATCTTTTTGTTATTTGTTATTTGTTTCGCGTTGCTGTTCTGTGTTGTAGGTGATGGGATTTGTCTGGTGTGCAACGTGCCGATCTCAACCGCTCATATCACATCAGCGGCGGACATTTTCACTGACGTCTCAGCTCTCGGTAAATCAGTAGAGATGAAGCCTCAAGGGCATCCTGCCAAGACGGTCTGCTTATACAAGGTGGACCTTACCGCAGCAGGTGGGCATCTTATTGGTGTCTTGTGAGTGTTCTGAGGGTGATGTCTGGTGTCTTAATGGCGTCCCCTGATGTCCTGAGAGTGATTTGTGTCTTACTGGTGTCTTGTGGGAGTCCCGAGAATGGATGTCGGGTGTCTTCTTGGTGTCCTGATGCTTATCCTGAGATTGATGTGTGTATTATTGGTGTCTTTTGGGTGTCGTGAGAGTGATGCTTGGTGTCTGTGGGTGTCGGTAAAGTGATGTCGGGTATCTTATTGGTGTCTTGTGGGTATCCTGAGATTGATGTGTGTATTATTGGTGTCTTTTGGGTGTCGTGAGAGTGATGCTTGGTGTCTGTGGGTGTCGGTAAAGTGATGTCGGGTATCTTTTTGGTGTTTTGTGGGTGTCCTGAGAGTGATGTCGGGTGTCTCATTGATGTCCTGTGTTTTGGATTGTGTCACGCCCATACGCCCAGCAGTATTTAAACAGCAGCTTGTAATCAATTCAGTCTGGACAAGACAATCCAGTGATCGGGAACTATGTGCTGACTGGATCGTGTTAGGTGGGTGCTGGATCACCAGGGTGCTGGGTGCTGGGTGCTGGGTGCTGGGTGCTGGGTGCTGGGAAGTGGGTGCTTTGAGGTGTGACTGGATGCGACTGCGTTCATGAATGTGAAGCACTTTTCCTGTGTCCAGAGCCATGATTTGAAGATTGTTAAAATCGTCAGTTCCCCACTCTTAGAAAGAGGCCTCATGTAGCACTTTGCACGCGCCTACAACTTAACACAGGTGCATAATGGATCAACCACCAATACGAACTAGAATTTCCTTTTAGCTAAGAAAGTGTATTCCTCAAGACAATATATGTCAACTCTCTAATGTTTCCTATCGCAGACACCGTGGTAACGCTGAAAAACGGAGTTGTAGTCGCTGCCGGTGAAAATGGTGCTGCTGCAGCTGGCAGTCTCGCCATCGCAGCTGCGTCTGATCCCCCGATGCCTGACGGTGAGATGGAGGGACCGTCCACAGTGGGTGCTTGCCAGGATATATACCTTCGTCACAAGAAAGCCGGTCAAGGCAGAAGAGGTCATCCTCTCACCTACTCTCAGACCGTGGAGCCAAGTGACGGGATTATCATTGGTAAGTGTAGTCTAACGTCATCATGTGCCACACACAGACCATGGTGCCAAGTGATGAGGTTATCATCTATTATTCGTGATGCATTCTGTACGAGTTGATGATTGCAGTCATAAGTAATGCAAGTGCATAGACGTTCTTTATGAAATCAAAAGTCGCAAAGTAAAATGTTCATATGTCTACAGTTTAAACAAAAGAGTGACTTCGGTGCAGTTCTTTTGTTGCAAGGATTCGATTGTTGACGCCATACAGTTCCTGTTTTATCACCCAGCCAGTTTCACGCTGCACTCTGCAATATTCCAGTTATATGGCTGCGGTTTGTAAATAATCGAGACTAGACATTCCACTGATTAAAAGCACGAGCATCGATCTGCACTATTGGGAACCGACGACATGTGTCAACCAAGTCAGCGAGCCTGACCACCCGATCCCGTTAGTCGCCTCTTATGCCTTTTATGGCAAGCATGGGTTGCTGAAGGCCTGCTCTACCCCGGACCTTCACGGATGTCAATAAGTACAGGTGTACTTTGTCATCATCTGTACGTGTCATCATCGCCAGCTTGGATTCAGTTACCCGAGTCCTTGCACACTGTCTTGTAAACACGTCTATACTGTGTGAAAGAAATTATCACCAGCAGCACGGTCTCACTGTAAGCGGTGACTTACGGTGATCGGCGCTCATGATGTCAATCTCTGGACTGGTCTATTATTTACAGACCTACGTCATATCACTGAAATATTCCTGAGTGCCGCTTTAAATAACATACGAAGTCGTAATCATAGAAGTCGTAAGAAATGACGTTGGTGTTCCTATGATTCTGTCATTGGAATGGAATCAAGGGTTTAAATATCCATGGCAAGTGGGTTTCTTTATTTTAACATACTTCAGACTCGCTGTAGTAAACCTAAAGCGGTGTAAAACCAACTCACTCACTCACTAACTCCTCCAGATGGGGCTGGTACCGCCAACATACTGCTCCGTAATACCCAGCCAGGACAGACGTACAAGGTGTCGCAGACAGTCTGCAACCAGGCCCGCCATTGCAGCTCCTCCTCTCGAGTCGTCACGAAGAAGTCTACACCAGCCCCAGAACTGAAAATTACGGTCGATGTTGACCCCGAGAAGGTGTACAGGTCGTCTAAGTAAGTGGTATTTAATAGCTGTAGCAAACATCCCAACATTACTCGCTCACTTACTGAATCTTCAGAACAAACTTTCTAGATATGGCGGCTTGTTTAATATCAGACAAAACTGTTGGTAACAATAACACCGAGTTTATGACTAAACATATATTGGTGAAAGTTATGTTGTTCATAGCGTCGGTCTGCGAATAATTTAATGACTGGGGTTATTTTGATATATAAATAAGAATTTGAATACAATTATGATTCAATTCATGATTAATGTACTTCAAAGGCAATGCACAGCACGTTCATGGAATTTCTCATATTCGTTTCAGATTTTCTCTGAATGTTGGCATCAAGTTGTCGACATGTTCACCTAAAGTTAACCAGGTGATCCAGTGGTCGACCAACAACCCCGGTGTGAAATTGAACAGGGCGAACAGGGCTCAGTACTTCGTCAACCCCTTTGATCTACCAGGTGAGCTCCACCCCGCCATCACCGGTCATCTGTCTCAATCGTTTGTGTACTGTTAAAAATGGGCTGGGACACTTCAGTGTCGCCCATACATCAGGACTTTCTGAAAGTAAACATACACACAGACACACAGACACGGACATAGATAAAGACACACACAGAAACAAATACACACTCACACTGAAAACGCTCAAAAACAAAAACAGAAACAACAATAAAAACCCTCAAACCAAACAAAACAACAATAGTGATAATATAACCAAACCAAACCAATACAAACCAAAACAATCCTAAAGGTAGTATAGCAAAAAAACCCCACCCCCCAAAAAAAAACAACAAACAAAAAAAAAAACCCCAAAAAACAACAAAAACAAAAACAAAAAACAAAAAAAACCCCAAAAAACCAAACAAACAAAAACAAATCCAAAAACAAAACAGACGAACACTAAGAATATAAGCAATGCGGAACAAACACAAAACAAGAATAAACAACCAAGAAAACAAACAAGAAGAAATCAAAGTTAAACCCCAACAAACAAAGATTATAATATGACCCCAAACCACACGCAAATTGATCCAACGTCAACTGATAGAAAAGGACACAGAACGTTAAAGTGAAGTTTCTCATCATTATAAAAACGGACGTTCACTGCAGAAAACGGCTCTCGTTGACGCCGTTGTTTCCTTGTGTTTTCAGTTGGAGAAGTGACCTTCTTTGTAGTTGTCCAGTCTGTTGACGATGCCAGCGTATCGGCCACAGCGTCGGTCAAATTGAACGTCGTACAGTCAGACCTTGAAGCTCGAATCAAAGGTCAGGTGATCAATTAGGTGATTTTAAAACGTATCTTATCTGAGCAGAAATTCTCCAAAAGCAAGCACACATTGTGAAATATTTATCAAACAGGCGACAGACTCAAATAACTCATGTTGCTTTTTTGTTCTTTAATGCCGCAGTCAGTAATATTCCAGCTAAATGGCAGCGTCCAGACTCGATTATGTGCAGAACAATTCCATATATCTGGCGTGTTGCTAAGTGTGGCTTAAAACTAAATTCACTTACACACTCCAACCGCAGGCAGCAGACGCAGAAGTGTTGGCACATTCATTGAGCGACTGGAACTTCAAGGGGAGGCAACTGACCCTGATGATCCGACCTCCCAGGAAGGGGAGATAACCCGGACATGGACATGTGTACTTCTTCAGGTAACATACCTTTGACGCTTTTGAATGCATTTTCAGCAATACTAAAGGCAACAACAGTCACAACACCCACTCCGTTTCCGAAAAAAATCCGCATCCACTGTAAGATCTGGCACAGACGCTAAAACACACGTACTGCAATAATCTCACTTGATTTCATCTCATGTCGCATTTTTTATTCAAGTTAAGAATGTGAATGCCGTCATATTGTTGACTCTACCGTCTGCGTACCGATCACATGGAGTCTAATAACTCACGTCAGCTTTTTCTGTAAACTGTAAAGAGGTAGATGGACTTCTTGCATAGATGTTTTAAAAGTTTCAGACCTCTCAGTTTGTCAACATTACTTCCCCACCCCCACCCCCACCCCCAAGTCTGAGTAGCACAGACATCACACCTGTCAATACATGATTTTCCGCCAAAATCTGTGTAGCACAGCGATCAAACCTTCGCTTGGCGGCTGTCTTTATTGACACTAGCACACTCAGTTATGAAGGTTTACCTGACTGTCTACTGTGAGAAGGCGGATTCAGCAAGGGAAGGTAAAAATAAAATTCCCCCGAGCCGTCGATGCATCCAGGATAGTGGAGATTTATCGGAACCTTTACCCTGGATGATGCCAAGCACGCTGCATACGTTATTGATTATGTGATACATACGTTATTGATTATGTGATACATACGTTATTGATTATGTGATACATATGTTTCAACCTCTCCTTCTAGGACCCCAGCAAGCTCTGTAGTGGAATGTCAGGCCAAGTCGAACAGGATTCCTTGATTCTGAGTCCAGCGAATTTCGCCACGGACGGCACGTGCGTTTTCACCTTCACCGCCTCCAAGGGCGTCGGAGAGAGTCGGAGAACAGATAGGGAATCTGTCACAGTCGAGTTCGTACAGGGCGACATCTGTGATGTGAGTATGGGGGGGGGGGGGTGCATCTACAATGTGAGTATAGAGGGTGTAACCGCGATGTGAGTAGGGGAGGGGGTGGGGGGTGGGGAGGGTATCTGTGATGTCAGTATAGAGGGTGTATCAGCGGTGTGAGTATTGGGGGTTATCTGTGATGTGAATATGGAGTGTTTATCATTGATGTAAGTATGGAGTGTGTGTAGTGAGTAATGTGTGTTGTTTTTGTGTGTGTGGTGTTATGTTGTGTGCGCGTTGTGTGTCCGCGTGTGTCAAGAATCTGTGTGTGTGTGTGGTGTGAATCTCTGTATGTGTGTGTGCGTGTGCGTGTGCGTGTGCGTGTGCGTGGGGTGAATCTGTTTGTGTGAGTGTGGTGGGTGATATGAGGTGCATGGGGATGTGAAGTGCCTGGGGTGCATGAGGGCGTGAGGTGTCTGTGTACATGTGAGTCATTGGACCATTTCAGGTGAAGATGAAGATTAGCACAGAAAAAACCTTGTATTCCGCATCAGAAGTCATATTGGCCGTTGCACGTTGTGAAACCACACAAGAAGTTGCCTTTCAGTGGCTTAGCTCGGCTGATGAAGACGGTAAGAAAAAAAGCTCTCAATAACATTGTTACGTGTCCCAAGAAATTGCATTGTCTTTCCATCTTAATGAGTAAAATCTCTTTCCCGAATCTTAACAGGAACAAAGTTACGTAACTACAGCTCCACTGAACACTTTGAATGCAAGGGTGGCATGATGGTAAAGGCGTCTGCTTGTCAGACCAGAGACAGGTTCTGTTCCGCTGATGCGTAACATAAGAAACAACTTTGGCATCTACCATTGCTGGAATTTATCATCACAAACTGGCCCCCGCGGTAGATTTCGCTTGTGTGAGATCATTCGATACCTGCATTGTAGATATCGCAACAACTGACTTTCATATTTATTTTACGTCATCAGTTAATTTGACATGCTTTGACAATGCTTTGACATAACTAAGAAAACAGTTGACAAAGTTTATGACACCACAATACGATCTCTGTAACTCTAATGAACTAGTGTTGATATACTTGATTTCAGGAGTCACTTGGGTGAAGTTCTCAAAAATATCTAAAACATACAGAATCGTAACCCTAAGAATTCTTAACTTTGATCGCAGCCAATGTGTTAATTGGACAAACAAAATATTGCTATTGTAAAAAAACAAACTGTTTTGCTTCGATGAATCGATATTTTTGTTAAGTTCCTGTTTTTAGAAACTTAATTACTGTGTCAAATCCTACATATTGTCTTGGAAATTGATTTGCCTGCCATTATTTCACGTCAGTACTGAAATATCTTGATAAACGTGCACATATAACATGCTTACAGACAGTGCCACAAGGGGGAGCCACTTATCAAACAAATGAAGCGGTGACTTGATATTTGTATTACATAATTAGATTCGGGACACATTGTTCTACCAATGATACCAAATTTAGCAATTTCTTACATTTTGATATTTTGTATCCAGTCTTCTTAAGAATGAGTTTAACGAGTAAATTCGTAAGGCTACGAACGTTTCGAGAACAGTTAGCCAGAGAACAGTTAGCCAGAGTACATTAGCCAGAGAACAGTTAGCTAGAGAACAGTTAGCCAGAGAACAGTTAGCCAGAGACGGAGAAATCAGGACAAAGTATCAAAACGCATTTTCCGTTTGTTTCAGGTTTCGACTTTATCGAACTGAGTCCTGACACAGCAGACGTTAGTTTATCACAAAGCAAGAAGTTCTACCAGAGCAGTTTGATGATAAAGAAAGGTAGACATTTTTCAATACGAAAATCAATGCGATATTGTGAACATTGACACAATAAGTGCTATTTGCTTGCATTTACTACTAGTATTTTAGTGAAGTATTTTCTAAACATATATTTCTTCTTCTTACACTGCACTAAGATAGCAATAAATGGCATACTTGAAAAGCATCAGTAAACTATCTGTAAGTCTTTAATGCAGGGAATTCCGTTACGAGAAACTATCACGTACTGCTGATAAGTGTGTGTCTGGCAGCAACCAGTTTAGCAAGTGATACTTCGTTTCTGAAGGTAGTTTTGGAAGTCTGTCCCCTTTAATCCAGCGCAGCACATATATGATTACATTTCCTTATTCCCCTCATCCAGTACGTGATCATGTTTGACTGACACGACACATAAAGGTATCTTCGGATCCTGTTCTGTCCTTATCTTAGAATGGAGAGTGGTCACTGGAAGATATCAAATATGGAAACGTAACGTAGGTGAAGGCGGGTGCAGAGGGTAATGTCCTATTAACTCCCCATTCCTGATAAATCCTGACCTCCCGCTGTCCGGAGACACTACACCACAGAGGCGGTGGTCCTTCCCGGCATTAAATTCACGTGTTGTTTGTTCAGGGAAACTAAACCCAGGGTCCACGTACAGACTTGTCGCCAACGTCATCTACCCTGACAAACAGGAGAGTAGTTCAGCCATCGACTTTTCCGTCAGCCCGGGGATTAAGAACTGTGAGCTAGTAGCTGCAGAGTACACGGCATACGACAAGGTAAGCTTTCTACTCCTGTCTTATTGAGAGTCAGGACATCTAGTGACTGACATCATGAGCAATTTGAGTGCCTGAGTTGAGTTTTATGCCACTTTTAGCATTTTCCCGGCAATATCACTGCGGGGAACACAGAAGAGAAATGGATTTCACATACTGCCCACATGATGTTGGGAATTAAGTCCAGGCCTCTGGCGTTAGGAGTGAACGCTATAGCCACTCAGCTACCCAATCTGGGACACACAATTAATCTAACATTTGGGGAATATTTTAATAATGTCATAATTTTCCGCAGATATTCCTTGATACTGAGAACTGCGAGAGTATTGAGGCCCTCAATTACCAGTACTTCTACAAGAATGGACCTGGTGACAATGACCTGACGTTCATCAACAAGGGCAAGAGAATCGAACTCCAAGGCCCCCAGGCAACCGTCGCAGATGAAATCACCTTTGTAGTCAAGGTAATATACGTTGCTAATTTGTGTTGTATTGGTGACAAAACAGGATTGCAATATATTGCGATATAGGTGTCCATATTATTACGATACGATATATTGTATATATACGATATATATATACGATATATACGATATATACCTCGAGTGTTTGACAGTGAGTGTTTGACAGTGAGTGGCACTAATTGTGCATGTCAGTCCCATTTTCTGCACTGTAAGTCCCTAAACATATATTATGCTTTTGGTAACAGCAAAATTAGGCTGCATAGTAATGGATACTATTTTTATTTTTATGCAATTTATAGAATTACAGGATGCAGCTTTGTCATTGAATAACGGAGGAAAACGTGTTGTGAATAAAAATTTGAGTAGATTTCAATTTAAACCGTAAAGACAATCACAAAAACATCATAAATCATCACCACCACCACCACCACCACCACCACCACCACCATCATCATCATCATCATCATCATCATCATCATCATCATCATCATCTGCATCATCATCATCATATGCATCTTCGTCATCATCGTTGTCGGCATTGCTGAGTGATAACACAACAGTCACACCCTTGTTCACGTTAATATAGTCTGTAATGCAAGGAACAAGACTCGACCCTGTTAGAGGCTTAACGCTTCAGGTTAGACAGGTGCTCGTAGCGTAAGACATTACAATCATCTCTCTTCCATTCAAGGTGCGTGGTGTGGAGACGGGCGAGTGGGAATTGTTCCGCAAGACTGTGACGGTTCAACCACTGGGTGAGTCGGACAAGGCAGCAGTCAAAGCGGCCCTGGAGGAAGCGGTGGAGGACCAACTGAAGGCCGGTGAGCCAGCAAATAATACATACATTCTTATACTACCCATCATTAGACTAACAGGTATAAATATAGCGACTTACTTCAGTTAGATGTTCTAAACCAGATTTTGCCAAATATTAAATATTGTGTAATGGTACGGTGTACAGGTGACCTGACGTATCGTAAAACATGAGTTCAGTATATGATGAAAATCCGCGAAAATTGGCAAATTCGTAACACAACTATATACCACCACGCAGAACGATATGTGGACGTGTTTTTCAGCAATTTGATGGCGTCTGAGTTTTGCGTTGATAAACATCATTGTCATAAGTACATAGCATTTTTTTTCTCCTGACGACACACATTCCACTCGCGGGGATTCTTGTACCCACAACGAACTACTCTGGGGGTCTAACTTTAAACATGCAAACTGTGGAAGTAGAGCAAAACGAAACGGGGATCTAAAATATCAAGTCTAATTGTTAATACACCGGTTCGATTCCTCACCTGGGTACAATGAATGAAACCCATTTCTGGTGTCCTCCGCCGTGATTTTGCTAGAATATTGCTAAAAGCGGCGTAAAACTGAACTGACAGACTTACCCAAAGCACACACGCACGCGCGAACGCACGCATACACAAAATACACTGGGGATTATTGTACACAGATATACTCTTGCGTATACACACAGACACACATGCACTCTCGAGCGCACACTGACACACACATACACCATCATATATGCTAAGCTTATGAAGAATGTCTTCATATGATCCTCTCTACTACATTCCGGGTGAAGGCTGGTTGGTTAAAGCGAAGTCTAGTGGTGAAAGCGTTCGCTCGTCACGCCGAAGGCCAGGGTTCGATTTCCCAAGGGCATAATGTGTGCAGCGTAAATTTGGTGAATCCCGTCGTTATATTGCTGGACCATTGCTAAAAGCGCCAAAAAATAAACTCACTCACTCACTCATGTTCCGGATTATTTTGACAAATAGTACATGTAAGTTAATTAGGCAGAAGCCAAGGAGGTGGTGGATTAACTGGAGGGAAACCAGTGGTGACAGAAGCAGGTGAAAATAAAGGAATTGATTAACCATAAAGCCTTGTTATCCCATACAACAAATATGAACGTTTATGTTTATGAGATTTCGTATTTTCGGAAACTGCTTTTCTTTTACTGTTCACTGTACGTGTAAGTTAGTCTTTGAATGAAAGTTTGTGTTTGTTCCAGGGTCGCCAGATAACGCCGCCGCAGTTGCTGCAATAGTATTGACGGGATTCGCATCAGATGAAACACTGGTACGCAGAAAGAGGAGTACTGGTGCTCACCTGAGCCACGTCATTCTGGACGCTGCGGCCAACATCATCAACACCACTGACGAAGGTGTTGACGTCGCAAGTGTACGAAAAGTGATGACATCCTTTGAGGCTTTGAAGTACTCAGGCCTTTCAAATGAAGACAAGCAAATGTTTGTGGAATATATGGGGGTCCTTGCTCAGATTCTCATTTCTGAAGATGAACCCTTGCCGAGTCGGTCATTGCAGAAGATGGGTGCAATGGTGGATGAGTCAAGGGTGGACGGCATTGTAACTGAATCAGCGGTCAGTGGCCTGAGGCAGGGGCTTGAAATGGGGATGATAAGCGGCTTGAACCTTGGCGATGAAGTGGTCAACACATTCCCTGACAGAGACGTGAAGACTACAATGGTTCCTGCAGGTGTGAGCGTCGTCTCTGGAAAGAATGGAACTGATGACGTCAAACTGATTCCTGGCCAGTCTTTCGCTACCAGGTACCCTCTATCCTGAAATCTTTATACAATACAAGAACAAACTATATACTGAACAGCTAAGGGAATTCTGTTTTTGCGATTTATAATTTTCATGCATTCCATGGAAACAATTCAAACTTAGTCTAAGAAAACAATGAGTAACTGTCAGATGATTTTGTCCTTTCAAACATGTGGGGACCGGGGGGATATATCATCTTCTGATGACTCTTGTTTATGGATTTTAAAGTAATCTTTGAGAGTCTGTTTTTGCCTGATTCGTTATGAATACTCGCCTAAATATCCAAAGAATGCAAGCAACATGTTCCTAGAAAAACCTACAAGCCTCCGAGTCTGGTGTCAATTACCGACAAAACCAAAAAAAAAATCGGAATACTTCCAAAATGACATATTTCGAGAGGCTATAAGTCCGCAAATGTTTACAAATATCCCGACAGAGGAAGAGAAAGGCTTCTTTCTTATGTCCTTCCCCTAAGTTTGACTAAGGTTGTTTTGCCAGGAAGCCTTTCATGTATCAGTTAGGAGTCGCCATTAATGGGGACGGCGTATTGGGGAGAAGACATCTTGACTGAATGAACTTATGTTTTCGGATCAAAAAGTATATGGTACAACAGTGAGATGATACTCATGAATTTAGAAATTGTCTTCAGTAATCCATACATGTCGTAAGAGGCGACTAACGGGGTCGGGTGGTCAGGCTTGCTGACTTGGTTCACACATGCCATCGGTTCCCAATTGTGTTGATCGATATTCGTAATGTTGATCACTGGATTATCTGGTCCAGACTAGATTATTTATGGGCCACCGCCATATAGTGTGAATATTGCCGAGTGCAGCATTAAACAAACCTGAGGATTCTGTTTGATTCGAAACTATTGTCACTTAAGACATGATTATGTGACTTTAACGTCTTTTGAGTCAACGAGTGAATATAGTGTTGTGCCGCATTGAGCAATACTCCGGCAACATTACAGCAGGGGACACCGGAAATTTGCTTCACACATTGTAGCCATATGGGGAATCGAACCCGGATCTTGCTTGACAAGCCGACGCTTTAACCACCCCACCGTCCACGTGTATGTTTGATCTATGCATGGCGTTGTGTGAATTTCACTTTAAGTTCAGCACTGTTCCAGTAATGTGTACGGTAGGGGCACTATTTCCAAATTGTACCCATTTCAGGAACCGATCCCAGGTTTTCGGCGTGACAAGCAAATTTTTAAATCACGATTCTACCTCATTCCCTTTCACTTATCTTACATACGTCGCAAACAATCATCACTCCCCTCAAACACGTTTCATTGGCTATGTTTTGTTTCCATTTAAAGGTTTTCGGGTAGCGTCAAGCTAAAGCTGGTTACATATGCCGAGGGGGTGGACACCCTATCTTCTAGTGACATGGCGGACAAAAGGACAGCTGACATCTTTTCAGTGTCTGTGTACGACAGCATAACTGGTACGTAGACAATTATCTTACATCACACATAAATCTTTTCTGATTGCCTGAGCGCTCTTCTATCATGTACCCTACTTACAAGACAGTAACATTATTGTGTAGCCTGCTTACAAGACAGCAACATTACCGTGTACCCTGCTTACAAGACAGTGACATTACTATGTACCCTGCTCACAAGACAGTAACATTACTGTGTACCCTGCTTACAAGACAGTAACATTACTGTGTACCCTGCTTACAAGACAGTAACATTACTATGTTAGCGGATGCAAATTACTGAGGTAGCCAGACAACTATGCAAATTTTTAAAAAAAAGTTAAAATAAACATGGCTTGTTTGTCGCTGTCCACACCGATCGTCAACAACAACAGAGATGGAACAAAAAACCTTTACCAGCAATGCTGTTTGAAACATTACTGTTATCGTTTCAGGTATGGAACAGGTAGTATCAAGCCTGTCTGAAGAGGCAGTCATCTGCCTACCGAAGAGGAAGACTGTTCCAGGATATCAAAGCTCAGCTATGTACTTCGATCACACCGCTAACCAGTGGCAAACCACAGGAGTGACGCTCATGACAGTGCTTCCTCCAGAATGTGCAGGACTGGACATGTTCGCTATGGCGTCATCTCATTTCACGGAATTCTCAGTTTTTGCAACCACTGGTCAGTTTCATTTTGTAGTTCGTCATGCCCATGTCACATGGGACCGATGGGGTAGCCTATTGGTTAAAGTGTTCGCCCGTGTTGGATTCCTCACATAGGTACAATGTGCAATGTATGATGCCATTTCTGGCGTCCGTGATATGATGTTGCTGGAATGCGGCATAAAATAAAACTCACTCACTCACTCATATAAGAAATTATAATAATCAGCGTATTTATATAGACTGTATATATATGTATTATAAGCACACAGGAATAAAACTAAGGACAAAGTCTGGATGTCACACAGTTCAGAGTTCAGGTACAGAAAGCTAGTTGAAACAGGAAGCTTTTTAATGTTATACAGAATGACTGGAGAGATGGTTAGTCTGTCACATGTGCTGGGAGGTTGTTCCATCCTACAGCAGCGATGTAGGAAAAACGTCTCTGTCCATTGCGAGCAGTTTAGCCTTAAAAACGGTCACGTTGCACTCACTACTGCTGTCAGAAGATTCTGGCTGATGCATTCATATAGCTAACCACTAGATCATTCGTTGTGCGATGTAGAGTTAAATTGTATGGAAGTACTATTGATGTTCATTGTGTCTTCCCATAGTTGATATCCTTTAGACCGCAGTTTGCTCTAGGACGCTTTGGCCACGGGGACAAGGTGCCCAGATATCGAATCAGAAGGGACCTGTGAAGGTCCGGGTTAAAAATTTGGCCGCTAGTAACCCATACTTGTCGTAAGAGGCGACAAACGGGAGCGGGTGGTCGGGATCGCTGACTTTATTGACACATGTCATCGTATCCCAATTGCGTAGATCGATCCTCATGCTGTTGATCAGTCTGGTCCAGACTCGATTGTTTGCAATCCGCCACCATATAGTTGAATATAACTGAGTGCGGCGTAAAACTAAAAGCATTCACTCAATCACGAATCAGACGGTTTAGGCATTCGAATTTTCTCACAAGACCGAGAAGCCGTTAGGTAGCAATGTATGGTTATTTGGTCATGTGTATGTCATACTTTATAGATTCATGTAAGTGCTAAGTCCCTGATGTAATTCCTGTCCTGTTTCAGACTACAACGAATGCTTGTATGATACACCTTGTGGAGATCACTCCTGCCAAAACACCGACGGCAGTTTCCAGTGCACATGTGCAAGCGGCTCCACGGGCCAGTACCCACGGTGTACTTTCAGTATGTGCCGCAGTTTTTGTCTCACTGTTTAATGAAACGTGTTGCTAAGGACAGACAGCTGCACTCACACGCAGTGATCAGTTTGCAAAACACCAATGCTACAGCCTAATTTGCATATCAGATGTTCGGATGCATCTCATCTTTCTCAACAAGCATAAGGATTCTGAGATCAGAGAAGGCCGTCCCAATGAGAGCTACGTAATGTTTGGCTAGTTCGTTTTAAATCTACTGTAGCTGCCATCGTGAGGTTACTGGAAACGCAGAGAGGGACAACGACATTAGTATCTATGTCGAAACGTCGCACTCACTGAATAAAAGAAGTTGTATATCCATAAATCATAGTCCTCTCCCTTCATCTACTCAACTTCTAGAATTCCTATCAAAACGTTCACTCTTCATGCCGAAACCCCGGTTTCGATCCAGACATGATATATATTTATTGAGTGTTTCGGCCTCATAGCCTAGAGTACAATTGTAGTTGATAGAACACTTGCCACGTGGTGAACAATACAGCAATGTATTTCCATCTCAGAAGAAACAGGTTTTTAAGCTCACAGGTTTTTAAGGCGAGTGCTCGTAACAATATTCTCACTATTTGTATTAATATATTACACACGATTTTTCCTGTAGGGGATTAATATTGGATAGGTATATGGGATATGGCAACAAACTAAGTCATGACAGATTAACAATGAATTAAATTAAAAAAACAATTACGGAAAAGTTCTGTTATGAATAATGGTGTGTTCTTAAACTTATGGTACAAGATAATCCACATTTGCAGAACCCTGTTAAGCTGAAACCTCCCGAGCCATCACTGAACAATTGTAAATTGAGACGCTGTTACATCGAAAGGTTCAGTTTTCATTAGGGTTTTACTGTTTACGTGTTTTGTTCTTGTGGGAAGCGCATTTCTGAGTGAGAGTCAAAGCAGTCTTCTTGTCAGTGAGTTAGGTCCTTGTTGTTGTATTGATCAATGAAATGATCTTAAAATATCTTCTCATGTAGAACATGTCCAAATATTAATGCATGGATATATTCCAATATATTATTACATTCATTTGATGTGAAGCCTCCCATGGCTGCGAGCAGTTGGTGTTTATATTACATGAAGTATTGTAATGGCATTAAAGCACCTGCTGATATGTCTGATGGGTCTGTGGCCTTCAGTCCATAATGGATTTAGAATATGAATCGATATCGGTATACTATGCATTTGGTGGCTTTTTTGGACGAGTGTTGCAGCGCAGAGATACTTGCTTTAAATCATGGCATATATTGGCTTATTTCAGCGGCACCCAGATGTACTTACGCTCCCTGCAATGGCGGTACATGTGATGATTCCACGACTCCTTTGTGCAGCAACTGCCCACAGTTCCAATTCGGAAACTTCTGTGAATTTCGTGAGTTGTTTGTAACATTTTATCAAATGCACCGTTGTCATTCAGTCTATTAGATAATGGAGACACAGAGAAGTGTGTTGTGTCATCCCTGCATTTTCTTTGTTACATTCCACGTCCATTCCACGTGCATACTCAAAACGGTTTGTTTTTTCTCCCTCGATCATTTGATGTCAGTATCAACTCCCTGGGGTCATACAGCTCGTGCAACCACTCAAGGTACCCACTCACAGCTGAGTGGACAGGGACACAGTACTTTGTCCAAGTTTTACTGTACGTTGCTGTACCAGCAAGTAGCTGTTTGCGCGCATCCATGTGGCCCCCATCTGGTCATTTTACCAACGAATGCTTGTGTTCTTTTAAGTGCACATGGTCGTGCACTGTACACTAAGGCTTGTAACAACTCTGAAAGAGGCTGCACTCAAGCTGACTGCAAGTTGACTCACAGTTGGATATCTAGCCCGGGGCTTTCGGCAGCTCCACCACCACGTTATAACATGGTTTCGTTATAACATTCGGTTCGTTCGTTCCTTGCCAACACATCATAATCGACAATTTGGACGCGGTTATCTATTTATAACACTTTGCTTCTAAATGCAGCTTAAAAGCACACTAACGACAAGCGGTGATCGTCTCGGCCCTAACTGATCAGTTACAAAACACATGAATGCATTCTGTTTTTTAAGTCAAGAATTACAAATTGTAAAAGCCGATGAAAATATTAGAAATAGATGCAGAGAGACGTTCTCAAGATATTACCGGGTATTGTGCTCGCAATGAAGACAGTCCTGGAGACGGCATCGTGCATAATAGAAGCACGCTTACTAGAAATGAAGGGATAAAACTCGGCCACATCTACACTGTAGACCTGTTCAAAGAGACGGACAGCGAGGTTAGATCCGATTCGACTCTTACCAAAAATATGACCTTACTGAAATGTATACATTTCATCTTACCTTACATGTAAAATACTGCTATCTGTTTCTACAATACATGCTTAACAAACATTCGTGTTCCTCGCTATGGACGGGTACAACTGGAAAAAATATATCCGGGTATGAATTGACAACCGCGTATCTGCCTAACTCGGGTATAAGTTTCCTTCTCACGTGGTATTAAGGTTCGCATCGAGTGACACAATTATGAGTTTAGAAGTAAACAAATAAGCGTCTAGTTTGACTGTCCGAGTAAACAATGGTCACCACCCATTTCGCTTCGTGTTCTGAAGAGATGTTACAGCCAAACGTTCTAAACTAATCCCACAAAACACCAGAAAGCGAATAATGTGTCTGAAAAAAGCAGTTTAAAGGACATCTTGCACAAAGGGACAAGAAATAAATATCATATGAATATCAAAGGTTCGCATACTCTGGCTCTAGCTAGATGCTTTGTCATTTCTACATAGATATCAGACCTCATACAGGTGGCTGACACAAGATACTAACTTTGGAGAATATTTCGCACAACCTCCAAAGACACTGAAGTCTCCGCCGTATTGTGGAGACTTTGACAGAATGGATGTATTACTCCCCAAACAAAGTGCACAAGTATTTCTGCATTCCAAATCAATTCCAACCATTCGGATCAATTCTTGTAACTTGCCAGAATGTTTTAAACATGTTCAAAACTTTCGACGTACATTCGAAGTGGACTAATATTGAACGGCATTTGAGGTGCATTCGAGCAGAACTTTAAATATTCTTAATGCATTCTGCATTCGAAATATTTTACTGCATTCGAACTGCATTCTAAGTATTTTGAACGTATTCGAGGGAGAATAGAAAAGACAAGCCACTTCAGATCCTTCAGGATGTCTTGTATGCGCCTCGAATGACTTCAGGTAGAATATTCTTTAAATGTATCGGAATATTGTGCCCGATGTCTCGGAATATTTTGCCTGAATTTGGAATAGAGGTCGAAAGTTTCTCAGATACACTGCGAATACAGTCAGAATATAGTGAAACGTCAGATAGCAACTGGGATTCGCATCCTGTTTACAAAGCTTCAAAATAGTGTATCTTGACATTCTCTCCCGAATGTGGTTCGAATTTTCGAACTATTTTGCACTAGTTGATTTTGCTTAATTCCTGTCTGTTCGAAATAGGTGTGAAGTAGCCTTTAAGAATTGTACACTTCTTTTACAGACAAAGGTCAGTTCATGTTCTCCAGTCCGGTTTATTCCGCTTCCGAGTCGGAAGGAGAAATTTATGTAACGATCGTCCGGAATAACGGCCACGATGGAGAAGCTAATCTGACGCTCACAATCACGGGGGGCGATGCATCACCGGTCAATGATTACGAAAGCCCCGACGGAAACACACTGCACTTCGTTAATGGGGAAACTGAAAAATCATTTACGATAGGACTTGTAGATGATACGGTAAGGAAATAATTCTTGTCATTCTTCAAACTATGCATGCATGTATGTATGTATGTATGTATGTGTGTGTGTGTGTGTGTGTGTGTGCGTGTGTGTGCGTGTGTGTGTGCGTGCAAGCATGCATGCACGTAAGTAGTATGGATGGATGGATGGATGGGTGTGTATGAATTAATGGATGGATGGATGGATGGATGCATGTCTCTCTGTCTGTCTAGGTCCAGCTATATGTTAGTATACTCCTCGAACTTGTTTCCAAATGATAACGTCCAGGTAGGTATAAAAGGAACCGTATGTAGCTGATCCCTGTAAAACTGTGACTAGCTATAATAGTCGCTTGTCAGACAATTTGTAGGATTTGCCGACGATAGACGACGGACCTTACAGATGTAAACGTACATAAGTCTGTTTGCAAATCAGTTTGAGTAACTGTATATTAGTAGATCGAAAAGGTAATCGAAACAGTGGGAATCGAAAATTGTTTTTGTGAAACTCGAGGGTTATGTGACAAGACAGATCAAGGTCCAAACATATTTTTTTTACAATGCTGATAAAAAAGAAACGTCGGTAAAATCATATGAGGTATTATCAGGACAGTAGTATTGGGGAATGTAATGACATGTGATTGGAAGACCGACCTATAATGACACATTTAATGTTATTTTTAGCCTAAGATGTAGTCGATATCCACTTGGCAGCTTAGACTCTCCACTTACTAATGTTTTGTCTGATGGAAGAAAAGCCTGGAGAAGAGGGTTTGCGGTACCATGGGTTGAGTAACATATTTGTTTTTCTTTATTAGCAAGTGGAAGAAGTGGAGTCCTTTCAGATCCAGTTCGACCTGGGAGGTGAACAGTCGGGATCCGCTATTGTTAACATCACAGATAACGACACCGGTATGACTCGCTTGGAAAGCTCTTCTTTTCAACGGGAAATTAATTATTAATATATGTTAATGTAAATTTATATATCAAACCGTCCTTGAAATGCACCTACATTGAGAGCAAAATGAATGATTAAAATGTTAATATATTTAAAAAAAATATTGAAACCTGTTATTTGAAATATATTCATAGCAGATATTGAAAACTGTTATTTGTTAAATGTAGCTCTATTGTTTGTTATGTTTGTCTATGCTCATAGCGTGTAAATGCTTATCCATATAGTTTATGAATAAACCCCAGTTAACCCCATTTGTGATACATAATGGAAATAGCCTCAACAGCTAATCGTCTTTCTGACCACAAAACCTAGCAATCGTTAAATAATTTTAATGAATTTTGAAATTGTGTCCTAGTCTCCACGATAAAGAAATCACCCATATATTCATAATCCCTTTCTTTTTTCCTGATTTATGTCTATATATGTCAATAGATGGTACTACACCTAATACCTGTTAACACGATTCTGAGATAGTTGAATGTATTTCCATTCTAGAATATGCTAGATTCGAAACAAAACTGCTTGTCTTACTTCAGAGATTAACGAATGTCTATCTCCCTCCGCATGTCCTGTTGGTATGGTATGTACAGATACGGCGGCTTCCTTCACTTGTGCGCCGGGTAAGTATACGTTTATATTTATACTCTAATGTCATGTCTTACACAAGCTTCATAAAGCCTTAACAAGTACACGTTTATATTTATACTCTAATGTCATGTCTTACACAAACTTCATAAAGCCTTAATAAGCACACGTATTTATTTATGCTATAATGTCATGTCTTGCACAAGCTTGATTAAGCCTTAATAAGTACACGTTTATATTTATACCATAATGTCGTATCTTACACAAGCTTGATAAAGAATACTTACATTAAAGCACACAACAACTCTAAAGCTATCGGGTTTTAATGATTATAATATGTTTTTCCCTGGCTAACATTAGAACAAGCGTATTCACTATTTACATGCCAAATTAGGGAGGACAAAATTCTTTGTGTCCGAAAATGAATATACGTGTTGAATAGAGTTGATAATGAGGTGGACATTAATTCTCTCTGTTTGAAAGGATGGGATGTGTTTTAGTGAAATAAGCAAACAGGGTAATCTTTTTGGAATACGATAGGGCAGACAAGTAAGCCTGTATACAATGATGCTTTTCAGATAGATCATGTCATTTGTCAATCGTTCGTTTAATAATTACGTAAGTGTTCATGTAATTTTCCAATGACGAGTGAGTGAGTGAGTGAGTAACTTCATTCATACGTCGCTTTTAACCGCATTTCATCAATGTTATGGCGTAGTGCACCAGAAATGGGCTTCCCCCATTTTACCCTTGTGGCGACTCGAGCAAGGCTACCCCACTGCTCATTCGTTTGAGAAACAGCAAAGGAAGTTCCACGTAGTTCCAATATAGTTCCACTCTTTATGACTGGTTTGTTGCAATATTCCATCATGTGGCGCCAATATACTTTGTATATCCCTGCGCATGCAAATGGTATATTTAATATTTAATGATATATTTCATCTTACTTTCCATTACTGAAAATCTGCACTGAAAAGTCCAGTCCTTTTTTCGATTCCAAGTCATCATCATATCAGATGCTAAAATGAGGTCACATCCAGGATGGTGTCCTTTAGAAACACACTGATAATATTGTTCACAGATAAAAAAGAACACTGTTTCACATATTTTTGGTATTAGTAATGTTTGCGTCTTCTTGACCTTTTATATTATGCACAAAAAGAATTTCTACCGTTTCGTCTTTTGTCGGAGGATTGTGGTAACAAGATGCCAGAGAAAATTACGCCACCTTTTAGAAATATGAAGTTGTAGAATTAATTAGTTCTATGTAAAGTTAAAACTGGTCCCTTGTGGTGAATGAACTGTGGTTTGAAGTACCAAGATTTAAGAGCTACATGAGGCCTTCTAACATATAACTGAGAATATGTCACCGGCAATGATTGAATTCTGGACCGAAAGCTGTATCCTCTATCATCTACCTGCAGGAATATTACAAAGCTGATGATCATTCTGCGACAAAAACATATTAGAGACTATTCAAGTATATTCTAAAGCCAAAACAAACGTACACTAAACGCTTAACTTTCGCGAAGCCCTGGCATCATCTCGATATAAGAGTGATCCACAAACACATACTTGGTCATCTCATCACATGGTGAAAAAATGTGGACTTGAACTGAAGGGATAAATTTGCCTCTTTGTACTCCGTTTATGGCGGTGATAGTTATATTATTCATTGTAAGTACACTGTCGTCACGCTCCCATTTGTCCTCGGTGAACTTGGTCTTGTACCCTGATCTCTTACCGCACATCAAAAGAGTGCCAGGGTTCTCCACCGGGAGCACAGTCCTACTGACACTCTGGGTAATGCAGACGGCTGTAGTGTTGGGGAGCCCACATATTCTCCGGATGGTTCATGGAGGATACGTGAGTGGTCCCATTCTCTGACCGGGCTGCGTGTTGAGGGGGCAAGGGCCCTGAGCTGATGATGAGTCTTACCAGTCTGACAGTGCCAGGATCATCCGAACCTTCTCTGCTGCATGTTATCTTTAATGTGTAAAACATTATAATTACATGCACAAAAATCTTTTGAGCAATTACAGATGTTGACGAATGTGACTCCAACCCATGCAACACTAACGCAACTTGTCAAGACCTCCTTAACAGTTACACATGTACCTGTAATGCTGGATATTCCGGCGATGGAATGACGTGTACAGGTTCGTTGTTTCTGCTTTTCATCCATAGAAATAACATAAAATGATGGCAAAATGCACGTGTAGTTCTGGATGTTGTCAGGTTTTTTCCCACTTCTAACGTTCAAGGAATCACAAAACATTCTTCCTCTTAAGCAGCACATCCAGCTCACCAAGCGCATTTACGTGAGAGGTAAATAGATGAGAAAGATGCAGTTACCATTGTCAGATATCAGAGTTCTATCTCAATCCATGTAGCCGGCGCGGAGATTCTTGCAATCATCTAAATATGAGATAAAAGTTATGTTCACTCTTTAGATTATTTTTAAGCATATATAATGAAATTTGCATTAAAAGAACTGTTTGTTATGAACCCAAGAGGAAATGTGCTGACGGAGTAAAAGTGGTACTATTTAATTCTTGGAAACATTTACAGCGATCAACGCGTGTGATTCCAGTCCATGCAGCACTTTTGCCGATTGTGCAGATCACGTGACTAGTTACAGTTGTACCTGTCGACCTGGCTATACGGGCGATGGAATGAATTGTACAGGTTCGTTGTATTTGTCTTTTTGCCTCTAGAAATAAAAAAAATGATGTGAAATGCATGATGCATAGACCTCCTCTTGTTACACTGATTCTATGGTGTAGTCCTAAGTGTTAACTTCCCCCAGAATTGTACAATTCTGTTGAGCGTCTACTTTGCATGGGTAATCTGGTTTCCTTGTGAAATAAAGAATAACATTATATATTTCTAGCATTTGGAAGTTATATTAAGACGTTCCTCATGTATACATGCTAATATATGTTGGGAACAGGTAGTATGGAAGTCCAATTATCTGATCAGGACAATTTGATGCTCATATATATTTTAATAAAGTTTGCTCAGGTGGAACTAATGCCAGCCATTTTCAGTATGCAGCATTTGTTATGAACCAAAGAGGAAATGTGTTAAAGGAGTAACAGTGGTAGTTTTCCATACTTTTGAACATTTACAGCGATCAACGAGTGTGATTCCAGTCCATGCAGCACCTTTGCCGATTGTGCATATCACTTGAGTAGTTACATTTGTACCTGTCAAGCTGGCTATACGGGCGATGGAATGAATTGTACAGGTTTGTGGTATTTGGTTTTCATGCCTAGAGATAAAGGAATGATGACAAATGCGTAGTGCATTGACTTCCAAGTATTATATTTAATCTCTTGTGGAGACATAAGTGCTTCCCCGATGTAGAAAGTTTTATTTGGTTGAGGGTTTAGTTGACAGGAGTACATTTGGTTTCTTGTTAAATGGTGGTATGCAGCTCCGCGTATAGAGTTGAGGTCACAAATCACTGAACGTTGAGCAAGGTTGAAGACGTAGAATACTTGAGTGGGTGACGGTGTTTGGCTGTTTGTCTCCTGAGTCTTTCTAAGACTTCAGTCCTATGCCAGAACCAAGCACATGTGATCTCACTTTAAGCAAGTGAGTTTGTTCCGAATTGCCTCTGTTCTCCCAGCTGAAAACGTGTACGCTTTGGGATACTTCATGTGTCCATTGAATTTCTAGTGTCTCACATGCAGCTTGACTTATCCTGGGTAATGAAATGCTGTGCTTTGAATGGTAGCACTATATGCATTCAGCAAGTGAATGGAGTTGAGCGTATTTGAAATGGAGTTATTATTAAAGAAATAATAGTATTACCGATTTGTATCATTTGGAAGTGACTTTAAGACGTTTCTCAGTAATGGCCACTAATGTAATTGTATTAAGAAGGTACTACAAGGTTTGTTGAAAATAGAAATGATACTACAAATGCTAATACATATTGGGAACAGGTGATATGTTTTATTGCTTTTGAAGGATTTGTGTTTACATGTACAAAAGGCCCCGTGAAGGTCCGGGTTAGAATATTGGCTATCAATAATCCATGCTTGCCATAAGAGGCGACTAACGGGATCGAGTGGTGTGGGTCGCAGAGCTGTTTGACAACTGTAATCGATTCCCAGTTGTGCAGATTGATGCTCATGCTGTTGATGACAGGATTGTCAGGCCCAGTTTCGATTATTTACTGACCACCGCAATATACGTGGAATATTGCTGTTTTGGGTGTAAAACTAAAGTCACTCACTCACGTGTATGAAAGCAGCGGAGTAGGGAAAGTAGGATGTTGTTATCATTGTTAGATATCACCGAGTGTGATCCCAATCCATGTGACAGACATAGAGTTTGTTGCAATCATCTAAATATCAGATGGAAGCCAAAGTCTCTCTTCAGACTATCGTTTAAGATACATATGTCTGAATGAAATTTGAATTGAGGGAACAGTGACTATCTTTTCAATTTGCACTGCGTGTTATGAACTAATGTGGAAATGTGCTACAGTGGTAGAATATAATTCTGTTAAACATACACAGAAATCAACGAGTGTGATTCCAGTCCATGCAGCACTTTTGCCGATTGTGCAGATTACTTGAATAGTTACAGCTGTACCTGTCGACGTGGCTACAGCGGTGATGGAATGACGTGTACAGGTGGGTGGCATTTGCTTTTGAACCATAGGTATAGCTATGATGAGAAATGCAGGGTGCTTGGACCTTGCAGTTAAAGCAATACATGACTTGCAATTTCAATTTGGATTGTTTGTTATGAACCTAAAAGGAAATGTGTTGACGGAGTAAAAGTGGTAGTATCTAATTCTTGGAAACATTTACAGCGATCAACGCGTGTGATTCCAGTCCATGCAGCACTTTTGCCGATTGTGCAGATCACGTGACTAGTTACAGTTGTACCTGTCGACCTGGCTATACGGGCGATGGAATGAATTGTACAGGTTCGTTGTATTTGTCTTTTTGCCTCTAGAGATAAAAAAATGATGTGAAATGCATAATGCATAGACCTCCCCTTGTTACACTGATTCTATGGTGTAGTCCTAAGTGTTACACCCCCTAGAATTGTAGAATTGTACAATTGTGTTTAGCGTCTACTTTGCATGGGTAATCTGGTTTCCATGTGAAATAAAGAATAACATTATATATTTCTAGCATTTGGAAGTTATATTAAGACGTCCCTCATGTATACATGCTAATATATGTTGGGAACAGGTAGTATGGAAGTCCAATTATCTGATCAGGACAATTTGATGCTCATATATATTTTAATAAAGTTTGCTCAGGTGGAACTAATGCCAGTCATTTTCAGTATGCAGCATTTGTTATGAACCAAAGAGGAAATGTGTAAATGGAGTAAAAGTGGTAGTTTTCCATACTTTTGAACATTTACAGCGATCAACGAGTGTGATTCCAGTCCATGCAGCACCTTTGCCGATTGTGCATATCACTTGAGTAGTTACATTTGTACCTGTCAAGCTGGCTATACGGGCGATGGAATGAATTGTACAGGTTTGTGGTATTTGGTTTTCATGCTTAGAGATAAAGGAATGATGACAAATGCGTAGTGCATTGACTTTCATGTATTATATTTAATCTCTTGTGGAGACATAAGTGCTTCCCCGATGTAGAAAGTTTTATTTGGTTGAGGGTCTAGTTGACAGGAGTACCTTGGGTTTCTTGTTAAATGGTGGTATGTAGCGCCGCGTATAGAGTTGAGGTCACAAATCACTGAACGTTGAGCAAGGTTGAAGACGTAGAATCCTTGAATGGGTGACGGTGTTTGGCAGTTTGACTCCTGAGTATTTCTAAGACTTCAGTCCTATAATCCAAGCACATGTAAACTCACCTTAAGCAAGTGAGTTTGTTCCGAATTGCCTCTGTTCTCCCATCTGGTAAAGTGTACGCTTTGGGATACTTCATGTGTCCATTGAATGTTTAGTGTGTCACAGGCAGCTTGAGTTATCCTGGGTAATGAAATGCTGTGCTTTGAATGGTAGCACTATATGCATTCAGCAAGTGAATGGAGTTGAGCGTATTTGAAATGGAGTTATTATTAAAGAAATAATAGTATTACCGATTTGTATCATTTGGAAGTGACTTTAAGACGTTGCTCAGTAATGGCCACTAATGTAATTGTATTAAGAAGGTACTACAAGGTTTGTTGAAAATAGAAATGATACTACAAATGCTAATACATATTGGGAACAGGTGATATGTTTTATTGCTTTTGAAGGATTTGTGTTTACATGTACAAAAGGCCCCGTGAAGGTCCGGGTTAGAATATTGGCTATCAATAATCCATGCTTGCCATAAGAGGCGACTAACGGGATCGAGTGGTGTGGGTCGCAGACCTGTTTGACAACTGTAATCGATTCCCAGTTGTGCAGATTGATGCTCATGCTGTTGATGACAGGATTGTCAGGCCCAGTTTCGATTATTTACTGACCACCGCAATATACGTGGAATATTGCTGTTTTGGGTGTAAAACTAAAGTCACTCACTCACGTGTATGAAAGCAGCGGAGTAGGGAAAGTAGGATGTTGTTATCATTGTTAGATATCACCGAGTGTGATCCCAATCCATGTGACAGACATAGAGCTTGTTGCAATCATCTAAATATCAGATGGAAGCCAAAGTCTCTCTTCAGACTATCGTTTAGGATACATATGTCTGAATGAAATTTGAATTGAGGGAACAGTGACTATCTTTTCAATTTGCACTGCGTGTTATGAACTAATGTGGAAATGTGCTACAGTGGTAGAATATAATTCTGTTAAACATACACAGAAATCAACGAGTGTGATTCCAGTCCATGCAGCACTTTTGCCGATTGTGCAGATTACTTGAATAGTTACAGCTGTACCTGTCGACGTGGCTACAGCGGTGATGGAATGACGTGTACAGGTGGGTGGCATTTGCTTTTGAACCATAGGTATAGCTATGATGAGAAATGCAGGGTGCTTGGACCTTGCAGTTAAAGCAATAAATGACTTGCAATTTCAATTTGGATTGTTTGTTATGAACCTAAAAGGAAATGTGTTGACGGAGTAAAAGTGGTAGTTTTTAATTCTTGGAAACATTTACAGCGATCAACGCGTGTGATTCCAGTCCATGCAGCACTTTTGCCGATTGTGCAGATCACGTGACTAGTTACAGTTGTACCTGTCGACCTGGCTATACGGGCGATGGAATGAATTGTACAGGTTCGTTGTATTTGTCTTTTTTCCTCTAGAGATAAAAAAAATGATGTGAAATGCATAATGCATAGACCTCCCCTTGTTACACTGATTCTATGGTGTAGTCCTAAGTGTTACACCCCGTAGAATTGTACAATTGTACAATTGTGTTTAGCGTCTACTTTGCATGGGTAATCTGGTTTCCATGTGAAATAAAGAATAACATTATATATTTCTAGCATTTGGAAGTTATATTAAGACGTCCCTCATGTATACATGCTAATATATGTTGGGAACAGGTAGTATGGAAGTCCAATTATCTGATCAGGACAATTTGATGCTCATATATATTTTAATGAAGTTTGCTCAGGTGGAACTAATGCCAGTCATTTTCAGTATGCAGCATTTGTTATGAACCAAAGAGGAAATGTGTTAATGGAGTAAAAGTGGTAGTTTTCCATACTTTTGAACATTTACAGCGATCAACGAGTGTGATTCCAGTCCATGCAGCACCTTTGCCGATTGTGCATATCACTTGAGTAGTTACATTTGTACCTGTCAAGCTGGCTATACGGGCGATGGAATGAATTGTACAGGTTTGTGGTATTTGGTTTTCATGCTTAGAGATAAAGGAATGATGACAAATGCGTAGTGCATTGACTTTCATGTATTATATTTAATCTCTTGTGGAGACATAAGTGCTTCCCCGATGTAGAAAGTTTTATTTGGTTGAGGGTCTAGTTGACAGGAGTACCTTGGGTTTCTTGTTAAATGGTAGTATGTAGCGCCGCGTATAGAGTTGAGGTCACAAATCACTGAACGTTGAGCAAGGTTGAAGACGTAGAATCCTTGAATGGGTGACGGTGTTTGGCAGTTTGACTCCTGAGTATTTCTAAGACTTCAGTCCTATAATCCAAGCACATGTAAACTCACCTTAAGCAAGTGAGTTTGTTCCGAATTGCCTCTGTTCTCCCATCTGGTAAAGTGTACGCTTTGGGATACTTCATGTGTCCATTGAATGTTTAGTGTGTCACAGGCAGCTTGAGTTATCCTGGGTAATGAAATGCTGTGCTTTGAATGGTAGCACTATATGCATTCAGCAAGTGAATGGAGTTGAGCGTATTTGAAATGGAGTTATTATTAAAGAAATAATAGTATTACCGATTTGTATCATTTGGAAGTGACTTTAAGACGTTGCTCAGTAATGGCCACTAATGTAATTGTATTAAGAAGGTACTACAAGGTTTGTTGAAAAAAGAAATGATACTACAAATGCTAATACATATTGGGAACAGGTGATATGTTTTATTGCTTTTGAAGGATTTGTGTTTACATGTACAAAAGGCCCCGTGAAGGTCCGGGTTAGAATATTGGCTATCAATAATCCATGCTTGCCATAAGAGGCGACTAACGGGATCGAGTGGTGTGGGTCGCAGACCTGTTTGACAACTGTAATCGATTCCCAGTTGTGCAGATTGATGCTCATGCTGTTGATGACAGGATTGTCAGGCCCAGTTTCGATTATTTACTGACCACCGCAATATACGTGGAATATTGCTGTTTTGGGTGTAAAACTAAAGTCACTCACTCACGTGTATGAAAGCAGCGGAGTAGGGAAAGTAGGATGTTGTTATCATTGTTAGATATCACCGAGTGTGATCCCAATCCATGTGACAGACATAGAGTTTGTTGCAATCATCTAAATATCAGATGGAAGCCAAAGTCTCTCTTCAGACTATCGTTTAGGATACATATGTCTGAATGAAATTTGAATTGAGGGAACAGTGACTATCTTTTCAATTTGCACTGCGTGTTATGAACTAATGTGGAAATGTGCTACAGTGGTAGAATATAATTCTGTTAAACATACACAGAAATCAACGAGTGTGATTCCAGTCCATGCAGCACTTTTGCCGATTGTGCAGATTACTTGAATAGTTACAGCTGTACCTGTCGACGTGGCTACAGCGGTGATGGAATGACGTGTACAGGTCGGTGGCATTTGCTTTTGAACCATAGGTATAGCTATGATGAGAAATGCAGGGTGCTTGGACCTTGCAGTTAAAGCAATAAATGACTTGCAATTTCAATTTGGATTGTTTGTTATGAACCTAAAAGGAAATGTGTTGACGGAGTAAAAGTGGTAGTTTTTAATTCTTGGAAACATTTACAGCGATCAACGCGTGTGATTCCAGTCCATGCAGCACTTTTGCCGATTGTGCAGATCACGTGACTAGTTACAGTTGTACCTGTCGACGTGGCTATACGGGCGATGGAGTGAATTGTACAGGTTCGTTGTATTTGTCTTTTTTCCTCTAGAGATAAAAAAAATGATGTGAAATGCATAATGCATAGACCTCCCCTTGTTACACTGATTCTATGGTGTAGTCCTAAGTGTTACACCCCCTAGAATTGTACAGTTGTGTTTAGCGTCTACTTTGCATGGGTAATCTGGTTTCCATGTGAAATAAAGAATAACATTATATATTTCTAGCATTTGGAAGTTATATTAAGACGTTCCTCATGTATACATGCTAATATATGTTGGGAACAGGTAGTATGGAAGTCCAATTATCTGATCAGGACAATTTGATGCTCATATATATTTTAATGAAGTTTGCTCAGGTGGAACCAATGCCAGTCATTTTCAGTATGCAGCATTTGTTATGAACCAAAGAGGAAATGTGTTAATGGAGTAAAAGTGGTAGTTTTCCATACTTTTGAACATTTACAGCGATCAACGAGTGTGATTCCAGTCCATGCAGCACCTTTGCCGATTGTGCATATCACTTGAGTAGTTACATTTGTACCTGTCAAGCTGGCTATACGGGCGATGGAATGAATTGTACAGGTTTGTGGTATTTGGTTTTCATGCTTAGAGATAAAGGAATGATGACAAATGCGTAGTGCATTGACTTTCATGTATTATATTTAATCTCTTGTGGAGACATAAGTGCTTCCCCGATGTAGAAAGTTTTATTTGGTTGAGGGTCTAGTTGACAGGAGTACCTTGGGTTTCTTGTTAAATGGTGGTATGTAGCGCCGCGTATAGAGTTGAGGTCACAAATCACTGAACGTTGAGCAAGGTTGAAGACGTAGAATCCTTGAATGGGTGACGGTGTTTGGCAGTTTGACTCCTGAGTATTTCTAAGACTTCAGTCCTATAATCCAAGCACATGTAAACTCACCTTAAACAAGTGAGTTTGTTCCGAATTGCCTCTGTTCTCCCATCTGGTAAAGTGTACGCTTTGGGATACTTCATGTGTCCATTGAATGTTTAGTGTGTCACAGGCAGCTTGAGTTATCCTGGGTAATGAAATGCTGTGTTTTGAATGGTAGCACTATATGCATTCAGCAAGTGAATGGAGTTGAGCGTATTTGAAATGGAGTTATTATTAAAGAAATAATAGTATTACCGATTTGTATCATTTGGAAGTGACTTTAAGACGTTGCTCAGTAATGGCCACTAATGTAATTGTATTAAGAAGGTACTACAAGGTTTGTTGAAAATAGAAATGATACTACAAATGCTAATACATATTGGGAACAGGTGATATGTTTTATTGCTTTTGAAGGATTTGTGTTTACATGTACAAAAGGCCCCGTGAAGGTCCGGGTTAGAATATTGGCTATCAATAATCCATGCTTGCCATAAGAGGCGACTAACGGGATCGAGTGGTGTGGGTCGCAGACCTGTTTGACAACTGTAATCGATTCCCAGTTGTGCAGATTGATGCTCATGCTGTTGA